>NC_057858.1:15209327-15515461 GCF_015237465.2 Chelonia mydas | reverse complement strand
CTTCCCAGTCAACGACGTACCAAAACTCTGCCCTCTGGCAGGGCTCAAGCCACTGCTGGTAACTGGCATTGTGGAGGCAAAGCATGCTACCATAACAGGGTTTAGAAAATTCTTCCCAGCAAGGTTTCAAGCTCTGTTGTGGGCAGGGTCTTGTGTTGCTGCCTGTTGCTAACAGTGGTCATATTGGGATCCAGGAAGTGGGTGGGCGAAGCCTGCCCACTGCTAAAGGATCCCCCCCAGCCTAAAGCGGGGGGGGTCCACAGGACCTGGAAAACCAAATAATTACGGGGGACAACTAATGAACAGCAGGGACAGGAGTGTGGTCAAAGGGTCAAATGAAGGAAACCGGACGGGAACACAGAGCAGAGAACCCTGGACAGCGCCCAATGCTTCCTCAAAGGCGTCAAGGGAGTCAGTGGACGCCGCCCAGAGGAACTCTGCCCGGAGGCATGAACGGACGGAGGATCGGAAATAGGCCCCACAGTCACAGGAGACTCCATCAGCCAACCTCCTCACCCTGGTTTTATAGATGGCCACTTTAGCCAGGGCCAGGAGGAGGTTGACCAGGAGGTCCCATGACTTAGTGGGGCCACGGACAGGGAGTGCATAGATAAGGAGGTGATGGGAAAAGTGCAACCAAAATCTTAACAAAATATTCGTGAGGAGCTGGAATAGGGGCTGCAGCCTGGTGCACTCCAGGTAGACGTGTGCCAGGGTTTCCCTCACGCCGCAGAAGGGGCAGGTGTCTGGGATTGGGGTGAACCATGCCAAGTACACACCCGTGCTCACGGCCCTGTGAAGGAGCCGCCAAGTAATATCCCCGACAGGCCTCGGGACCAAGGTGGAATATAGGCCGGCCCACCGGGGCTCCTCGCCCTCTAGAGGTGGTCGGAGGTCCCGCCACTTTGTGTCTGGGCGGGACGCGAGGGTGAGGACATGCTAACAGTGGTGCTGGGTTGCAAGAACTCCCATGTGAACCGTGTGCCGTTTTACACCTGCAGATATTCTTATCCCTTGAGTGTTTAATATTGAAAGTCGTGTTTTCAGATGAAGTATTTTTTCTGTTCAGGGAAGGTTTATGCAAATTGTAAGTGTAAATATAGCTTGACTCTTTCTGTATCTGTAGGTGGGTCCAGCACAAATATTTTGTCTTTACCACATAGTGGCTATAAAAAAAAATTTAAAAAAATCTGAATGCGAAAATGCTCTAGAGTCTAAGAATTTTACATGAGGGTGATTGTTGGTTTTCAGCCACTTGGCCCAGGGCCCTTTGTCGGATGACCAATGTGTGTGTTGCCTAGTTTTAAAATAAGGTCTAGTGAGGGGGTCCTACGCTTCCCTGAAGAAGCTGTGGGCTAGCTATGTGATGGGCGTCTGTCCTGGGGGGACGTGGTGAGGACAGCAGCTGCTCCTCTGGCTCATTAGGGAGCTCGACAAGAGAGGAATAGGAAAAAGTGACTGTGTGGCCATTTTTGGCAGAAAGTGTGGCCAGCTGTATGAGGCAGCGGCTAGTGAAGTACAGAGTTACCTGGTCTGGTCTCCACAGACCACAGAGTTCAACTAAAGATTTCTTAGAGAGTGGCAGTGAGAACCTGTTCTACAGATGCCACCAAATGCACCCTCAGACCAAAGGCCCAGAGCCAGTGCCTGTGGGCAAAATGTCCATTGACTCCAGTGAGAGTAGGCTCATATCCTGATTGGATGCTTGGCAATACAGTTATAGTCCAAATGGCATTTGTTATCCTACAATTAACTCTACTCTCCACCCATGCTGCATCCCTGTCCTTAAATCTTGCTTCCTGTTATTTTATTCGCCACACTGGATCAAAGCTGTTTATATTTGGCTTCTTATGCTCACTCTGTTAGAGTTGTTTTCAGACTTTCATGATAACATTCTGAACTGAAGTTCATTGGCTGTGTTTTGAATGCAGTAATTGCATTTGATTTACTCCTCAATCTAACATTAATAGTAGGACTAAGCCTGAAAGTCCTATGCAAACAATGAGTGAAGTGGCAGAAAAGTACTTTCCTTTAGCACTTTTCAGTTTTCTCAATGGTCCCGCAGTTTGTCACTCAGTTCTAGTTATGGTATTTGCTCCAGGCTATACTGGTGTGTGGTTTCTGGTTCAAAACCCAAACCACTTGTTAAAGAGTATTGTGAAGCACTGAGTAGTGGATAATTAAAAAAACAAACCACGAAAACCACAAGCAGTAACACTTGTGGGTTCCCTTCTTCTGGGGCTCTTTGGGGAGGAATGTTGAAGTATTTATATTGGGTGCCCTTCTTCTAGGACCTCAGGCCTGTCAGTTTCCCTTCTTCTTCTCCCCTAACAAACATTATGACAGGTTAGTATAAAGTTAAGAGATCATTGAGAATATCCAGCTAATGCCGAGGACTAAACTAAAGGATCATTGCAAATAAATTCTTTGCTGCATCACCATTAGGAGCTTCCTTTTGAGTGAGTTGTGAGGAGCTCCATTTAGTTTAGTGGACTGAGGAACTGGAATCTACTCAATGTAATTGGTTATACTGTATGAGGCTTATCGTTCATTATCCATTAGCACCTGAGATTTGATATTGCAAAGTCATAAAAGCACTTCTTGTGAGCCTCAACATGCTGTACATAGAACATATCCTAGAAAAATAAAACTGTGATTAAGAACTAGAAAAATCTGCTTTAAACCTACATTTAAATAGGACCAATGAGTTGTCGAGGTGGAAGATGTCACCTCCATGTAGCAGCATGGCTGAAAGCCTGGTATTTGGAACTGGCAAGTGGAGGTATCCAGACCTCCAATTCAGCTTCTGAGCAGATGTCGCTACAGGAACTAATGGCTTGTCTTCACTGAGGAGCAGGGTGCCCTACAGGCATGTGATTTCTAAAGCAAACAAGTTGTGCACTAACTGGTGTGTGCAGACCCTGCAGTGTGCACTAGAACTTCCCTACTGCGCTTTCACATAATGCGGTTTGAATCTCTAGGGAGCTACTAGTGCACACAGAAGAGTCTACACATTCCAATCAATGCGCTTTAGAAATCACACACCTGTAGTGTGCATTACCCCATCATGTAGACAAGCCTGAAGTTGCAAAGCTGGGGGGATGATGCTGTGCAGCAGAGGGACTTAGGGGCCTTATATCAGCAGGCTCACAATAAGTGCTCAGGTGTTTTTCATTTTTGTCTTTGCAGTTTGTCCACCTGCTTGTAAGTCACAAGGCTGCACCCCTGATGGTCAGTGCTGTCACAGCGAATGCCTGGGCAACTGCTCGGAGCCCAACAATCCTGAGAAGTGTGTGGCTTGCCGTAACTTTTACCTTAATGGCAAGTGTGTGGAGACCTGCCCAGCCAAGTACTATCGCTTCGAGGGATGGCGTTGCGTGACCTTCAGCTTCTGCCAGGAGCTGCACAACAAGTGCAAAAATGCCAGGGAATCAGGGTGCCATGTTATTCACAACAATGAGTGTGTTCATGAGTGCCCATCGGGATACATCATGAACTCCAGCAAGTAAGTGATGTCCATGTTGTTGCCCATTGTTGTTGTTTGTGTTGTCAGTTGTGTGTCACACTTATTTAGAAACACACATGCTGTAGCATAGGGTTCGTATTCTGTACCTTGAATGAGAAACAACTCCAGTGTTGCGTCTTATTGACTCATAGATTTTTAAGGCCAGAAGGGACCATCATGAACAGCTAGTCTGACCTCCTGCAACACAACGCAGGTCACAGAACCCCACCCACTCACTCCTGTAATAGGCCCATAACCTCCAGCTGAGTTACTGACGTCCTCAAATCTTGATTTAAGACTTCAAATTACAGAGAATCCACCATTTACTGTACTTCAGATCCGCAGCTGACCTGTGCCCCATGCTTCAGAGGAAGGCAAAAAATCCCAGGGTCTCTGCCAATTTGATCTGGGGGGGGAAATTCTTACCCAACCCCAAATATGGCAGTCAGTTAGACCCTGAGACCAACCCACCAGACACCTGGGAAAGATTTATTGTAGTAACTTAAAGCCTCCCCATCTAATGGCCCATCTCCAGCTGTTTGGGAATATATGCTAATAGCCGTTGTGGATGGGCCATATGGCGTTGTAGGCAATCTCATCGTACTATGATAAAGGGACGGTGTAACAAACAAGTAGTGCACGTGCAGAAGAGAGGATAGTCTTTCTTACCATTCTCAGGGCTTTAAGGACAAAAGAATAAAATAGTGTATATAGTTATGCTGTTGATCGCAGAACACCTTTTTTCTCCCACAATAAAATTATATATTGTGATGAGTCAGATATCTGTAGTTTTGTGTTCATGTACATTTGCTCTTTGATTAACAAATCAGGGAATTCATGCTATGGCTGGATTTTTGAATCTTTTTCCTGTTTTGTATTTCAAACATGTGAACCAGCAGCCCCGAAAGTGGGCTCTGCATTGCTTGTGTAACAGCAAGGTCTTCCTCTTGCCTGCCCCTACTCACACCAGTCCTTCTGCCACTGGGACTTGCTCACAATGTCCTGGTGCTTTTCCTGGAGGAGATGAGAGTTTTCCTTTGAATTATACTGGAAGTAGGTGCTGGTGTCATAACTGCAAGAAGAGCTTGTCTTTTTACTGCCATTAAAAAAAAAACAGTCTCCTAAGTCCAAAACACATCAATATAAATCTGTTTACCTTTTTTAAATATAGTTCTGTGTACTGTCTTCCAGCTGCTGATAGAGAAATCCTAGGAAATGTGCTGCGCCCTGTTCATGAATTATTTGTTTGGTTACGTACTTTAAAATGGAGGATGGGCCTGGCTTTCTTGCTGTTGAGTAAAATGCATCTCTAAGTTACAAATAGCATGAATTAACCCTAAGAGCAGGAGCTACAATCTTGTCTTCACAAAGAATAATTTTCCCCTTCATGTGAATGGTTTTGAAAAGCCATGGGCTTAAAAAGTTCAGGATCTGGCATATTAGCAAGAGGGAACAGAGAGCAGTTGGTTCTGGAAGATCTTTACAGTACTTTGTCTCCAGTAAATACCATTTGAGTTAGAGCACAGCATGCAGACGTGCCTAGGTGAGACGGAAAGTAGCTGTCTTCTTTCCTTTGTCACCACAGGAATTTCATCTTAGTAGAGGAACAGTTCAGTGCTATGAGTTCTCTCATTCAGATTTCTCTGGGAGGTTGGCTGGTTAATTGTGGTCTTAAATTGCATAGGACAAGAAGCAATGGTCTTAAATTGCAACAAGGGCAGTTTAGGTTGGACGTTAGGCATTAGGAAAAACTTCCTAACTGTCAGGGTGGTTAAGCACTGGAATAAATTGCCTAGGGAAGTTATGGAATCTCCATCATTGGAGATTTTTAAGAGCAGGTTAGAGAAACACCTGTCAGGGATGCTCTAGATCAGTGGTTCCCAAACTTGTTCCACTGCTTGTACAGGGAAAGCCCCCGGTGGGCCGGGCCGGTTTGTTTACCTGCCGCGTCCGCAGGTTTGGCCGATCGCGGCTCCTAGTGGCTGCGGTTCGCTGCTCCAGGCCAATGGGAGCTGCTGGAAGCATCAGCCAGTACCTCCCTCAGCCCGCTCCATTTCCAGCAGCTCCCATTGGCCTGGAGTAGCGAACCGCGGCCACTAGGAGCTGCAATCGGGCTGGATTAGATGACCTCTCAAGGTCCCTTCCAGTCCTGTGATTCATTGTTGAATTAAAGAATCAAAGCTACTTAAACCAGCAGGTTTCAGAGTAACAGCCGTGTTAGTCTGTATTCGCAAAAAGAAAAGGAGTACTTGTGGCACCTTAGAGACGAACCAATTTATTTGAGCATAAGCTTTCGTAAGCTACAGCTCACTTCATCGAATGCATACTGTGGAAAATACAGAAGATGTTCTTATACATACAAACCATGAAAAAATGGGTGTTTACCACTACAAAAGGTTTTCTCTCCCCCCACCCCACTCTCCTGCTGGTAATAGCTTATCTAAAGTGATCACTCTCCTTACAATTGGCCCCACAGTATGCCAACATTTTTATGGCTGACTTAGAACAACGCTTCCTCAGCTCTCATCCACTAACGCCCCTACTCTACTTGCGCTATATTGATGACATCTTCATCACCTGGACCCATGGAAAAGAAGCCCTTGAGAAATTCCACCGTGATTTCAACAATTTCCATCCCAACATCAACCTCAGCCTGGTCCAGTCCACACAAGAGATCCACTTCCTGGACACTACGGTGCTAATAAACGATGGTCACATAAACACCACCCTATACCGGAAACCTACTGACCGCTATTCCTACCTACATGCCTCCAGCTTTCAGCCTGACCACACCACACGATTCATTGTCTACAGCCAAGCTCTGCGATACAACCGCATTTGCTCCAACCCCTCAGACAGAGACAAACACCTACAAGATCTCTATCAAGCCTTCTTACAACTACAATACCCACCTGCGGAAGTGAAGAAACAGATTGATAGAGCCAGAAGAGTTCCCAGAAGTCACCTACTCCAGGACAGGCCTAACAAAGAAAATAACAGAACGCCACTAGCCGTCACCTTCAGCCCCCAACTAAAACCCCTCCAACGCATTATTAAGGATCTACAACCTATCCTGAAGGATGACCCATCACTCTCACAGATCTAGGGAGACAGGTCAGTCCTTGCCTACAAACAGCCCCCCAACCTGAAGCAAATACTCACCAGCAACCACATACCACACAACAGAACCACTAACCCAGGAACCTATCCTTGCAACAAAGCCCGTTGCCAACTGTGTCCACATATCTATTCAGGGGACACCATCACAGGGCCTAATCACATCAGCCACACCATCAGAGGCTCGTTCACCTGCACATCTACCAATGTGATATATGCCATCATGTGCCAGCAATGCCCCTCTGCCATGTACATTGGTCAAACTGGACAGTCTCTACGTAAAAGAATAAATGGACACAAATCAGATGTGAAGAATTATAACATTCATAAACTAGTCGGAGAACACTTCAATCTCTCTGGTCACGCGATTACAGACATGAAAGTTGCGATATTACAACAGAAAAACTTCAAAACCAGACTCCAGCGAGAGACTGTTGAATTGGAATTCATTTGCAAATTGGATACAATTAACTTAGGCTTGAATAGAGACTGGGAGTGGCTAAGTCATTATGCAAGGTAACCTATTTCCCCTTGTTTTTTCCTACCTACACCCCCCCCACCCCCCACCCCGTTCCTCAGACGTTCTTGTTAAACCCTGGATTTGTACTGGAAATGGTCCACCTTGATTATCATACATATTGTAAGGAGAGTGATCACTTTAGATAAGCTATTACCAACAGGAGAGTGGGTTTGTGTGTGTGGAAAAAAGTGGGGGGGGGAGGAGAAAACCTGGATTTGTGCTGGAAATGGCCCACCTTGATTATCATACACATTGTAAGGAGAGTGATCACTTTAGATAAGCTATTACCAGCAGGAGAGTGGGGTGGGGGGAGAGAAAACCTTTTGTAGTGGTAAACACCCATTTTTTCATGGTTTGTATGTATAAGAACATCTTCTGTATTTTCCACAGTAAGCATCCGATGAAGTGAGCTGTAGCTTACGAAAGCTTATGCTCAAATAAATTGGTTAGTCTCTAAGGTGCCACAAGTATTCCTTTTCTTTTAAACCATCAGATGATTGTTTCTTTATCAGATCTCTCATTCTGGTTTTGATTCACAAACTGGTGAGGAGAAATTGTCCTCTGTCACAATATCTTGTATTCCAGTGCTGGGACTTCAACAAAGAAAAAAGTGATTTTTAGGAATATTCAAGTGTTATGTGAGGTTGTTCAGAGTCAGGTATTATGTGTGATGCAGGTAGACCACTCAGCATATTGTCAAAATACTGTTGTGTTTTCAAGTGATTACCCTGCATGTGTGAATTCTGATGGAGAAGCCCCAGTTTATGCCCTGCAAAAACATCTCTCATGTGTCTTCTGCACTCTCTTGTTTTTCAGCCTGCACTGTTCTCCATGTGCGGGGCCCTGTCCGAAGGTTTGTGACTACGGCAAAGAGAAGATAATTGATTCAGTGACATCTGCACAGGAGCTTCGTGGCTGCACCATCATTAATGGAAGTTTAGTCATAAACATCCGTGGAGGAAGTAAGCTCTGCATCTTATGAGCTGCATCAGGGAGAACTTGCAGAATGTGGAAAAGCATGACAGTGGGGGGAGAGAACTGAATGTCAAAAAAGACAATGAGGCAGTGTCTATTGAGCCTGAGATCTCTGCAGGGCTTTTAAAGCTTGAATGCGGAGAATTTATTTGCAGAAAGCGTGCTTCAGCCCCACAGTGATTCAAGAATTAATCCCTCTATGTATCAGAGTAACAGCCGTGTTAGTCTGTATTCGTAAAAAGAAAAGGAGTACTTGTGGCACCTTAGAGACTAACCAGTTTATTTGAGCATGAGCTTTCGTGAGCTACAGCTCACTTCATCGGATGCATAGCATATCGTGGAAACTGCAAAACATAAGTTAAATTTCATAGTTTGAAGTTTAGAAGGGATCATCGTGATCATCTAGACTGACCCTCCTGTATAACACAGGCCAAAGAACTGCTCCAGAATAATTCCCAGAGCAGATCTTTTAAAACAATATCCATTTATACAGAGAAATATGGGATCTGGTACAGTGCTCATCACCATGGTATCAGAGAGACTAAACCTATTGTTTCCCTCTCCCCAGATAACATAGCAGCTGAGCTTGAAGCGAATCTTGGCTTGATTGAAGAAATCTCAGGTTATCTAAAAATTCGCCGCTCCTATGCCTTGGTTTCTCTTTCTTTTTTTCGTAAGCTACATCTGATTAAAGGGGAGACGTTAGAAGCTGGGTGAGTTTTTATATAAGATGCTTCAGTCTGTTATTACATATTGGGGGCCAATGTAAGTAATCAGGAGAATGTTAGCAGATTTATTTTTAAACGTGTGTTTAATTGCTCTCTGCCCATAGTTGCAGCCTGTCCTTATGGGTACTCTGTGTGGGGAACTTTCATGTGATGTGTGGATTAGTGCAAGAGAAAAGCCAGTTTATGAATGAACCCATCCTTGTCCATTCTCTCCTTCTCACAGGAATTACTCCTTCTATGCCCTCGACAATCAGAACCTGCGCCAGCTCTGGGACTGGAGCAAACACAACCTCAGCATAGCACGGGGGAAGCTCTTCTTTCATTATAACCCCAAACTGTGCTTGTCAGAAATCCACAAGATGGAGGAGATCTCTGGGACTAAGGGACGTCAGGAGAGGAATGACATAGCCCTGAAGACAAATGGCGACCAAGCCTCTTGTAAGGAAGCTTCATAATGTGATGAGATCTGTGCTGTATGCACCCCCTTGCTAACCTCCTTGTTTGGCTTGTGAACTTCTCAGGGCAGGGACTGTCCTGATGCTCTCTGTGTAAAGCCCCAGGCACATCAGTTACTCTGTAAGCTAGCTGAAGGGACACACTCAACTTAACATGAGTTAAAAGTAGTTTCAGGTCTGATCTCTGCCCTGGAGGCCCCCTTCCAGCTTTTGTGGTTATAGAATTTTCCCCAAAAACATTTTGTGGTGGTCTTCCCCCTCCCACTCTTTGACTGGGAGCTCTTCAGGCAGGATCTGGTCAGCCTTGTGCCTGCGCAGCCTGTCACATGCCACAGCCTCGATCCTGAGTGGAGCATCTGGGCCCTGCTGCTGGGCACATGTTTAATGATCTCCTTTCTCTGTGCGATGGGAAGTGGTGACACTGAACTGTATGCTGCAAAATAAACTGAAAAGGAGAGAGAGTATTTCTGCTCAGTTCGTCTGGAACGGTTGCTGTGACAACTGTTGGAGAAACTTTTCAGGCAGAAATGTGACTTATTTTTAAAGTCTGGCAGTTTCCTTTCAAGTAATAATAAGGACGGTTCCATGTCAACAGAGCTAAGGAATATAGAGGGGGCAGCTTTGCCTCTAGCAGCATTCCCAGGCCTTAGCCTGAGTGCCAGCATCTCACCCTGTTCCCAGGAAAAGGTGCCATTCAAACAAGCTTTCCCATGGTTGAGCAGGGCACAACGGGTGCCAGTCGAGCCTCTCAGACCCACTCCAGTGTTAGGTGAGGCAGAGTGAGCTGGATCGGAGGGTTCTGCCTCTGCAGGATTCCTATCCCCTCTCCAGTCAAAGAGCAGCAATGGGCTTTTCCCAGAGCCAGAGGGCGATGCCTCTGCTGGCCCAGGGAGTGGGAGGGGGAGGCTGGATCTGGGGTCCAAACTGTGCTCTTGTGTGGTTTTATGTGACGCTTGGTGCAAAGCTGCCAGGCAGGCTGTCCGGTTTGTCTCTAAAGGAGCCCTCCTCCCTCCCAGTGCTACCTCTGGTGGGCTCAGCTGTGGCTTGCTCCTCTTCACCCCTGCCCCAAACTGCCCATTGTTGATGTGTTTGGCTTTTTGTTTGTTTCAAGTCTAGTTTTCAAATTGGCAGCATCCTGTTTATAAAAAAAAAAAAAAAAATCCATTGTTTTTTCTGGACTAAGCACCAGCCAACTTAACAGCCTTCCTCCCTCGTGCAGCTACTGCAGGGATGGCAAATCTAATCAATACTCCACCGTTTGTCCTTCCTGGGTCCCTTAGAAATAAAAGACTGTAAGCCTTCTCGCCTTGCAGTGGCTTCTGTCGTTCATGTTCCTTTCTGCAATGGGACCTTGCTCTTTCCTGGCAGGACTGGGCATTTCATCACAGTGGAGGCAGAAGCTACAGCAGCTTCACAAACCATTTCATTGGTCTTGTCTCTGCAGACTAGCATGAATTTTAACCCGTTTAGGCTTTAGATTTCTGTCTGTCTAGGGTTGACGCAGCTTTTATTTCTTTATCGCTTTAAATAATTTACTACCAGTTCTCCTGGGTCGCCATCCTGTAGACAGTGCAGTTGTAAACGTCAGATTCTTCACTTGATTTGGCTTGTTAAAATCTGTTCAGCTTTGCTTTTTTCTCTATTTTTCTGCTGCTTAGCCTGGCTCATTTTTGTCTCCACAGTAGTAGCTAGGTGTGTCACCATGGCAAGTATGTGCTGTATCACTAATACAACGTTAGGCAAAAAGTCCTGTCTCCAGTTCTTGCTTTAGTGCTCTTTATTCTCAACACCAGCTCACATAGGTACAATCTCTTTTATAAGAATTTTACAGGTGTCAGTTGTTTCTGACCCAAGTTATCTGCATTGTTTAAGCAAGTACTAGTAGGTACATCTGACAACAGTCATCTCACTGAACAGAGAACCTGTGAACTGGATATGTTGAGCAAACCAATTAATAAGTCCATTGGATTGTTCACAGTCCTACCATTTTACAACTGTAATTTAAAATGTACAGTTCTTCCCAGTTCTAAGCATTTCCCAGAGCTTTGGTTCTAAAATGTGTTTATGCAAAAAAGGAACTTAAAAGAAACCACTTCAGTTTTAAAATAAAGTAAAAAGCAATATCCTTTGTCTTTTGCTTTAGGTGAAAATGAATTGCTGAAGTTTTCGTTTATCAGAACATCTCATGATAAGATCCTACTAAAGTGGGAGCCATACTGGCCACCTGACTTCCGTGATCTCCTAGGATTTATGCTATTTTACAAGGAAGCGTAAGTAGGGAAGTCTGTACAGTAACTCTGGGGAGATGCCAACTCATTTGATCCCAAGCCATGCAGTGCCCTAGTAGCTCTGTGTACTTCCACAAACTGTTTCTGACCTCAAAGAGCAGATTTCAGACCAATCACTGTTACCACTGTTTAATTCTTGTAAATGTGTGACCATTTCATATAACTTTCCGATGTCACTTTACTGCTGCACAGGTGCTAATTACGATCCCTGCGTTAGCTGTGTTGGGTACAGTCAAAATACTCCTCTAAAGAGTAACTAAAAAATCAGAAAAAAGAAAAGGAGTACTTGTGGCACCTTAGAGACTAACAAATTTATTTGAGCATAAGCTTTCATGAGCTACAGCTCACTTCATCGGATGCATTCAGTGGAAAATACAGTGGGGTGATTTATATACATAGAGAACATGAAACAATGGGTGTTACCATACACACTGTAACGAGAGTGATCACTTAAGGGGAGCTATTAACCAGCAGGAGAGCGGGGGGGAACCTTTTGTAGTGATAATCAAGGTGGGCCATTTCCAGCAGTTGACAAGAATATCTGAGGAACAGTGGGGGGAGGGGGGAATAAACGTGGGGAAATAGTTTTACTTTGTGTAATGACCCATCCACTCCCAGTCTCTATTCAAACCTAAGTTAATTGTATCCAGTTTGCAAATTAATTCCAATTCAGCAGTCTCTTGTTGGAGTCTGTTTTTGAAGTCTTTTTGTTGTAATATTGCAACATTTAGGTCTGTAATCGAGTGACCAGAGAGACTGAAGTGTTCTCCGACTGGTTTATGAATGTTATAATTCTTGACATCTGATTTATGTCCATTTATTCTTTTACGTAGAGACTGTCCACTTTGACCAATGTACATGACAGAGGGGCATTGCTGGCACATGATGGCATATATCACATTGGTAGATGTGCAGGTGAACGAGCCTCTGATAGTGTGGCTGATGTGATTAGGCCCTATGATGGTGTCCCCTGAATAGATATGTGGACACAGTTGGCAACGGGCTTTCTTGCAAGGGTAGGTTCCTGGGTTAGTGGTTCTGTTGTGTGGTATGTGGTTGCTGGTGAGTATTTGCTTCAGGTTGGGGGGCTGTCTGTAAGCAAGGACTGGCCTGTCTCCCAAGATCTGTGAGAGTGATGGGTCGTCCTTCAGGATAGGTTGTAGATCCTTGAGGATGCGTTGGAGAGGTTTTAGTTGGGGGCTGAAGGTGATGGCTAGTGGCGTTCTGTTATTTTCTTTGTTGGGCCTGTCCTGTAGTAGGTGACTTCTGGGTACTCTTCTGGCTCTGTCAATCTGTTTCTTCACTTCAGCAGGTGGATACTGTAGTTGTAAGAATGCTTGATAGAGATCTTGTAGGTGTTTGTCTCTGTCTGAGGGGTTGGAGCAAATGCGGTTGTATCGCAGAGCTTGGCTGTAGACAATGGATTGTGTGGTGTGGTCTGGATGAAAGCTGGAGGCATGTAGGTAGGTATAGCGGTCAGTAGGTTTCCGGTATAGGGTGGTGTTTATGTGACCATCGCTTATTAGCACCGTAGTGTCCAGGAAGTGGATCTCTTGTGTGGACTGGTCCAGGCTGAGGTTGATGTTGGGATGAAAATTGTTGAAATCATGGTGGAATTCCTCAAGGGCTTCTTTTCCATGGGTCCAGATGATGAAGATGTCATCAATGTAGCGCAAGTAGAGTAGGGGCGTTAGGGGACAAGAGCTGAGGAAGCGTTGTTCTAAGTCAGCCATAAAGTGTTGGCATACTGTGGGGCCATGCGGGTACCCATAGCAGTGCCGCTGGTTTGAAGGTATACATTGTCCCCAAATGTGAAATAGTTATGGGTGAGGACAAAGTCAAAAAGTTCAGCCACCAGGTTTGCTGTGACATTATTGGGGATACTGTTCCTGACGGCTTGTAGTCCATTTTTATGTGGAATGTTGGTGTAGAGGGCTTCTACATCCATAGTGACCAGGATGGTGTTATCAGGAAGATGACCGATGGATTGTAGTTTCCTCAGGAATGCAGTGGTGTCTCGAAGGTGGCTGGGAGTGCTGGTAGCGTAGGGCCTGAGGAGGGAGTCTACATAGCCAGAGAATCCTGCTGTCAGGGTGCCAATGCCTGAGATGATGGGGCATCCAGGATTTCCAGGTTTATGGATCTTGGGTAGCAGATAGAATACCCCAGGTCAGGGTTCCAGGGGTGTGTCTGTGCGGATTTGTTCTTGTGCTTTTTCCCAGCAAATGGTGTAGTTTCTTTTGGTAACCCTCAGTGGGATCAGAGGGTAATGGCTTGTAGAAAGTGGTGTTGGAGAGCTGCCTAGCAGCCTCTTGTTCATATTCCGACCTATTCATGATGACGACAGCACCTCCTTTGTCAGCCTTTTTGATTATGATGTCAGAGTTGTTTCTGAGGCTGTGGATGGCATTGTGTTCTGCACGGCTGAGGTTATGGGGCAAGTGATGCTGCTTTTCCACAATTTCAACCCGTGCACGTCGGTGGAAGCACTCTATGTAGAAGTCCAGTCTGTTGTTTCGACCTTCAGGAGGAGTCCACCCAGAATCCTTTTTTTTTTTTTGTGGTGTTGGTAGGAAGGTCTCTGCGGGTTAGTATGTTGTTCAGAGGTGTGTTGGAAATATTCCTTGAGTCGGAGACGTCGAAAATAGGATTCTAGGTCACCATATGTTCGTGGGGGTGGAGGGGCAGAAGGAAAGGCCCCGAGATAGGACAAGATTATTTTGCTGGGCTAAGCTCATTCAATTCAGCACTTGTTATAGAAGCCGTAGATTTTGTCACCTCTCCATTTGCACTGAGGAGTGGGGTATTTCTGTTCCCTTTCAGACTAGAGCCATTTTAAAAAAATCAGGGATATCAAACTGGCTCTGCTGAGGCTGACCGCAGTTGTCCTGAACTAGAGCTCACCCCCCACACCAGAATTTCTGTGAGATGTGGGTAGGCATTCACTGGTCTGTGGGCTCAAATCAAAGCCCTTGTCAACAGGCAGAAAGCTAAGTGAATTGATGACACCAGAGGTAAAATAAAGATTTCACAAAATCCCTTCCCAGGCAACTGCACTCCCTTTCATGAACTCAGAGCTTTGAGCTGTCCCATGGTAGGGAGCCCTTGCACAGCTCATGAGCTGGAGCTTACTTGGGGAGCTAAAATGCATTTTAAGGAATGGTACTTCTGGACCCTCTGACTGGAGGCAACTGCACTTCTGGAAAGGAGCATTTCCCTGTGTCCTGTCGAGCAGGAGAGAGCTCTATAATACTTAATTTAAAAAAAATAGTTTAAACAGTAAAATTTGACTGCCTCAGTTTAGCTGGTAAGAAAGCAGGACTGGCCAGTATGACTCAGTGCTTCCCAAGGAAGGTGACTTCCTGCTGAACTCCCAGATGATGAATATTTCCTTCCCTATGTGCCAGATGTTCTGTAGGGACTACTTCTGCCCTGGCCCATCTCCTGCTCGCTCCTTGGGGTTAGATTATACTGTGGCTGGAGGAATATCAGTCTTTCTTGTCTGGATGGTTATAGAGCCCATGCCCCTGAATTCCATTTTTAAAAAACAAACCAGCCCAGATGTGAGAAGGCTCTGGGATTCCTGAGCATCTCTGGGCTCCTTGAGTGCTGCTGTGGTGTTGTTTCAGGTGTAGTTAGTGACAAGAACTAGTTTGGATCCTGGTGAGAACTGTTCTTTCCCCACTGGGTTCTTCAAGCAGCTGTTCTGAGCTTCCTTATAACGGATCAAGTTACAGGCACCTTTGTCTGATTGCCATTTCATTCCATTCTCCTAAACCAGCTGTAAATTATTGGCTGTCCTTTAGCAGAGCGGCAGATTGAGTAGGGCATCGTTTGGGACAGGCTGTATGAACACAAGGACAAAGGTCTGTCTCCATATGTTGAGAAGCAAGAGTAGAACTCCTCATTTTTGTTTGTGGAGAAGCTTTGGGTTCTGGCTGTCTCCTGCTTCAAGGCGTCAGGAAATAATGCCCATTCCCCCTATCCAGCCCCACTCACTGCTAGGTCATTGCACCATGGGCTCAGCGGGTTTGTTTGAGGTTGTTGCATTTTCCTTTACCTGCAACTTCCTTGGTGGCTGCTGCAGTGAGAATAGTGTTCTGCAGACCAGTGGTTTGCTCTGGCTTGGTAAATCCTGTGTCTGTGGAGCAGTGACTGATGATGATTTGTGGCCCCACTAGACAGCTGGATGTCAAGATTCCAGGGTTCCCGACAGACTTCCTGGACAGACTCTCTTCACCTCTCTGTGCCTCAGTTCCTCCAACTGTAGGGTGGGGCTAATACCCTCCACCCGCCCAGATTTTGTGATGCTCTGTTTGTAAAGCTCTTGGCAATCCTGGGATAAAGGATTATCATGGTCTTTGGTGTTTCATATTTGTTGTGATTATTTCCTAAAAATCTGCAGTTTGGATTCTATTAACGTGAGGCTTTTGTCCTTCTCTTTCCCTTGAAAAAGTCCATACCAGAATGTGACGGAGTTTGATGGACAAGATGCCTGTGGATCAAATAGTTGGACAGTGGTTGATGTTGACCCTCCCCCACGGTCAAATGAGCCTAAAGCGCAGGCCCAGCCAGGGTGGCTCCTGCGGGGGTTGAAGCCATGGACTCAATATGCTGTGTTCGTTAAGACACTGGTCACCTTCTCGGACGAACGAAGGACATATGGCGCAAAGAGCGAAATTATCTACGTCCAGACCAATGCTACTGGTGAGTGCTTTCCGATTCATGTCCCCTTGCATATGGCAAGGAAAAACATACCCACCAAACTCCTTGCCTGAATGGTTCTTGGTCTCCCCATTGGCGCTGTGTGCCCAAATATAATTCACGCAGGCTCCTCGTTCGTTCTTTGTGCATGAGCATGTTCCCATGCTGGTATAACCCTGCTGCAGTGTCATCGTGTGCCACTGAATCTCGGGTGGGGGAGGCCTGAATTTTTTTCCGTGCTGGACATTTCTCCCTTCATTTCTGTTTATTTGCCTGGTAAAGCAAACTGTTGAATCAGGACAAACCAAGTAATGCTGGAAAAAGGCAAGTCCTAATGTTCTGAGTCCTGGTTGGAAGACTATAAGGAAATAATATATGAGGGAATGACCCTTCACAGGGGAGAGAGCTGAATTAAATCCCTATAATTACTTACTTAAGTGCTAGCAATGTGTGTTTTCATTGTGGAGAAAACACAAAATATAAAGATAGTCCCTGTCCAGAGAAGAGACAGGTGACATCAGGTGCGTTGGGAGATCCAGAGTAAGATTTTTTTCCTTCCCTTATTGTGATGATGATTATCAAAAGTGAGATCAGGACCTGGGTCAGTTTGTGTATGCTTCATTCAGGGGGCAGTGAGAGGGCTCCAGTTTCATGAAAAACGTCGATCAACTGTACCAGACAATAGGTGAGACTGGTACTAGCACTGCCAGGAGTCCTGTGGGGAGGGCAGGGTGGTTCTGATCCTCCTGTCTCTAAGGTGGGGCTGGCTGAGCGGGGTAACACAGTAACTCTCAATTCTGGGAACCTCTGCAGACGGTCACAGGACAGACGGTTTGGGGGAAATTCCAGACTGGCAGGGTGTTGGGATCACTCTGCAAAAAGTAACTGGGTGGTGGAAGCCAGGGCGTGATCTGCTCGGTTGTAGGCTGGCTGTTGGTGTCAAGGCTGTGAGCCACAGCAGCATGGCACAGAAGGCACCCAGAGTTGCAGGGCAGGCAGCGACACAATCCGTCCTTGGTCTGGGTTGAATCCCAAAGTGCCACAACAATTCTTGCCTTGTAGGTCTCTTTTGGTACAGTGATGTGAGTGACTTCTGTGTCTTTCTCCCTTCAGTTCCCTCAGTCCCATTAGATCCAATATCGGTTTCCAACTCTTCATCCCAGATCATTCTGAAGTGGAAGCCGCCCTCTGAGCCAAATGGGAACATCACACACTACCTGGTGTTCTGGCAGCAGCAGCTGGAGGACAGCGAGCTTTTTGAACTCGACTACTGCCTGAAGGGTAGGTGCCCTTTTTGCCCATCCTGCATCCTGGGTTTAACATTCAAGCTTCTGGGCTCTGCTAGTCTCATACTACTGTGGGGTTTCTTTCTCTGCCAGGTGGGAGGTGGGTGGGACACAGGATCGTGGTGTGTTAGTGGATGATGCTCTTGGAGCACACAGTGATGTAGCCAGAGCTTTTAAGGCTGTGTTCTCCCACTGTCTTTTGCATTGACCAGGTCGTTATTGCCAGGCCCGCCATCAGAGATCATGAGGAATGGCTGGTTGGTTTGTTGATTGGTTGGTTTGAACACAGTAAAATCAGATGTTTTAACCCTTCTGGGATCTGCCTTCTGCTCTTGCTTCTCTTAATCTGGGTAACCAGTTTTATCAAAGCTAATAAGAGTGAGATGAAATATTGTTGGCCTTCTGGAGACCTGGGGTCAGATTATTCTGATATGTAACCCCTTCCGTGGCTTCTAGATCTGTCTTGCGGCTAAAGAGGTTTATTGGTGTCTTTCTAAGAGTCATGACACTGCAAGCACAGATTGGGGCCAAAGGCTGTTTCACATCTGCAGACTAGAGACTTCTGGACCCAAGATGTGAGAAGACTGGCTGTCTGAATGTTTCATGAATCCAGCAGTAACCCCTAGTTACAGGTTATAGTCTTCACCCCAGCTGGCAGTCATGTTAGAAGCCCCTTTTGGCTACAGCTAACAGGAGTATGCTGGGCTTAATCCTAGTTTGAAAGCCAGCGTAGGCAAGCCCTAAAATGTGTCACCAGTGAACAATGCCCCGCTGTCTTGCTGCATGTGTCGTAAACATCCACTGAAGTGGTGAACTCTACCTCACCTAGGACCCTACTTCTAACCTCTGGTCTGCCAATCTGTACACCCCTTTCAGGGCTGAGGAGGGCATCCGCTATGCTGTATGCTGGCCCAGCGTGGCTAAGCAGAGCTGACTTAGTGTTCGGAAATTCATTGGACTGGCGCATCCATGGCAGGATGGTTCACTGCTGCTGGTATAAATGTGACAAGCTGCCAGCCAGGATGCTGCATCTGGATTTCAAGGCTCCATGGGAGGAAGAGACATGCCAAAAGGAATGTCAGCTCAGTGGCCTTCAAGGAATAACCTGGAAATAGTTCTGACTTTTTTAATCTATGTGACTTAAACTGCTGTGCCAACCAGCTAGCGACTTTTGCAAGATGGTGGGTGTGATCTAAGAATTCTTTTCTCCATAGGACTAAAATTGCCGTCGAGGACTTGGTCTCCTCCTTTTGAATCTGAAGACCCTCATAAATATAATCAAAGTGAAAACGAGGACATCAGTGGGGAATGTTGTTCCTGTCCAAAAACTGACTCTCAAATACAGAAGGAGCAGGAAGAGTCTGCCTTCCGCAAAATGTTTGAGAACTATCTCCACAATGAGGTGTTTGTCCCCAGGTAACAAACCCTGCCGCTGCTACTGTGTTTAGTTGGCTTTGGGGTGGGGTAATGTAAATTGACAAAGTGAAACCAAAGACTGAAGGCAGGGTTTGGTCATGTTGCCAGTCTCTCCAGGGCACTATGTCAGACAAGGGTATCTACCGGGCTGTCCAGAGAAATATCTGGATGGATACGTGGCTGAGACTGGTGAAACTAGAACTCGAACAACTGATGTTACCTCAGATTTGGGAAACCCCCGTGTGCTGCCTGATCTCGGCATTCTCCTCAACCAGACCTCATAAGCTGAGAAATCTCAGTGAACTATTAAAAACCTGGAAGCTTATTTAAACTCATGTGATGCCAGAAATGGCTGTTTCTTCTGCCTGAAACTTTTTTGCAGCTTTTGCGCAATAGCCACTTAAAAATAAAAGAAGAAAAAGGGAAGTTTACCATGCCACAACCTTGTCTTTTACTGCGGTATTTGCGGTCTTCCCTGTACTTAGCATGGGAAATACCTCCGATACCATGAGGAATGTAACTGCTGTGGGTGGTAAATGGCCTGTTTTGAATGGCACACACTGTGTCACATTAAGTGACGTTGAATGTGTTCGCACTTCCTATGAGTTCCAGAGAATGCACTATGGGAATCAAGTTGGGGTTGGTAGTAATTTGCTCTCTAAACTATCATAATGAGTTTCAGGCATCAAATCTGTTCTTTGCTAGTTGCACTTAACCAGAAAATATTTATTTGCAGCTGCCTGACAAAGGCCTAGCTATGACAATGAACAGTTTTATTAAAAGTGCAGTACTAACAGCATTCCTCTCTGTGAGCCTGAGTGAGTAATGCCTGCCATTGGCACATGGAAGCATCTGCAATGTCCCTTACTTTTCTATTTCCTTGCTGCTTGTGCCGTGCAAATGAGCAGGTTTCAGTGCGAAATGTAGAGCTATAGTGGGATTGCCCAGGACTCTGGGTACTCAGCAGCCAGAGAAGATACAAGCTATTATAACATAGGCAATATCCTCTGGATCTAGGCAAACGGTTCTTATAATGTGATTTTTAATTTTATTGTGCAGCCAGCCCAGGATGCTTCTCAGGCCAATTTCTGGGGTATGTATTCTAAGAAGAAACCAATAATCACGACACCACCTTGTCAGCCTGCTAAGGGAGAAACCTCCAGCCCTGTTACATTAATTAATTTACTAACACAGGGCCCCTTCACTATCATAAGCCAGCAGCAGACACGATCCTCCTGACACGCAGTCTGCCTGCTAGGTTGCCTTTTGTGATGGGTTTCAGCTTGTGGCAAAGTGAATTAGAGGTTGTTTTGCTGCTATTTCTTGTCTGCCAATCTGCTCCGGGGCAACTTATCCAGGGTCTGGCAGCAGAATAGGATAGGTATTTAATTCCATATCTCATTTCTGCCGCCGCTAACTGCCAATGGCCTCTTCCGTAACAGCATTGCTGAGACCCTACTTGAAAGCAGAGCCTGCTTGGTCATGAGAAGGAAGACCAGGCCCTTGTAGGAGACTAGCAGGAGGCTTGTGAAATTGTGCAGGGATGTAAGCAGAAGGTGGAAGGGGTAGTAAAGAGGGGCCCATCTCCCCACTGATTGCCTCCCTGTCTCATCTCCTCACTCCCTGTTGGCTCTCCTTGCTTCCTTTCAGCTTTTTTCCTCCTCCTTTTCCCTTCCCTGTTTGTTACAGGAAACCTGTTCCCCAGGCAGTGTCTGTGCCCAAAGCCATGCCCTGCCACAGACACACCCAGCCAACCTGAATCCCACTGCTTCACTTTTTTTTTTCTGACCCAGTCTCAGAATTCGGGCTGGGAAGAAGTGTCACAAGGACTGCTCCCTGGCCAAGTGCAAGGCAGACTGAGTGGGGGTGGGGTGGGACTTGCGTAGAACTTGTAGCTAACTTCCTTTTGCATTGATAAAACAGGCTTGGGATTTCTTAAGGCACTGCCTTCCCATAGCCCCCTTCCTAGTCATCAGTAGGGAACTTTTCACCCCAGCTGTGAGCTTCGTGACTTCCTCTTGCAGCTGAACAAAGTGGTGGTCACAATCTGATGTTTTGTTTCTTCTTTATTACGTTGTTTGCTCTTGTACTGGAAAGAGTTTCACACAGGGATGAGCAACAATAAGGAAGAGGCTTCAAAAGCAATTGGGAAATGAGAGCTCGAATGTGGGTGGGGGGTGGGGAGTATGGCATCGGGGGAAAAATAGAGCAAGGCTCAAATGCTCCCTCCTCCTGAAGGCTCGCCCCTGAGAGAGGGCTCTATGGCTGCTACTGAGCCAATAAATGCTTCTGATTCAGCCATGGCCATCCCTGATGGGTCTTCCCCGGTGTCCCCCTCCTCTGGGACTGATCACTCTCCCACAGCGCTGCTAGACCCAGCCTCTCTGGGGGACAGGGAAATCTGGAAATGGAGACCAGATCTGGGTATTTCACATAGGAAACCACTGAAGCCACCAGAATAGCCTTGGGTTGTATTGAAAAGAGAGGCTGGAATGACAGCAAGGAGAGCAAAGAGGATTTAGCAAGGGAGTTGCTTTAAATCTAGGAAGGGATAGTTAATTATTTTTGTCAAGATCCAAATGTATTGGTCAAGGTCCAGACTCCAGAGGAAAAAAACCAAACAAACCAACAAGAAGAAGTAAATAAAAAGACTTTGGGGTCTGTCTTGCGGTCCAGATTTGGCCCGTGGTCTGCCCATTGACTACCCCGATCTAGGACAATAAAAGAGTTGGAGTTCTTGACTTTGCAGCCTCAGAAGCTTTTCTTATTCTCTAGCATTTTAAGAGTTCTTTCTGTATTTTTCCATTCACAGCTCTAGGCGAGAGGAGAGTGCCGAGTAGCACAGCTCTCATCAGGGATATTATTGTTGTACTTGTGAAAAACAAAAACAATCTCGGACTTGGAAAACTGCTGAGTCAGCACTTTATAAACAGTGGGGAAGAGTTAAATTGTGAAGTGTAAAGAAGATTCTAGTTAACCATAAAGATTCCTTGGGGTGGGTGGGAGGTGATCTGTTTTTTATCGTGACCTAGAATTGCATCTTTGAACTCTGCCTTATTGTTAGAGGGCACAGTTCAGAGCAATGCCCAGACTGGGAGAACAACAACTTAAAAAATGGTTTGTCTGGAGTTAATTAGTAATTACAGGAAGAGAAATCTAAAGCCGAGAATGTGCTGTGCTGAGCCTGCCATTTGGTGTCACGTTCTCTCTTGCCAGTGAATTTGTCCGTATTACTGTGCAAAATATAATGTTTAATGTTCGACGACATTTTAGATCTGCTTTCAAAGTGGTTGCATTTGTTTTTTCAGAAAAATAACATCAGGGAATGGAACTGAGGACTCTAGGTAAAGACCTGACCCCTGCAATCACCTGCTGCAATTTTAGTTAGCCAATCATGTGCTTGATAGTCTGAGGGTGGCAGTGGAAAGTTCAATTCAGCAGCAAAGATTTGCTTCAACAGCTTGTTGCATCTGTAAACTCTGGAGATGTCCATAGTGCTGGTTCCTTTCAGATGACTCGCTTTAATAGCAAACATCACAATTGTTCCCTTTAACGTGTGATTTGGATTTTAACTGCCTGGTAACAGAGTGATCAAAAGCTCTCACTGCGGGAAACAGGGAACATGGATTCCCCTCGAGCAACTGACATTGGTTGTTCCTGACATGGCTTGGATCCCCCAATTTGCTCAGAGTTCCCAGCCTGAAATTCCTAGTTGCAAATGCGATCACAGGATTCAAACACTGCGTGTAACTGTCTTGATTTAACATAATTTAAAAAAAGGGGGGGGGGGGGGGAAATCGGGCTGGTGCTTGGTGCTGAATTCTAGTGAAACAAAAATGTCCCCTTTTCTGGTTTGGAAGTTAACTAGCAGCTCTCTCTTACAGTATGGGGGACTGCCAAAGTCTTGTCTGACAACTTGATAGTCACAACAGCAAGAAGTTGAAGTAAATCTGCTAACTAATATACAGTAATTTGAAAGAAAAACTTCAGTTAACCACTACTGAATGTTACTAATGTGTGCGATGTGAGTCTGGCAGTACTGGGATCTTTGTTTAACTTTATTCTTTAAAATGTTGAAAAGAACAGTCAAGACCTGCTTGGTGTGAAAGGGTGAAAATTCTCTTCATGTACAAAACAGAGACTACAGGGCTCAGAGTAGTGGACATACTCGAGTGAGCCATGAAACCAGTCTTATGAGTTTTAAATGGAATATGTACAGCAACCAATATGCTCAAACTCAGGGCTTAGGACATGATCCCATATGGTCAAAACTACATTAAATGCAGGGTGAAGTCTTGAGTATTGCAGTCTAGTTAAGGCAGCATCCTACCTCTGTGGAACCCAGAGATTAGTAACATTGTTATGTTCAGCTGTGCAGAATTGGGAGAACTTGAGTCGTTGCATACTTTGGCCTTAGCTTTTATTATTTCCGTGTACAGTTGTGAAACAAAGGTAGATCAAGACCACAGGCACCACTAAAAGGTAGCGTTTCTGCAGAGACATTGAGACGGGGGTTAGAACAAAAAGTTCTGAATTCTGTAGTTTGTGCTGCATTATAAGTGCACTCTACTTGCATTTGAGTTTTCAGATGAACTCTGAACTCCCAGATAAATATGTTTGAGCTAAATATGGTGAATAATTTCTTAAATGTATTGTTCTGCAGGCCATCACGAAAACGAAGAGATCTTGGCAGTGTGGCTAATGCCACTGTGGTGGTACCCACCATCCCATCTTCGCTGAATACCTCCTCTGCAATAGCACCTGAAAATGCAGAGGAACAGAAACCTTTTGAGAGAGTTAAGTCTAAGGAGTCCTTGGTTATCTCAGGTCTGCGGCATTTTACAGGGTATCGCATTGAGCTCCATGCTTGTAATCATGATGCCCAAGAATCCCGGTGCAGTGTCGCAGCATATGTTAGTGCCAGAACCATGCCAGAAGGTGAGTTGCCTTTACTGAGCTTTGATTCAGGGGACTCTAATATTTTTAAATGGCAGTTTTCTCGGTGTGTTAGCTGCATTTCAGAAAATGCCTTGGGAATCTCATGCTGATGAACTGGGCTGTACCTATTGCTAATAAATATCCTTGTTCGGTGGTTAGACGAAAAATCTGACATATTGGGTTGGGTCAGGTTTGCATTTTGTAAAATATTTTAGAACTTAAAAAAAGCTTTTTCTAAACATAACTTTGTAAAATCCGTTGGTCTCAGCAAAGGCGGATGACATCGCTGGTCCAGTTACCCATGAGCTGGTCGAAAAAAATGCTGTTCATTTGAAGTGGCAGGAGCCGAAGGAGCCGAATGGGCTAATTGTGCTGTACGAAGTGAATTATGGGCGTCTTGGGGAGCCAGAGGTGAGAGCTTCTTTCATTCAGCCTGTCCATAGGTGGTACGTGAGTAGGTGTGCACTTCACACCCGGGCTCTAACATGGGGAGACAGCTGGTAGCGGCAGCTGGGAAGTTAAATTTGCATATTCCTACATTCCCTGGACTCAGCTCCTCCATATCAGGTGTTGGGACAAGATCAGAATTGAGGCTGTTGGAAGCAGAGCCCACCAACTGCCTCCATCACTACTGGAGCTTCGGCAGCTTTCTTGGTATGGACACATTAGAATGGAAGACCAGTGAATTCCAAAGCATGTGTACCAACGAATGCTGTGACGCAGCTGGCAATCGTGTGGGTGCCAGAAACTTTGGTGGCACAAGCAGATTGCCAGTGATGGACGTAAACTGAATACAGCAGCATCCCCTTTAAAGAGCTAGCCAGAGTGCGATCTGGATGTTGCTCAATCTTCAAGGAGACCACATCCCTTTGGGATTTACCATGATGATGAAAGTGCCCTGGAGTGTCTCTCTTCCTGGCAGTGACTGGCTGCAGCTATGCACTCCCCTCCTGCAGGAGTAACATGGAGCACAGCTCTGCCCATAAGGTGGATCACTATAACTGCAAGGGAGAACTGGCTGCAGGAGTTCCTGGAAACCCAGCTGTGGAAGTTCTGTTTTGCATGATGGTGCTCCAGAAATGCAAGGCAGCCCACCCTGCCCTATTGTTCTAGTTTGTCTGGTTTCTTTTTTGCATGAACTTACCAGCCACTCCGCAGAGAAATGTGCCCACCCTTACCCTCTGGGAGTGTGTTCCATGATGATGGACAGCACTACAAATTGGTGTCCTCAGCATGAATCTCTCATTTGTTAGCCTGGTGCGGGAATTTCTGTAGGGATTTTTGTGCACAGAAAGCTATGGAAACGATATAGATGTAAATCTCAACTGCTTATTGCGAAACAATTAAAATAATTGTTAAATTATTTAAACAATTAAAATAATAGTTCAAGGATATAATAAATGGCAACCCTGACCCTGCAGCCTGAACTGCATGGGCAGACCCCAATGCCTGGGCAGGGTTCCAGTGGGGCTCTGCATGGGTGGAAGGGTTTGCCTGCCGCGATCAAACGGCAGAATTGAGGCCCAGTAGAGCAAATGGCATGCGTCCCACATGATCTAATACTACTTAACAATGAGAGGCAAACCCAGGATATACCGTTATAATGGGGAAGATCGGAGCATTCCAACACACAATTATTTGTCTCTTTGCTGTTCGGGGAACTGTGAGGGGAGAGTCCTCATGCTAATAACCTTTAAAAGGTCTCCGTGGGAGGACTTCATTTGAAATAGCTTGTGATTTAGCTCTTGTTTTCCTTTGGTTGCTTGTTGTAGCCCTGTGCTTAGTATGAGCTTCCTTCTTGGGTGATCAGCAGAATATTCCACTTGCAGAGTTAACCTTTGGACTAACAAAGCTGTTGTTCTCATTTGTTTTCTTGATCTTTGGGCAACATGTTTTTATGGCTTTTCTTTCTTTGCCTTTCAAATCCAACTCTCAGGGTGATATGCAGCCCTTCCCTCCCTGCAGTGGGCTGGGTATGTGCTGAGATTGGTGAATGATTTCATGAATAAATGGTGTTAGGAATAAACTACTGCTAGTCACTGAACTTCTTTGGGTGTTAAATATCTGCCTAAGTTATGAGCTGGTAGGAAGGCTGAAGTCTTGGCCTCTCTAACTCTCCTGCCCTTTTGTTTGTTTAAGAACTCTGCTTTTGGTGTTTTGAATGTTGATTTGATGCCAAATGAAAATCACCATTAACCAGGGTATTAGAATTCTCATCGGCTTTCATAGGAAACTGCTCACTGGCTGTAATACATCATTATGGTGTTAGCTGAAATACTTTAAAAGCACCCAGATGTTAGTGGCCTAAATAAAACCCCTTCCCAGACATCCTCCTGGACAAAGGCAGAAGGACCCTGGGGACTCATGGCGCTCTCCTGTTCTGACTTGCAGTAAATATATTTGATTGTGTATAAACAATGCAGGTGATAAGCTGCCATCCTGTGCTCTGGCTGCCTGCCCACTAGCGTGTTCAGATACACAGCAATGTCTGCTCTAGCAGACTCTAAAATCCACCCCAAATGCCAGAATTGCTCTCAATTGTTACATGGCCCAGACTCTCCACCCAAGCACAGGTGCTGGAAAGCTTAACTAATCTGGGCTTTGTCAGTGAGCTGTAGGTGAGGGGAGACTCCAGAATGTGGGGATAAGCCTCGCTAGCAGCACCCACTTATTTACATCCCATTGGCAGAGCCAGCCCCCATGAAATCAGGTCCTGAGCAACTTAGTGCTTTAGAATTTATAGTGTAAGCCCATCACCTGGAATCCCACTTGGAAACGTGCAGGGAGCCAGCACTGATTATGGTGCTGCACTTCCTCTTCCCCAGCGCTGGTGTCTGGGGGAGCGCTGCGGAACAGCCATGTCTCCAGGTGAGGAGGGCCTGGATGACTGCAACAGGAGCTGCACGTGTTTCATTGGGCACAGGTGGAGAGCAGCGCTCTCGGAATAACAGCCTTAGGGCAGGCCAGATCTGGGAGCTCATAATTGGGGGAGGGATAGCTCAGTGGTTTGAGCGTTGGCCTGCTAAACCCCAGGTTGTGAGTTCAATCCTTGAGGGGGTCATTTAGGGATCTGGGGCAATAATTGGGGATTGGCCCTGCTTTGAGCAGGGGATTGGACTAGATGACCTCCTGAGGTCCCTTCCCACCCTGATATTCTATGATTCTATAATCCTTGGTCACAAGTTGCTATTTCCAGCATCATCTCAGTCTCCCTAGACACCGGGCTGTTGTACTGTTCCCCCTGTCTATTGGGGTTCAGCAGGGGCTGGACGGGGAAGATTTGCAGATTAATCTGTGGAAGAGAGGATGGTTGTTACAGGCCTCCTGACTGTGCTGCATTCTTCAAGAGGCAGTGAAGTAAAGCTGTCATTTTCCATCCTTCTGCAGGAGGCACACTACTGCGTTTCTCGTAAGCAGTTTGCTAATGAACAGGGCTGTAAGTTACGTGGACTACAGCCTGGAAACTACAGCGTCCGAATCCGAGCCACCTCGCTGGCAGGAAATGGGTCGTGGACAGAGCCCACATATTTCTATGTGGCTGATTATTGTGAGTTCACTTGCTTAAAGTTTAATGTTTTAATAGAAATCCAGGCTATTCTCTGGAGCGGGGAGCACAGCACAGAGCAGGGGCCCTGGAATAGAAGTGCATGGGGAAAAATATGGTGATCTGGGGATTACAAGTGGCAAGCGCATTAGAGAAACTAGACAATCAGTCTCTTAAAAGCTGATCTATTTCCTTCACTTATTTGTTAACTCTGAGGCCACGGTCCTGGGTGGCTGTGCATTGCTTGCCTACAGCTTCGGGGCAAAGCAAACTGCCTTCCTGTGTGTGAGCTTAGAAACCTCTGGAAATGGGCTGTTTGAAACTGAAGAGCCGCCTTCTGCATTGAGTTGAATAGCGAGAAAAGCACCCCCATCCACTTTGTGTCGGAAATGGCTTTGCTCTGCACTTGAGTTTGGGAGCGCAAGAAGGCAGTGGAGATGGGAGATCGTTTGGGAGCCACCTCTGGTTCTATTCAAAGTTCCCATGATCAGGGATGTTGATAAGCTCTTTGATTTGCCCGCCTGTGACATGAATTAGCCAGCTAGCTGGATTGTCTGCAGCCGTCAAAGTGCTGAGGCGCTTGCCAGTCTTGTTCTGGGTGGAGCAAAGCAGGTTTGGATAGGAAGAGATTCCTGCTTTGTGCAGTGTTGGGCCAACTCTGGAGAGCACCTCTGAGTCCTTTTTAGAGTAACAGCTGTGTTAGTCTGTATTCGTAAAAAGAAAAGGAGTACTTGTGGCACCTTAGAGACTAACCAGTTTATTTGAGCATGAGCTTTCGTGAGCTACAGCTCACTTCATCGGATGCATAGTTTCCACGATATGCTATGCATCCGATGAAGTGAGCTGTAGCTCACGAAAGCTCATGCTCAGATAAACTGGTTAGTCTCTAAGGTGCCACAAGTACTCCTCTGAGTCCTGTCACTTTGGCAGGATCTCCCACTGGACTCATGGGTGTGCAGGTGTTTCAGGGGGGATTTCAGTCAAGAAAAGACTAAACTGCTTGGAAGTCCATGTAACACCTCTCTCTCTCTCTCTCTCTCTCTCTCTCTCTCTCTCTCTCTCTCTCTCTCTCTCAGTGAACCCTCAGTCTAATATTGCTGTTGTTGTTGTCCCAATCATTTTTTCCATAATAATTGCTGGAATTATTGGAGCTGCCTACGTATTTGTGAAAAAGAGGTGGGTGATGTATATAGCTCTCAGCAGAACAACAAAATGTTTTTCCAAAGAGAGACACTAGTAGTTTTCTGTGGCTTTATAAAAGAGGTAACAGATTTTAGCAGAACAGCTAAATGACTTATCTAGGAAACATCTTCCTTTTGGAGATCTGAAGTTCAGGGGCTGTTATCTGTCCTGTGCTTTGGGAGTTGTTTTAATTACATGGCTGCATGTAGGCTCTAAGGGCGTGTCTACACGGCAACTAGACACCTGCAGCTGGCCCACGCCAGCCGACTCTGACTTGCGGGACTCAGGCTGCAGGACTGGTGGAGCCCGGGCTCTTGGACCCCGCGAGGTGGGGGTCCCAGAGCTCAGGCTCCAGTCTGAGCCCAGAAGTCTACGTAGCAATGAAACAACCCCATGAGCCCAAGTCAGCCCCACAAGCTCTAGGGCAGGGGTGGCCAACCTGAGCCTGAGAAGGAGCCAGAATTTACCAGTGTACATTGCCAAAGAGCCACAGTAATACGTCAGCAGCCCCCCATCAGCTCCTGATCCCAGCGCCTCCCACCCACCGGCAGCCCCGCCAATCAGCACCTCCCCCTCCCTCCCTGCATCTCCCGATCAGCTGTTTCATGGCCTGCAGGAGGCTGGGGAGGAGGTGGGAGGAGCGAGGGCATGGCAGGCTCAGGGGAGGGGGCGGGAAGGGGTGGAGTAGGGGCAGGGCCTGTGGCAGAGCCAGGGGTTGAGCAGGGAGCACCCCCCGGCACATTGGAAAGTTGGCACCTGTAGCTCCAGCCCCGGAGTTGGTGCCTGTACAAGGAGCCAAATATTAACTTCTGAAGAGCCGCATGTGGCTCTGGAGCCACACGTTGGCCACTCCGGCCTCAGGTGACAGAAACACGAGGCACAAAACTGTAGAAATACTGAAACTTCATATGTATCTGTCTTGCTTCCAGACAAACTGAAGGACCAACGGGGCCACTGTATGCATCCTCTAACCCGGAGTACCTGAGTGCCAGTGATGGTGAGAGCATGCTGCAGTTCTGACCATTCCAGTGCTTCACTTGGTTTTGAATTATGACTTGGGAAACATGGATCAACTTATAAAAGCTTAAAAGATGTTCTTATCCATTCCTGGGTGGGAAAATACTGCTACTAGAGCAATTCTAGGGTAGAGAGGAGGAGCTCAGTTAGTTTAAAAAAAACAACAACCCGCTTTTGGGTTGGCAATAACTAGTGGGAAGTGGTGTGCTATTAACATGCTCGCTACTTTGCAGGATAGGAACATAAAGCAGGTGATGCTGGGATTTTTACTGCCTCTCTTGGCTGTTGTATTTCTCCAGGTTTTTTTGCTCAAGAATCTCTGGTACACTGATGCTTTTCAAAGAATATCTAATGGGATCACAATCAACACCTGCATCTTTTGCATGCCTCATATTTCTCAGGGCTACTCTGTGTAATCCACTGAAAAGGGTTTGGAAAGGAGTTTCCTCCCTTTCCTGCTGTAGGAATGCCTGTCAGCTTAGACAGCACACTGTGTTTAAGCAAAGTACTGTGCATCCAATTTCATTGTGTTAAGGGGAGTAAGAAGGGGGCTGTTCACTGAAGCAGCCATGTTTGTCCTCTCGCCCAGGCTTCTGCAGTACAAAGCTGACAGTCTGAACACAGCAAGATTATTTTAAGATGTTGAGTTTTAGAACAGTATCTTTGTATCCATTCTTTGTTACATCTTCGTGGAAAGTGAGCTCAGTACAGAATATTACATCCAGTACAGGAGCGGGACATGGGTGTTTGAACTAGTGAATGTGAATGCTGGATGTCTGCTTGTGGATCATAATCCCCCTTTTACCTGCATTGTGCGCTTGAGGCTGCATTCTGTCACTCACCCTGCAGATTTTCCCTGGCACACGCTTTGCAAGACTCAGTCCTACTGTCTGTGGGACAGAGGCTCCTCGCCTCGCCCCTGGTGCAGACATTTGCACCAGGATAAAGTGGGTATGAAATACTGCTGTCTGATTAGGCAGTGTTTCACACCCACCTTGCTTAGGTGTAAATGGCTCCACAAGGCAGGGGGTGACTTTGGCCCCCAGTCTCCAGACCAGCCCCTGTCTCGCTGAGGTGGGAACAGTGTCAAGGCCTGGGTGCTCCTGTCTCCTGTGCCTGATTGCAGAAACCTCTCTCCAGTAACTGCTCTGCTCATTCAGAAATGTCTTTCTCCACATGACAGTTTATGTGCCCGATGAATGGGAAGTCCCACGAGACAAGATTAACCTTCTCAGAGAGCTCGGGCAAGGCTCCTTTGGGATGGTGTATGATGGGATAGCCAAAGACATAGTGAAAGGGGAGCCAGAGACTCGGGTAGCTGTGAAAACCGTTAACGAATCTGCCAGCCTCCGGGAGCGCATTGAGTTTCTGAATGAAGCTTCTGTAATGAAAGGGTTCAGCTGCCATCACGTGGTAAGTGAAGTTTCTCTACAGTAAATGACTTGTTGGTGAAAATCCCACCTTCGAACTAATGTCTCTTTAGTGCTTTATAATGCTAGAGGATCAGGCTGAAAAAATGGTTGAAAGGGAAGCAAAATCCATCAGTGAGAGAGACAGGCAGCTTCTGGAAAATTCGTCTTCCTGTATAATTTTCCTTGTGCTCTTTCAAACCCCCACTTCATGACAGGGCCCCATGTCCCGTGACAGCACTCTGGAATCTTGCTACAGAAGTGTTGGTATGACCAGAGTGGGGCCAGCTATGGTCACTCAATTAGGGTGAACTGCAAAGAATGGGGAAGACAAACCCCATAGAGCTGGTGGATATTCCAATACTTAGATTTACAAAGCCATCATAAAACCTCTTCTTTATTACCTTCCTGGTTACTCAGAAGTCCAGACAATACAATTCCCTTAAAAGTGATCCAGCCTCAGGCCCCCATCCAGGTACCTAAGTCAAATATGATGATTTCTGTAAATCTTATTTCATCATATAAATGAAAGGGTTCTACTAATCCCTAAGGATCAGACACGTCACTCCCAGGTTAATGAATGCTTCAGATCTTACCCAAATACACGCTACAACCAATTCTTATTAACTAAACTAAAATTTATTAAAAAACAAAAGAGAGAGAGTATGGTTAAAAGATCAATATATGTACAGACATGAGTTTAATCCATTGGGGTTCAAATTCCTAACAGAGATGGTGAGCTTTGTAGTTGCAAAGAGTTCCTTTAGAATTCAGTTCATAGGTCATAGTCCAATGTCCAGATCTCTCATTCAGGGCATACCAGCATAACTGGGATCTCAGTCTTGCAGCTCAAACTTCCCCTGATGAAACCTAAGCAGATCTGAGATGACAGAGTCAGGACCCAAGGGTCTTTTTATTCAGTGTTCTAGCATCCACTTGACCACACGGTCCTGGTTAAACAATAGGCTTTTGATGTAACCTTTTGCTTTCTAAACACCACCGGTAATTAGTTACACAAATTAACATAGGGCAGTTTATCCATTAGGCAGTCTGTTGCCTTCAAAGAGACATATAGAAAATGACATTATTTTAGCCCAGATTCATCCAAATGTTCATATTCCCTTTTGATCTCTGAATCAATATTTATAGTGACAGACAGGAACTGTCTGTTTACGGGTAGCATCTAATATACACACAATTAGTATTACTTCTAACAATATAGGTTTGCATTTCAAAGTTCTAGCCTATTTACCATGAATATCCCTAATTATCATTTGCATACCTTTCTAACATGACTTTAAAGGTGGGCTTTGAGTCATTCACCCTGCAAGCTGTTTAACCCTTTCTAGCCATGTGTCACCGTTTGTTTGATTGTAAACTCCATTTTCACAAATGTGCCATGCCCAGACACAACGCTAAGGGAGAAATACCATTTCTGTTTTTCAGGTTCGCCTCCTAGGGGTGGTCTCAAAAGGACAACCCACACTGGTTGTCATGGAACTGATGGCACATGGAGATCTGAAAAGTTACCTTCGCTCCCTGAGACCTGATGCTGAGGTAAAGGTGGGAGAGAAGCGTTATTGGGGGGGGCGGGGGGGGTGTCATACAACAGACTGACTTGCTTTGGTCTTTAATACTTTCTGACTTAACTTCAGAATAACCCTGGCCGTCCGCCACCCACTCTCAGAGAGATGATCCAGATGGCTGCAGAGATTGCAGATGGTATGGCTTACCTGAATGCCAAAAAGTTTGTCCACAGAGACCTTGCAGCCCGTAACTGTATGGTTGCAGAAGATTTTACTGTAAAAATTGGAGGTATGTAATGTGTGCTTCAGATCTAATACTAAGCTTTAACTGTTGAGGAGGTTCTGTGAAATCCTAGACTGGTGCTACAAAGAGCCAGCTGATCTCCATTGATTTTTAACTGGCTTTAAAGTTCTTCACTGAGGTGAACTTCCTTTGCCCAATATCTTTTCCTGTTTCACCTGTCTTGCAGAAGGACCTGCAGGCACTTTGGTAAGTGGATTGTCGAGGTGAGCCTCACTGCAGCATCTACAGCTTCTACTGAAATGCAGTTAATAACTTCTTCTAATGAAAGCTCCTTAGGGAATGTCATATTATTTCTTGCTTCCATGAGATCTGTGACGGAGAAAGTATCCTATTCATGGAGCATAAACTAAAAGTTAAGGACTGCTAAAGATGTAATTAGGCCCAAGGACTAGTTTTTATGGAGTACAAACATCTAAAACAAGTTCTTATCACCAGTTAAGTTGACAAAATTTAAAAATAATCCAAACCCCCCTCAAAGCCTCCTGTGGCCTGAGGCCAGCCATCTGGAATTTCAGGCCAAAAGGAATTCTGTTTTCATCAAGAGTGGGAAGAGATCAGTCAAAATAGGGCTTAGTTACAACTGTGACAGTTTCCATTCCAGTGGAATGGTACCATGGCTGCATAATAGTTTAGGAAGGAGATTTGCGGGGAGCGGGGAGAAGGTGGAAGATGCTCAGCCTCTAAATACTCTCAAGATAGCAGCATGACTGAAAGTTGGGGTGTCATAGGTAGAGTAATTGGGCAGCAAGACAGTCTCTAAGGCAAGTGACTGTGGCTCCCACACTGCAGAGATCCAGGAGAGGATTGTAGAAGACACCAGTGGAATGAAGTAGGAGGAGTCCAGCGCTGTGGGTGCCTGACCCCGCCTTCTGTGCTGGTCCACATGGTGTTAATGTGCACGTGTTACAGAAACCGGAGTCTTTTCAGCAAGTGGCAGGGCTGGACTGGGCATTAGTAATACATCCTAACTTCTTTTGTCAGATTTTGGCATGACCAGAGATATCTATGAGACCGACTATTACCGTAAAGGAGGCAAAGGGCTGCTGCCTGTGAGGTGGATGGCACCCGAATCTCTAAAGGATGGTGTCTTTACTGCTTACTCAGATGTGTGGTAAGTTGTATTCTGCATTCCATGATGAATTGTAGCAGGATTCCTAATAGTGACATGGGTGACTTGATCTGGGGGGGTGCGGAGGGGGGGGGTTGTTAGTTCTTCAGAGAACAGGAAATTATTTAAGAAGCTGCTTTAAAATATATATAGTGCATCTTTTAAAATCTTCCTGCCCCAAAAGTAAGCTGAACATTGTTTTCTCTAGATCCTCAGTATCAATCTGATCAGTGGTTCTGGTCTTTTCTCAGGTCATTTGGAGTTGTCCTTTGGGAGATAAGTAGTTTGGCGGAGCAGCCATACCAGGGACTCTCTAACGAACAGGTGCTAAAATTTGTAATGGATGGCGGATACCTGGATCAGCCAGACAACTGTCCAGAGAGACTGTAAGTATTAGAGGCGGGTGGGAACTGTTATGCTCCTTTGGTTAAGGTATGGCCACTTAAGGTGGCTGTAATTCCGCCCCCTTCCCACCCTGATGAATGGGGGGAGCAAAGATGAATTTTGAGAGTCACCTGACAAAGAAATGTTGTCACCCCATCCTGAGTGACCCAGAGATGAAGAGGAGAGTCAAGGGCAGCCCAGGAGACTAGAAAGGAAAGCCAAACTAAACTGGGCTATATGATCATAAGAAGAGAAAGTGCACACCAGAGGGCGTGAAGGCCAGAACATGGGGAAAGTCTAAAATATAAATAGGCCAAAACGAAAGGCCTCTCCCATCACTGCGTTTTAATGCACAGTGATTCACCTCTGCAGAGTGATGTGCTAGGTAGGGCTGTGCTTGCTTCTCTGCAGTTCCTTCTAAGTGGCCGTAAATGCTGGGGAGAGGCTCATGAATCAAAAGGGGGTGGGTGCTCCAGCACTGTAGAAGCTGTCTGCAAATCGACCCCTGCCTGGCTGACCCCTGGTCATACGTCTGTGTTAGACAATTCCACCTGGTTTGCTTCTAGGCAAGAGTGGTGGCCACTTTCCATGGATTAACTTTCAGGAATCCCTCATCTGGTGAATGGGAAGGGAGGGTGGAAAGTGTCTTGTCTTGTGCTTTTTCCTGTCTCTCAGGCATAGCAAGGGCCCTAGTTAGTCTGTCCTCTCCAGTGGTTTTGTCATCCCATCAGCATTTTATCCTTGCCCAGCATGTGCTCAGTATTTGATTCTGTAGCCAACCTCAAGGGAGCACTGAAACTCTCCTCCCAAATGATGGGAATAACAATGGGCTTAACCCCCTATGGCCACTCAGGTGGGGGTTACTAAGAGAGTGATGGTGCTTAAGATCTGGAGTGCTGAATGTCATGCTGCCAATAACGAGTCCTTCTAGAATGAAACTTGCAGGGTCTCAGATAAGTTGCTAGCCCCAGTGTTTAGTGTTAAAAATCGCAGTGGTGCTGTTTGTGTCCTGCTACCCAAGTCTAGCCAGCTCTAGGCTGCGTGTTGTCTGACGTGTTAGCCATCATCTTCCAGAGCCTGCATGTGAATGTGAACAGGACCTGGGCTGCCCACGGGAACAGCTGGGAGGAGGAGTGGCAGGGCAGGTAGAGATGCGAGGGATGGGGAAAGGGCAAACACGGGAGGTCAGAAATACAGGGAGGCTCAAAAAGAAAACCTCTTGTAGAGAGAGAGAGAAAACATTAAACAGACTTAGAAAAAGAATAAAAAATGGTATAAATTGGCCATGAGTAAATTGAGACTGGAAATTAGAAAAAGGTTTCTGATCGTTAGAGGAAGGAGATTCTGGAACAGCCTCTCAGTAGAAATAGTGGGGTATAAAAAAACAACTGAACTAGTTTTAAAATGGAGCTCAGTAAGTTTTATGAACAGGGTTATATGATGGGTGGCCTGCAGTAGCAGCGGAATGGGCTCCATGACTAGGAGGTTCTTTCCATTCCTGCATTTCTACAATTGAATGAATCTGAGGGAGTCATGGGCCCTGACAGACATGGAAGGAGAGGAGCATGAGGCTATAATAGGAAAAGTGGAGACCAGGAAGAGAAACTGGAGAGGAAGAGAAGAAAACATAAGAGACTGTAAGTTGAAATGTTCGACCCGGGAATCAGAGAGTTGACAGCCATCACAGGGCGTTTGTCCCAACATTGGTTCGGATATTAAATTACACCAGCCCCTACTCAGGTCTGTGCTCGTAAAAGTGATTCCCAGATACCGACTCTCTTCTCTGTCCCCTTTCAGGCATAGCCTGATGCAGATGTGCTGGCAGTACAACCCCAAAATGCGCCCTACCTTCATCGAGATCATCGAGATGCTGAAGGAGGACTTGCACCCCAGCTTCCAGGAGGTCTCATTCTTTTACAGTGAAGAAAACAAACCTCCTGAGACAGAGGAGTTCGAGATGGACTTTGAGAACATGGAGAGCATACCCCTTGACCCTTCCTCCTATTCGCAGAGGGACAAAGTCCTGGGGCGGGACAATGGGCCCTCCATGGGCCTCAAGGGGAACTATGAAGAGCATATACCTTACACTCACATGAACGGTGGCAAGAAAAACGGGCGGATTCTGTCGATGCCTAGGTCGAGCCCTTCCTAACACCACCTGTTTGGCCCAAGAGTTGTGTCTTTGCTTTTCCCCTCCGTGAATCTCAGGACTCTTGTTGTTGCTGCCACAGCGTATGACATACAACTACAAACTCTCTGTTCAAATTTTTAATCATCTTATGATTAACAGACTTTTTTTGACAAGTTAAGTGGTTGTCAATGGACTTATCTGTGAACATAAATGGAAAAGGTTTCCATGGTGGCTGTCCCTTCTGTAGCCATGGTTCAAAACAGGAACTAACCTTGTAAATTAGGTTGAAAGAAGAGAATCCACATTTGCCAACAAAGGAAATGAAAATCGATGCTGTCTGAGCTACATTATAAAAGTGCAGAGCAAAACTTCTGCAGGACATAAATGTTCTCAGTAGAATTCCAAGCTTTATGGCATCCTCTTCAGAAGTGTTTTTCACTACAGCCGAAGGATTTTAACACCCATTAATTGGACACGCCATTTCCTCAGATTGACCAATAGCTGCTGCTTTCATACTTTTTTAATGAGTTAAATCCGAGTGTGTGTGTGTGTGTGTGTGTGTGTGTGCGCGTGCGTGCGCAGTATATATACATGGGGTGTGTATATATATACAGATATACACTTCTTTTGTACATACGTTTTGTATGTTCTCACAGAAGCTTTCCTCTTCTTGGAAGTGTGTACTTCTCTCTTTCCCAGTTTCCTGGAGTGATTGAACCCTAAACAGATTATTTTTGTACTAAGGACTCTTGGGAGTAGTTTTCTCTCATTAGCATATGAGGAAAAATATGCTAGGAGCCAAAGGAGTAGATTTGTGATCTTGTGATTTGTGATCTGAGATTTGTGGCTACTTTCAAGACCAAACAAAACAGAAACCCCTGACTGGATATCAAGCTTTCTGTCCTTATAGCATTGAGTATATATATTGTTTGTTGTAACATATTTAAAGTGTTTTTAGTTTTAAATGTTAACTACCATATAAATTATTGAGTGTTTATGATTCTTTTTTGGGGGAGGGGATTGGGGAGTTTGTTTGGTCTTAAAGTGGTCCATGGATTTCAGAATGAACTTTATTTTAGCTGATTACCCTCTTAGGAACTATGAAGCACATGTTAAGTTTGTACTTGACAAGGCTTCAAAATATGGTTTCATGATTTATATCACACAGTCAGCCGGCTCCAGCTAAAGCCCCAAGATAAAATAGTTTGGACTTGAGTTGGTTGGCGGGGGCTGACAGACAAAGCATTGCCCCAGCCTTCCGTCGCTCTGCCACTTCACTTTCTTTCCCTTCCGTGTGCACTTTTCCACAGACATTGGAGAAAACGGCGCCAGGTGAAAGAGCAAAATCTCTAACAGAACAACAGACACTAACCCAACTCAGAGCGGGGATGCCTGGCTCCAAGAGTGGAGCCAAAGCTGAACGTGCCTGTGATGAGCTAGTCTGTGCCTGTCTGCAGCCTGCGCGGGCATTTGGCCTGGCAGAAGAAGTGGGATTTTGGCATTTTGCTGAGATACCTGCATCATGCCCCATGGATAGTTACAGGGCCATTTTGTTCTTAGCCAGCGCCTCCAGCTCTTCAGGATGCTAACTTCTGTGTTTTGGGCTGGGCTTTGTTTGGCTGCTGTTTTGCATAAAAGGCAAAGCTGTTTAGCTTAGGGTGTTAGAAAAGCATCATGAAACTACATGTCTCCTACAGTGATGAAAGGATGTACTGTCAGGGAAAGGGGCTGAAGCAGAGGGGAGTGAATGTACTAATAGGCTTGAAAGAAGCAAACCCCTGGATGTTGCAGGCCATTGTAATGCAGGTAATGGTTTCAAAGGGAGACAGAAGGTGAAAATCAGCAGCTTTTCTTTGTGGACAGCTCAGGGAGCCACGACTAACACAGTGACTCCGTGAGTTCCCTGTGCTGGGAGTAAATGGTTCAGTCCTGGCTCATCTGGGTGGGGCACTAAGCGTGTAGATGTGTGGCTTGTTGCTCCAGACCATGTGCGGCTGCTTCGTCCTTCCCACAATTGAAAGACCAATCACTGAAAATAAAATAAGGGTTGGTGCTAATAGGGAGCACATCACTGATCCCTCCCTGCTAACCCAAAACTACAGACACCTGGTGGTAGGCACCTAGATAAAGGATTATGGACTTTCTGCACCTCCTGAAAGGAACAGCACCCCCTTATGTCTGTAAGGCCTGACTCAGTTGGGACAAAGGGAGAAGGTACAAAAAGATTGTTCACAAAATTAGATGCAAAATGTATTGTGTAAATACGAGGCCAGAACTTTACAGTTCGAAAGGCCTAGCTTGCATTCTTGTGCTTTACAAAATAGTAACTATTTAGCAGCTCTACGCTACACTGCAGGGAAGAAGTATTCACACACTTTTCTAATTGAGAGAGGTTTTCTTATTAGGAAAATTTTTATTTATTTTAATATAAAATCTCTGTAAAAACCATTTTCTTTCTTAAAACATACAAAACGTGTACATTTTTATCTTTGAAAACTAGGCAGGAGGGTGTGGTGGGGTGTTGTTTTTTTTGTTCTGTTCTGGCACAGTCTACCTCAGTGTCCCATAAGGCTATTTTTAATATTGTGCATCTCTAGACTTGATGAAATATTCTGGTCTGGACCTATTATGAATTGGGGAAAATCAATATCAGCTGATTCCAATACGAGGGACCATTCACCGGCGGGATGGGAGAACAGCTAATCATTATTTATCACTTAACTTAAGCAGTAACGACCAAAACCCTATTTGTGGCTCCAAGTACAGTACACAATGGCCAAATTTGACTGATGCAATCCTCTTAGTTCTGCTATGATCAGGAAAATATCCTGATATGGACAAAATAGTAATTTCCAAGGCTAAATATTTTAAGTATTTGGACGTTCTTCCTGATGCAATGCCCTGATATAGAATAAATGGCCTTTGTTTGGAATAACACGTGACCAGTGTGGACCAGATAATCAACAGTGCGTAATAGATCTAGTTTGAGTTGGACAGCTTGGATCACGTCCATGTTCTTAATTTATACCAGTGTGAATCTGGAGTAAACGATAACGAGATGTGACCCCTAAAGTACAACTTTCTCACCATACTGTTGCTTTAGGAACATTGCAGAATTGAAGTGATTGACTCTAGCTATTATTGGCACTGTAGAAGACCTTATATGTACAAAATATTGGAACCCCGTATTGGGTTTGGCTAGCTTTAGTTGATATTGGTTGGCCCTGTGTAGTGCACATGACTTGCAGTGTCCAGCTCTTTGAAGAAGGCAGGGAATATATACTGTGTTTTGTGGTCCAGGCAGTCATTCACGTGGCATAAATACATGTTCCTCACATGGGTTACTTCAGACTTCTTTTCTCTCTCTCTCTTTCTCTTTCTCTCTCTGCATGCGTGTGTGTGGGTGCGGGGGTGGGTGTTGAAATCTAGTTCCTTTTTTTAAAAATCAGCTGTTACAGCACTTAGCGTTTAAAGCTGATGCTTGCTTTCCTGTAGAGGTGAGAAGCACAATTGAAAATGCTCTGCTAAAGCCCAGCCTTTGCTTTGGAGAATCTTCATTTTTAGCCCGCAGTTGACATTGTGGTCCATACTGTTGAAATTAACGTTATCCTGAAGCGTGTTGGGGCTCAGAAGGACCCTGGCACTGTGCCTTGCTGGGAACTACTCCTGTAACACCAGCCAAGAGGCAGCAGGGCCCATGCATGAATATAGTTGATGAGATCTGTGTGTGGTGGACGAAAGGTTCTAGTTTTGAGCTGTTTCTACTAACTCATTTGCAGAAAGGGCGTTAGCAATAATTGGCTTGTTCCTGGTCCCTGCGGAGCTGTTGTTTTCATGAACTTAACAGATTCATATGGGAGCTGAAAATACTGTTACTGTAACAGAAGCACAGGCAGACGCTGAGGGAGAAATCCTGCCCTTTGCGAGAGGCGAGGAGGAGAACAATTGTCCAGGACCCAACGTGGAATGGCTCAGACTGAGCAGTTGCAACACGCTACTGAGAAGCCCTCTTTCTCCTTGTCCAGAGCATGTCTCTCTGGCTATCATTGGTACCGGTGACCACAGTAGATGTCAGGATGGGCCCCCTTCTTAACATTCACCTGAGAACCCGTCCTGCTGCCTTGTGATGCAGGTAGGAAGTTCTCCACATCCCCCACTGCAAAAGGCGTCCAGCCCCACAGTGTAACACTATTTCTAAAGCTAGCAAAGCAGAAGAGATGAGCAGTGAGTCCTTGTGCACTGCTGTCTTTCTGTAATGCAAACGTTAAAGCATGAGAACAGACCGGTTTCTCAGAAACATTTGCACGTTAAATTCAGTTGCCACTTCCTGAATGCCTCTTGCGAGGCTGGTGGTACTTCACTTGCAATACAGCACACCTTGCACTGCAAAACCTATCGGCTAGGTTCAAAAATGTCTGTTGTGGCTGCTTGTAAATATTCTATCGTTGTAAAACAGAAGAGCTGATTATCGTAAACTAACTGTGCCGGCAGTTATTAGGTTAGATATGTGACATGAAATAGACCAAGCTGCAACTTCACGATCTTTCTTACGTTGAGTAGGAAAGCAGCTACATCAGATGGAAAAAGGCTGCTGTCAGGTTGCTAAAGGGTACTTTGGATTATGGGTTGTATATCTGTTTCCTGTCAAATTTGTATTGTAATAATGGGACACTTTTGCTTAATTTTTAGTATGTTGCATATGATGATGGTTTCTCTTTGGAAAATCTCAAAGTTGCTTCCCGTGCTATTTACCTAGAATATGATGGAGGAGGAGGACAGGAGTGAGGTAGATACTGTGCCAATTATCCTTGAGCCTCATTTTCTTGGGGGAAGGGGAGAGGAGAGCAAATTCCCTCTTGAATGTCACTGTGCTATGAAGAAGGGGCCTTGAGGAGCACTAACCCTTCACTACAGAGCTGGTGCCTCCAGATATTACTGAGACTATATGCTTGTTTTACAAGTTAGAAATCAAACCAAAATTTTTTGTGCCATAAATGTTTGCTAAAGAGGCTCATGCTGGGGCCCCATCAATCCACGTGAGATGGGTTCCGAGGCTCTGCTCTGGCATCTTGAATAATACCAGAGGAAGCAAGAAAACTGCAGGAGAACCTTTGATCCTCTTTATTTCCTAGCCTGCCTCAAAAGCCACCTGACTAAACTTCTCTTGGAACTTCTTTTTTACTTGGAGACTAGGTGGGCATGTTTTATGTCACAAGCTAATTGCCTTTGAAAGCACAGCTGGTGCCTATCAGTTTCCTAGGAGTAGTGTCCAGGGAAAGGAGCTGTTGAATGAATTGGAATCGAGGAATAGTAACGTCAGAAATACATAAAGTCTCTGAGATAAGATTAGTTGTTGTTTCTATGAACTTAATAAAAAGGCCAATTTTAATTTATCTTCTGCTTGGCTCGATGTTAACTCTGCTTGCATACTGTACACAAATGTTGATGTAAGAGCATTAACATGCCTCAGCCTGTTCTGTTTTGGCTTGCCTTGTTACGAATATCATAAGAATGAGGCCAACAGTAATTTTTCCCTTTGGAAGAATTTGAATATTTGAAGGCAGTTTTAAAACTTCTGTTTTTATAAAAACAACTGCTGCCATGAAATATGTCCTTTAAAAACAAAAAAAACAACCATTCGTGTCCTTCCAGAAGATAAGCACTTATTCTTGCAGTTTAACAAATGTACTGCACCACAAAGCAAGCTATAAGAGTACAGGTGGAGAAGTGGTGATTTTTATATTGTATAATAAAGTTAGTATTAATTTTTACAGTGTTACTCTTTCTTTTGTCAAAGTAGTTGCAGTCAGCAAGAAAGAACGTTCCTGAAAGTCTTTTTTGTTCTTAACTCCCTAAATTGTCCAAAAGCCTAGTAAATGATTCATTTCACTCACTCTAGAAAATCATGATTGATGGACGCTTTGGCCCAGACTGAACTACATGCCTAACTCTTCAAAGTACTTGAGTAAATCTCAGTGACTTAAATTACGGCATGTGCTTGAGCAATTAGCTGAATTAGGGCCAGTATTAACACCCTGCAAAGTATATTCTCTGTTTAGCTCTGGCTTTGTGTTACAATGAATAGAAAAATCTAGGTTGAATGGGGAAATACTGACTCAAGTAGAAAGTCCTTGCATTTCTCTGATGTACTATCCCCCTCATTACCAAAGCACTCTTATTTAATTTAAATTCTCCCAGCAGCACCCAATAACCGTTCAACACACATTACTGAATATTTATCCTACCCCACTCCAAAAGTTGGATTTTTAGGGAGGCCACTTTTGACTTTGGAAGGTTGAATTAAAATTTTAAAATCCTACTTAAAATTAAAAGCTTTTACCTTTAGCTTTATGTGGGGTGCAGAATACACTTGTTCAAATATCAAAACAGTAGTTTGTGTTTGAGGAACTATGCAGATGTGGGTGCTGGTCATCAGCTTTATCAAACTCAGCCAGAAGTGAGTATTGTTCTGCTTGTACCTTAAATAAACTGAAGGCAAATTCAGTTAAATGTTAGGTGAAGTTCTGTGAAGTCTTTATATTTTCTGTGTTTAATCTTGCTGCTCCTGCCTTCCTTTCTGCACACAGAAGGTCCCAGAATGCTGATAGTCTTGCAGATACCTCTTTTTTGAAATAAAGTAAAGGATCAAAATGTGCCATGGTTTAAAAATAAATAAATAATAAATAAAAAAAAGCTTGATTTATTTTTTCAATGTTTTCATATAAGAGCCAAGCAGTGACAAGTATAAAAAATACCGTTGAATATTAAAAATCTTGCTGTGTGTAAAATATTGAACAATTAACTGTTTATATTAAAATTCTGAATAAATTATCCCAGAATAACTCTGGTAATTTGTGTCTCTTGCTCTCTGTGCAGCACTGAATGCTGCTTCACCACATTAAAGGCGTTAGATTCACCTCTTGGAATAAGCGATACTTTCACTGGCAAAATGAATGGTGTTAAGAAAAAAAAGGTCAGACTTGCCAATTTATAGGCTTGTGGTTTGAGGTGTGTTTAACTCCTCTGCATAATTGCTTGTGTGATCTGTCTTGGGTTCTGTCCTTAGGGCAGAGGAGTGTGTAGCATGAAGCCATTAGATAAACATTGGCAAGAAGGAACGCCTTCTGCCCGGAGACGTCTAGAGCCGCCGTTCTGTTACACCAAGGGGAAAATTAGTGTTTGGTTTAGTTTGTTTTTTCCCCCACTGTTGCCTTTTAGAGAGAACTTGTCCCACACAGGCAGGTTAAATAAGACTGTTCCAGGCACCTCCTTCACGCCTAACCGCAGAGTTGATCAAACACGCTGATGACCCATCAAGTCTGGTGTCCCATGACAGGCAGCAGGCAGCGCTGGATGTTTTAGAGGCTGATGTAAAACCATTTTATTTATTCATTTATTTATTTTTCGCACTTGCACCTTGTTTTATTTTTTACCAGAGGGAGAAATTTCCTTCCTGACCCCAACTGGAGATCAGCTCCAGCCGTGAAGCAGGAGGATTTATAGTTCCTGTTGTAATTGCAGATATTGTTTCCTACTCAGGTAAGTAATGGATCCTGCTTTGCATCTTCCTGAGTAGTAAGCTTCAGTAGTCTCCTGTGCTGGGCAGTTATACACTGTGTAAAAAACATCTGCTTCCATTTGTTAGAAGTCTTGTCGCTCTGTGTTACGGGATGGAGTGAACGGGAGCCCCCGATTGGCTCCTCGTACTGCTTCACAGACTAGAGCCCTAATGCTGCAATGAGCCCAAACTCTTCGAAGAATCAGGGCCAAAATAGCCCTCATCTTTTTAACCTCTGCGTGTGTGAACGTCTGCTGAATCATCGGATTTTCAGCGGCTGTCTCTAGACCTTCCTTATTCCTGCAAGAAGGAACCCAAACCGAATGCAGGATTCTAGGGAATGGGCATGCCACCAATTTATAGAAGAGCCTGTTTGTATTTATAGTACAACATAACCCTGTTTTCCTTAACTGCTGCTGAGTGGTGAGTGAATGTCAGCGTAATGCCTAGGAGCTTACTTTCCTGGGAGGCCAGCTAATTCAGAACCCATCAGTGCGTGAGAGGAGTTTAAATTGTCCCTTCCCTTGGGCATTACCTTACACTTAGAATAGATAAATTTAATCTGCTGTTTTGTTACCCAATTTCCTAGTGCCTTCTGAGTCTCCTTGCAGTTCACCCTGCTCTTCACTAACATAGCCTGGACTGCAACCAGAAAATACAGCCACCCGTATTCCACCCCTTAGGCGAGTAAAGGGGATAGCCTCAACTTTTTAAAACTATGCCCCTTGAAAATGTTTTACCTGCTGTTATTACAAGTAACCCCTGAAATGGCTAGAACCAAAAACTGGAGGGAAACTCTTTCCAGTTAGTTTGCTGTGTAGATTCGCCGGCCTTTTGTATAGTCTTTCCCCTCTAAGATCAGCCTTCTCAGCTGTTCATCTGGGCCTATCACAAAGCAGCAAGAGTGAGAAGAATGTTTTTAAAAGAAACTAAGTTTGTAAAACCCATAAAAATTGGTTTGGAATAAGTCTAGGACCTGAACTGCTTTTCACTCAGTTCCCCCTCCCAAAAGGACTAGATTTCAAGCACTGATGGCATCTCTTTTAACTGTGTTGTCCCACCCACTTGGTGCTAGTAGTGATCCACACATTTGAATATCTTCAACCTCATTTATAGCCTGGCTTATACTGGCCTTGGTCTGCAGGTTCATACAGTGGACTGTCACGTGGTATGCTAGCATGTAATGTGTTGTATGGGCCATAAGATGAGAATGGTACAACTTGTGGCATAGACAGTGACCTGTGATATCACAGAATTGTTCGGGCTGGGAAAGCAGATGTCCGACTAGGCCCTTGGGTGGAGGTGCAGAGCTTTTCTTCTGACTCACCCTTGAACCCAAACCAAGTAAGTCTCATGAGCCCCACGAAGGAGCTCACCAGGCTGAATGTGTGTCTGACACAAGTGGGGGCAGAGGCAGAGAAATCCTGCTCAGGAGGAAGCCTGTGGGCTAAGGATTATGGGCTTGAGTCCCAGAGATGCTGAGCATCTGCAGTGCCCATTGACTCCAGCTGGAGCTGCAAATGCTCTGCTCTGTACGTACTGCCTTGTGGTAGGGCTTTCCTGGGGCAAGCCGCAGGGAGTGGGGCAGGGTCTGGGTGACGTCCGTGGTGTGAGTATTGTCAGATGCCACCAGTTAATGCAGACCATTGAAAAGGTAAATCCCTTCTTCTGGAGCAGGAACCATCCATATGCTCTCTCCAGGCAATTCAGCATGGTGGTTCTGCTCCTTGTCCAGCCACTTGGCTATGGCTATGGCTAAGTCTCCACAAGAATTCACTCTGCCCAGGCGGATGTATCGGACTTTTAGACAATGGGCTCTTCCAGGAGATCAGAGCTGTTTACACTGCTGCATAACAGCAAAAGGAAAACGTGCTTCGTTACCAGCAGCACGACTCCAAAATGAATGGAGTGGGGAAGAGGAGCTGCCACTCTGGTAAGGGTTCATCCCGCACTGTCTGATCTCCGTGGAAGCCTCGCTCATGGCCGGGGCTGGGTGGCTTCTTCTATAGATCGTAGCAAACGGTTGGGGAAGAATCTTCCCATGGCAGCAGTAGTCCTGGTGCAGCCGCCTGGTGCGACCTGGGGAGTCTGGCCTTCAGACAGGGGCAGGAGAGACCGGCTTGTGCGCTGTCTGGCCTGTAGCTTTAATAGCAGCAGCAGCCAAGAGTTTGGCCTGGAAAGACACAAACTGGCCCAAAGTCTTTGGCTTGGGAATAATACAGAGAAGCTGCTTGTGCAGCTGCTGGTAACAGGGCAGTTGAGCCATCGGCACAAACCAGGTTTGCACAGTTCAGTCGGGCCAAAGAGGCACCTCCACCCCCACCAGCCCACAGGACCTGGCTGGACAGAGCCTTCCTGATTCCTAGCAGTCTGAGGACAAAGCCACCAGGGGTACCTGGCTTCTGAATGCCAGCAATTGCCCCCAGCGTCTGGAGAGAAGAGCCAGCTGGAGTGGGACAAACTGCTCTCGTCCCTCCAGGCAGTGAGTATGTGGCAGCTCATGTGGCCATGCTGTCTGGGTGCCCTGCTGCTGGGCTCAGCGGCTCTGCAGGGCCGTCTGCATGATCCCTCCAGCATGCTCTGTACGATGCTAGAATGTACTAGGGGGCACCTCCATCTCTGCATCTCCCCACCCCATAGCCAGTCACGCACATGCCACAGGAAACCAGGAGTTGGGCAACCCCTCCTGGCGGCTGCTCCTCAGGGGCTGGAGGTCTCACTCTGCTGTTCTGTGGGAGCCCAGCAGCCTGTCCCAGCCCAGGAAATGGCTATTCACCTTCTGACCTGACCCCACCTCTGTCTCCCCTTGTGAAAGCAGAGTCTTGGGGCCAGGATCCTGCCTTTGAGGGGAGGCAGGGAAAGAAGAGGGCTGGTCCAGGTCACTGTTTCCTTGACATGTGGCAGATTCTCTTTCCATCTCCCTAGTCAGGGGTTTCTTGTTCCTTCCCCTCCTAGGCTGGGGGACAAGTCAAACCCCCGCCCATACACACCTTTCGGCTGAGAAGCTTCTAGTGCATTGAGCATCCCAGGCTCATTCCCCTAATGCTGGGAGCGCTGGGGATGAGAAGATGCCAGACTGGGTCAGACCCAAACTCCATCTGATCAGTTTCTTGTCTCCCACAGTGGCTGGCACCAGTTGCTTCTGAGGAAGATGCAGAAACTCCATAGTGGGCACTCCTGGAAGGGCTTGTCCTAACCCCTAACATGCATTGGCTTGAGGCCTGATGCTTGTGGCTTTAGCTGTAAAAGGCTTTGGGTACCTGTGACACTGAGTCTCAAAGCCTGGATCAATTGACTCTGACTGCGAGGGCTAAAAATTGCAGTGTAGATGTTTGGGCTTGGCCTGGACTCTGATACTGTCCAGACTCCAGCCTGAACCCAAATGTCTACACTGCAATTTTAGCCGCACAGCCAGAGTCCCACAAGCCTTACTCAGCTGACCTGAGTCAGCAGTGGCCCTGCCACGAGTCTTTTATTGCAGTGTTGATGTAATCTTTGTTAACACTGTGTGCAATCATGCTTTTAATCTTGCTCAGTTCTTGGCCATAATGACATCTTGTGACAGTGAGTTCCACAGATTAACTTCATAGTGTGTGGAAACGTATTTTCTTTTGTCAATTTTTAATTTGCCACCTTGCCTCTGGTACTTTGCATCCCTCCTGCCCATCACCCTGAGCATTGTTGGCTGTGGGAGATGGTTATTTATAGGTTAAGCAAGTAATCAAAAAATCTGAGGAAATTCCAATCCTGGAAAATGAGGGAATCCAGTGACTGTGGGGAGCAAAGGGAACAAGGCAGAACACCAAACCGAGGCCACAGGAATGGCCAGGGGCTGGGTCAGACTAAGGGCCCATTCTGCCCTGTGCCAGACTTTTCTGAAGAAGGTATCGGAATTCAGTAATGAAAAATTATAAAGCAGCTTGCTGGGGGAAGGGTCTCCTGAAATCCTGTTAGAAGCTTGCTTATGCTCCAAGGCCAGGACTGTTTGTCCTTACAAGATTCTGTCCAATCGTGTAGCTGTGGATAGTCTCATTATCCACAAAAGAAGGCCCATTTTCTTCTGAATCCTGCTAAGCTCTTGAAGTCAGCAAGATCCCATGGCAGTGAGTTCCAGGGCTAATTGTGCGTGATGTAAAGAAACAAAGTGAGACCTTTTATGAGTTATTTACACTTCATTGACTGTCCTCTTGCCCTTGTACCATGAGCCAAGGTAGCAACTGAAGAGCAAACAGGGCCCACCCTGCCTTGTCTGAGACAGGACCTTACAATGCAGGCAGGAAGCCTGGCTAACCGTGAACTCCTTTCAGAACAGGTGTGAGTGTCAGGCAGCAGCTGACCTGCCCCTTCCCCCAGCTGCTCTAGTTCCGTCCCCAGCTCATGCTTGTACAATGCACTGCAAGGTCCAGTCTGGAACATGATCAGCTCCCAGCTAAAACTGCTGGCTCGCCCAGAGGGACCTCACTCCTGACATGCCGCAGATGTTGGCTAGCCCTGGGAACTGGGAATCTCTTCAAATGATCAGCCCATGACTGAGGGGTAGCTGCCCCCATGGCAGGGTGCAGCGCTGTTCATTTGGAGGCTGCTTTTCTTGCTCTCCTCTTCTGGAGTGAGTTCTAATCCTTGGGGGTGGCGCAGGGAGCTTCTGCTGGCAGCTGTTTGTTTCTAGGGGCTGTTCCCAGACGGATGGGAAAATGTGCCAGTGTCCCACAGAGTGACACGCGTCAGCCCAGATCAGCAGTTCCTAGGGCCATCTGTATTCTGGCTCCAGGTCCAGTCAGCTGGTCTGATCAATGCTAGGGACTGCAGTACCTGGTAGCTGCAACATCAGCCACCTACAGGAAGCACCTTTGGACCCCCCTCTCCTGGCCGCGTGCTCAGATTTGTGGTTGGCCCTTCTTGCTCTGCCCAGGCCTGGTCCATGCTGCACCAACACCATGTCAGTGGGCTTGCTGATGGCGGGCTGAGGTTCTGTGGGATCACAGTGCTAAATGCTTCAAGCATAATGCTCTCCGTCTTCCTAGTCCCACGGTCTGGCTGCTGAGCACCACAAATCCGTCATGCTGTCAGAGCCAGGCCCACTCATCCCTGCAGGGGGCCCAATGGCAAACCTGGCTTTCAGGCCCCACCATGGCCAGTGCTCCCCAGTCCTTCCTGCCCAGGGCAGAGCCTCTCTGTGTGCTCCTTGCTGCCCAAGCCCCTCACTGCACTCTCCTGCCTTGCCCATCGCTGGCCGTGCCAGGTTCCTTTGTTGGTACTGAGAGCCTGTGTCACGTTGTGTCATTGCATGGCCTGTGTTGGAGCTTCGCTCTCCAGAACGCCATTCCGCTTCAGCGGTTAGTGTTACGTAATTGGTGCTGCTGCTCTGAATGTCCCCAGTCCCAGATCACAACCTCTGCGCTTGCAACTGTGACAGTCTTGGCTGCGTCTTGGCTTACACTGCCCTGGCCCACAGAGCACTTGGCTCCTATCCCCAAAGGCTGCTGTTCACTTTGTACTGTTACGAAACATGGGGCAGCTTGTTGCATTTTATCAGTGTTTCCCTCACCCGCCCGTGCTGGAATCTGCCAGGGATGCACGTGGAGAGAGAGTAAAGGGCTGAATGATCTCCGTGCTGTAGTGATGCCATCTAGTGCCTCTAACCATACAGGGAGAAGCCTCTTGGAGTACTGGCAGCTGGCTGCAAGTCCGGGCTACGGGCACCAGGAAATGGTCCCTGATACAGAACTCACATTAAAGTGCTTGAAGTAGCGCAGACACTTTTCAAACTCTTCCATATATTCCTTAAAATACGACAGCAGCGTGATCTGACTGACTTCTAAAGTCAGTCAGGACCCCGGCCTCTGGTGTGCACACGTCTCCCAGGACTGAGAAAGGCAAACCAGCCTTCTGGGCCTCAGCCACAGAGTTCAGATCCAAACCGTCAGGGTCTTCGGTGTCAAACAGGAGCTGGGTTAGAAGTTTGTATCTAGCTGGGGATTTTCTCTTGAGTTTAGGAGTCTTTGGGTCCCAGGTTTCGGTTCAGGCCCATCTCTCGTTAATGGGAATTCAGGGAGGCACTAGACACAAACACAGATATGTCAGTCCTGGTGAAATCCTCTTTCTTCTTGTTGAGACTCTGCCTGGAATATAACCAGCGTCTGGCTTGGTTCCGGGGCATCATGGATTCAGCACTACAGAGCCTCTTGCACAAGGTCTTCAAACACATGATTAATGCACGAGGGACTCCGCAGGTGGCCTGCAGATCTGGATACTGCAGTGCCTGCGCTGGCCTTTCCTGAGGAATTCCCCACTGTGACGAGAGGTGCCAGCCTCCTAGCCATTGTCCCTGGAGTTCTGGCTGCTCCCAGCAAGCTGAGATCACACTAGAAACAACTCTGGCACAGGGGTGCTGGAACAATTTGTATAGTGGGGGAGCTAAGAGCCATTGAACTAAACAGTAAACCCTGGCTATGATGGAAACCACCTCAAGCCAGGGGGTGCTGCAGCACCCCTGCACCCCTAGTTCCAACACCTGTGCTCTGTCTACGCTGGTGCTGCCCCCACTAAGCGGCACCAGGGCTGGCAGTACCCTTGCCAGTTTTGTAGGTAAGGGGGGTTGCATTGTGGTGTGGTGGCGTATTATGGAGATGCTACATTCCTGGCTTGGGAGGCAGGGTCCTAGTGAAAATATTTACCCTTTAGAACAAGATGGGTCCAGGTGGGCTGCAGCTCTGCCAGCAGGTTGGTTGCAATGAAAAAACATCCATTAATCTCCTGAACGTGCCCATAGTGAGCAGATCTTGTCCAGGGCATGCAACCCTCAGCCTCCTGCTGCTCTCTGTGCTCAGGATTCCCTGCTTTGTCTTTGTGGGGCTCGTTGTAGCAGAAGAATCATATGCACTGCTAAAGGCTGGGGACTGACTGGCTAAGCGGCAGTTTGGCAGATTACAGAGGATTACAGTGTACGAGAAGCTGGATATGAGTCAGCAGTGTGCCCTTGTTGCCAAGAAGGCTAACGGTATATTGGGCTGTATTAGTAGGAGCATTGCCAGCAGATCGAGGGAAGTGATTATTCCCCTCTATTCGTCACTGGTGAGGCCACATCTGGAGCATTGCATCCAGTTTTGGAGCCCACACTACAAGAAGGATGTGGACAAATTGGAGAGAGTCCAGCGGAGGGCAATGACAATGATTAGGGGGCTGGGGCACATGATTTATGAGAAGAGGCTGAGGGAACTGGATTATTTAGTCTGCAGAAGAGAAGAGTGAGGGGGGATTTGCTAGCCGTCTTCAACTACCTGAAAGGGGGTTCCAAAGAGGATGGAGCTTGGCTGTTCTCAGTGGTGCCAGATGACAGAACAAGGAGCAATAGTCTCAAGTTGCAGTGGGGGAGGTTTAGGTTGGATATTAGGAAAAACTATTTCACTAGGAGGGTGGTGAAGCACTGGAATGGGTTACCTAGGGAGGTGGTGGAATCTTCATCCTTAGAGGTTTTTAAGGCCCGGCATGACAAAGCCCTGGCTGGGATGATTTAGTTGGGATTGGTCCTGCTTTGAGCAGGGGGTTGCACTAGATGACCTCCTGAGGTCTCTTCCAACCCTAATCTTCTATGATCCTATGAAAAGGACAGTGCTTGTCAAGGCTTCCTGTTTCAACGTGTTACAAGGAACTGCATTCTGCTAAGAGGCTTCTATAGAGCTCGCAGGGGCTCTGGGCACCATGCTCAGCCTGTGGTGTTAATCCTGCAAACATCTGCAGCGGATGGCTCCACAAACACATTCCTGCCCCTCACTTTTAAAACACACACGCTTAAGTAGCTGTCTGCAAGGAATGAGAAGGGCTTTTCCAAATGTATTTAGGTGGGGCCAGCAGAGGTACACGCTGGTAGCACATGGTGAGTGCCCACAGAATCCGGATGTCTTCTTCTGAAATCCGACGAAATGGGTCTTCACCCACGAAAGCTTGTGCTCCAATACGTCTGTTAATCTGTAAGGTGCCACAGGACTCTTTGCCACTTCTTCTGAAATAACTAGCTGTGCATTAATTAATGATGCAGAGGTTTTAAATTGTCATTGTTAGCTTTCAGGGTCAACATGGTCCTAAGCTGAATATGTGGAACTGCTTGACTGTCTAGCTGCAGGCTGGAGAGGATGGGGGAAGGTATTTTCACTCAGCCCTATCTGCAAAGGGTTAACGGACAGCAAGCTGTCCTTTTCTAAACACAGACCTGCAGTACCCACTGACGGCTGGGGCTCCACACTGCACATGGGGCTCTGAGGGAAAGGGAGAGCTCTGTGGTCATGTGGGGATCCCAGAGCCTGGAGGGACAAATCTTTGAGGTTCCCCAAGGGCAGAGCATAAAGCACTAGCCACCATTAGACTTCCTTGGGTATCATTCCAGCCAGTGTCGCCCCAGAGCAGCTGCTCAGCTCCCTCGAGGTTTGGGTCAGATGCCTCTGAACTGTGAAAGCGGCTGTTGCTGAGCTTGCCTAGGTTGGGCAGGAGTGGGAGGTGGGGGCTGGAAGGGGGCAGTAAATGCACAGCAGGGAGCAGGAGGCTAATGGCACCTGGCTTGTAGCGCCGATGCGCCCTCTCCCTGCTTCTAATACAGCAAAGTAGCGTGTACCACCCCCAGTTCTGGACCGGGACCCTGTGGTGCGAGGTGTGCACGCTGGAGTCGTGAGGTTTGAAGGACCACTCTCCCAAGTGGCCTGGGCCTGGAGCAGGTGCATGGCAGGCGGCTGATGCTAGGCAGGTGGGGATGGGAGAGAGGGAAGGTGACTGTGTTTGGCCTAAGAAAATCCAACAAACTCTATTTGGAAAACACTGTCCCAGCAAAAGGCCAGGGCATGATAGGGCTCTCCATTCCCTGCCTCTCTCACTGCGGGGTGGTTGTTTATATATAGTAGCGCCAGCAGCTTGCCAGGTGCTATGCAGCCAGAAGGCAATGTCCCTTCCTCACTTGATCTGAGGGTGACTCGCCTCCCCCGAGGCTGGGGCACCCTGCCCAGTGTGGGACCGTCTGATCTCAGATGCTTATCAGGGTCTTGCAGCAGAGGAATTAAACCTTGATTCCTATTCACTCTTGTGGTTTCCTGGAGCCCAGGGTAATAGCTGTTCCAAGTGCTGCCGAAGCCACGGTCTCGGTAACTGGCGGATGAGCAACTGTTGCTCTGGTTAGGGCTGGGGCTGGATTGTGCTCGCCACAGCATGAAACAATGCTCACGCCAGTTAGGCTGCAAGGGTATGTCAGGAAGCATCCTGAAATCCTGCCCTTTGGTGACTCTGATCCAGAAACCTACGTGTGGCAGCACGTCCCAGGACTTGCAGGGCCCAGAGCTAAGCCAGCTGGACAGGGGTGCCGGTAGCGAGGAGACACCCCCACTTTCTCTCCTGGGACCCACTGCCAGAGGGAGGGAGCAGGTCAGCCCTTCAGCTAGAGCTCTCTCAGGAGCGGTGGGTGCGCTCGGGCTTGGAGCCAGCCAGGTGCCCAGACAAGGAAAGAGTCTTTGTAGCACCAACTCCCCCTCCTGCCTGGAGAGCAGAGGAGGGTCTGTCCTGCTGGTGTCGGTCTCCATTAGCCAGTGCCAGTTGCACTGCACTATCCCTTCATCCCACCTCTGCCCCTGTGATGCTGGGACCCGGCTCGTCTCCTGTTTGCTTTCGTGCATCACCGTAGTGCTGCGCAGGGCTTCCGGCAGGCCATGCTCAGGGCCTGGCAGCAAACCACAGTGACAGAGGAGCGCGCCGGAAAAAAGGGCACCAGGCTGGATCCTGGAAAGTATTAGGCAACCTCCCCTAGGAGCCTTGCCAGTCCCTAGGAGTGCGGGAGGGAGGTGGCGCGAAGCGGTTTCTCTTTGAGCGGAACAGGAAGCCGTTTGTGGCGGTTGCTGGCTGCACGTCCTCTGCCGACTCGGGCTGTGCTGTGAGCTGCCAGTCTGGGCGGCCCTGGGGTGCTTCTGGGCCTCTCCTGTCCATGTCACCCAGCAGGGTCACTGCAAGTGTCTGCAAGCAACTGAGCTACCTTGGTCTGGGCAAATCGCAGGCCAGGAGGGGCGGGTTTGTTTGTGACTCAGGAAAGGGGAAGTGGCAAGAGGATTAAGTCAGCGGCTGCTGTCACTTCTGAGATGAGCCTTGATGCTGTGTCTTGTCCCGATACCGGGCAGAGAAGCCCAGGGCATGGGCTGGTGAGACTGCTGCCACAGCGTGCTGAGGAGAGGCCTCCCACGTCCCGGGTAAGTCCCGCTGTACAACCTCCACCCCCGGCTCCCGGGCCCTGGGTCGTTGTTCGATTGTTGCAATGACTGGTGGGAAAACCGACTAGCTCCAGGCCAAAAGGGCTGGGTCATGGGCTTTTGTAACTCTCCCTCACCCCACCCCCCCCCCCCGCTGCCTTGCTGCAAGGACTGGCCCAAAGGCCCCTGGGATGCAGGGCTCCGGGCCTAGAGGGGGGATGTGTGGGGTAATGGGAGAGGTTGAGGGCAGCGGCTGTAACTTGAGGCCTCCCCTCTGCCCCAGTCTGTGGAGGGAGCTGAGGCATCCGGTAGCACTGGGCCGGGGAAGATGCTCTTGGCCTCAGGTTGAGAAGTTTCTGGTGTTGGTGAGAGGGGTCACAGCAGAGCGGGGCGGCAGAGGGAGCTGGGGGTTGGGCACATGCTGCAGCTGCCCCTGGCTCCTGGGAGTGGTGAAACATGCCGGGCAGCTTCTCCCTCTGTCTCACAGTGACCCGCAAGCCCCGCTCGGTCCGCAGCGTGCAGGCAGGAGCCTGGCCCCGCTGCCCAGGGCCGCCGGCCTGGGGGTGAGATGAGGTGATGGCGCCCGTGCCAGCCACCGGGTGGCAGCACTGCCCGTCCAATCGCGCGGAGGCCTGTCGGCCCGCGACACAGCAGGAAACCCTGATGTGGATGGCCCCATCATCCCCACATTGGGCAACGGGGCATCTTGTGACTCCGGCTTCCTGCTTCCCACGGTAGCCGGCTGGCTGTAGACAGGCCCTAGCCCTGCGCCGCCTCCTCCTCCCACCCCTGTTCTCCCTGGCCAAGGCGCCTGCCCCCAAGCTGAGGCGAGGGGCTTTTGTGCTGCTCCCGTGGGAGTAACTTCATCAGGAGTCCCAGGCACCAGCTCTCCTCCCGCCCGCTCCAGCGGTGAGGGGCAGGGCTGCCAGGCCCCAGGCACCCAGTACCTCTGGCATCGCCAGAGCCCTTGGGCTCCTCAGCTGGGGGGCAGCACACCCAGGGGAGCTACCGTCAGCTCTTCCCGGCTCTTCCCTGGGGTGATGGCTGGACTGTCAGCATCGGCCTGCGTGCACGGCCCCCCACTCCAGGAGCGGTGGAGGCTGGTGTTGGTCTGACTGTGGCGAAGCAGAGGAGGAGCAAGGGGCCTCTGCGCTCTGCAGGCCACGGGCTGGGACAGGAGAAGGTTGTGGGGCTGCCCCATGGTGCCTGAAGGACTCCACCCACCCGCAGCATTGAGGGAGGACAGGGCCCTGGAGCCATGGCTGGGATTCTGGAGGAGAAGCTGGCCTGGGACCCAGACGACAATCTGGACCCAGCCCTTTGGGCCCTGTGCAGTCCGGCAGCTGGAGCCTCGCACAGGGACTGGCGTCAGGGCATGTTGCTAGCGCGAATGACCTCGTCCCCTATGGGGTGGTGTCACCAGCCCCGTGATCTAGGGAGGGGCAGTGGAGACGGGCCCAGGGAGTGACTGACCCCCAGTCACACAGTGAATTGGGGTCAGAGCCAGGAGCCCCCCGGCTCCTGCTAGCTTCCTCGGGGCCTCGCTCGGCAGACTGGCGGGACAAGGCCTGGACTGATGCTCTGGTGGCGGGAGAGAGGTCCCGGCTGGAAGCTGCGCCCGGTGGCAGGGCGAGCAAGAGGGCTCATCTAGGCTCCACGGGCGTCTGCCTGGAGCAGTGTGAAATGTCTGTGGACTCTGGAGCCTGTTGCCTGGTGTGAGAGAGGACGGGAGCCCTTATGAGTCCCTCTGGTCCCTCACTGGTTCAAGTGATCCTGTCATGGGCCTTGGGCTTGGGTGGGGAGTGCTCTCCGCTCCTGGGGTCAAAACAGCCCTGAGCGCGGCTCTCTATAGTGCAGGCAATTCTCTCCCAGGCCGTTCCCAGCTGAGGCAATGCTCTCTCTGTTCTGGGCTCTGTCCTGCTCTTCCCGCTCTGCTCTCTCCTCTGGCTGTGGCTGGGGAGGGAAATGCTCAGAGCTGGTGGGTGAGGAGACTCCAGAAGCCAGTGCCTGCTGCTCCACAGGCTTAGGTTAGCAAGGTCTCTGTCAGGGTTCCCTCCCCACTCTGAACTCTGGGGTGCAGATGTGGGGACCCGCATGAAAGACCCCCTAAGCTTATTTCTACCAGCTTAGGTTAAAAACTTCCCCAAGGCACAAATTCTTTCTTGTCCTTGGACGGTATCGCTGCCACCACCAAGTGAGTTAGACAAAGATTCAGGAAAAGGACCACTTGGAGTTCCTGTTTCCCCAAAATATCCCCCCAAGCCCCTTCACCCCCTTTCCTGGGGAGGCTTGAGAATAATATACCAACCAAATAGGTAAACAAGGTGAGTGCAGACCAGACCCTTGGGTTTTTAGGACACTAAAAACCAATCAGGATCTTAAAAGCAGAACTTTATTATAAAGAAAAAAGTAAAAGAAGCACCTCTGTAAAATCAGGATGGAAGGTAATTTTACAAGGTAATAAGATTTAAAACACAGAGGATTCCCCTCTAGACAAAACCTTAAGGTTACAAAAAACAGGAATAAACCTCCCTCTTAGCATAGGGAAAATTCACAAGCTAAAACAAAAGATTATCTAATGCATTTCCTTGCTTTACTTACAGTTTTGGTAATCTTAGATGCTTATTTCAGGTAGGGTTTTAGGAGAGGGTTTTTTCCTGCCTGGTCCCTCTCTCTGTCCCAAGAGAGCACAACCAAAAAGAGCACAAACAAAACCTCCCCCCAATAGATTTGAAAGGATCTTCTTCCCTTATTGGTCCTTTTGGTCAGGTGCCAACCAGGTTATTTGAGCTTCTTAACCCCTTACACGTAAAGGAGGGATTTTATGCTACCTTTAGCTGTTTGTTTATGACAGTCTCCCACAAGGCATCTCCCGGGGAAGTGGGCTTTGGGGGAGACCAGCCTGAGAGCAGGGCCTGGCCAGGGACAGGGTCTTTTCACCCCAGGCAGCCTGTCCTCTACTTTGTAAAGAGTCGGCCACGTAAGCGAGGCCTGAGAAGTAGTGAGCCTAGCTGTAGGGAGCAGACTCGGCCTAGATGAGTGGTACTCAACCAGGGTTAGGGGTACCCTGGGAGGTATACCCCAGAGGTCTTCCAGGGGGGACATCAACTTATCTAGCTATTTGCCGTATCTTACAACAGGCTACATAAAAAGCACTGGCAAAGTCAGTGCAAACTAAAATTTCATACAGACAATGACTAGTTTATACTGCTCTATATACTATGCACTGAAATGTAAGTACAATATTTATATTGCGTTTGATTTATTTTATAATTACATGGTAAAAATGAGAGAGCCAACCACTGTTCAGTAGTAGTGTGGCTGTGACACTTCTGTATGTCTGATTTTGTAAACAAGTAGTTTTTAAGTGAAGTGTAATTTGGGGGTATGCAAGACAAATCAGACTCCTGAAAGCGGTACAGTAGTCTGGAAAGGTTGAGACCCACTGGCCTAGAGCTCAGGCAGGCTTCCCATGGCTAGAGCTCTGCTTTTCCAGCCTTGCCACGGGGCCAAGGGGTTGGGCTAAAATTTTGGGGCATCAGCTGGGATGGAGGGGTGGGGGGAAGCAGGCTGAGTTACAGGCACAGAGTCAAGGGGTCCACTCAAATTTTGGGTGATGGGTCAGGTCTCTTATTCCATCTGAAGCAGCTTGAAGATGGGGGCCCTCCTTAGCCTGATCAGATGCTGTGGGGAAAATGAGCTGGAGACAAGTCTGTTCCAGGGGCAGTTTCTCCCTGCTGATGGTGGGTTTGCTGCAGAGCTTCCCAGAGCTGTTGGCTTGTCTGAGGGACGGCTTCCCAGGCCTGCCCCGTGGAACTCACTCAGGCTCTGCCTTTGCACTTGGATACGCTGCCAGCCAAAGCCGTAAATGCCAGGCCCGTGTGCACGTGGTGTTCATCCTGTGTTTCCATGGCATGAGTACTCGGGACCCTGCAGCGCTGATTGAGTGGCTGATGGATTTGGCAGGCTATCATCATCGTGACCAGGAGTGGAATGGGGAGCTATTTGCCAGCCAGGGGAAAGTTACCAATATGCTAATAGCTTGTTTTTGTATTTAGTTTCAATCCAGTAAGTAGTGTTTGGTGCTTAGGGAGCAGAGCTGTCGTCCTAGATGTCCCCATCCTGCCTGCACTCGCTGCTGCAGGAAGTGTGCACGGCTCCTTTGTGCAGGTGGGAGATATAAAGCTCAAGAATTTCCCTCTGGCTGCCTCTTCTATCAGCTGATACTTTTGACAAAACACTTGGCTTCTCCACTCCCCCCTCTTGGCAGCTCCTGGGCTGGAGTCTGCAGAGCTGCCTCAGACCGTGCTGTGCTCTGCCTTCCAGCAACTGCATCGTCGCCTTCTGCTTGGGTTTTATCCCCTAACGGGGCTCAGAAGGCTCCCCGATGGCAGACTCGCTGCTAAACCACTCCTGGCCATCGTTCTCAAAGCGCTGGATGAAGAGATGGTCCTTTAAGCGAGGTAACGTCCCACTTGTGGGCCCTGGATGCCTGTTGGAGCCCTGCTCTGTGGTCCTGGGTAACTGCTGCAGAGCAGTGCAGACACCCAGACCCAGAGCAAGATGGGAGCTAGCGGAGTTTGGCTTGCTTTGGCAGAGAGGCTTATGTTTGTTTAGAAACGAGCCTTTTCTTGCCGGAGGGGATGCTGCATAAGTATTTGTTCATGCTTTTCCTTCCCTTTAATCTTCTCTTCAGGGCACCTTAAGTGCTTTTAGCAGCTGGGTAATTGGTTAAATATCAGTCTTCTGGTTTGATAATGAACTTGATTCATTGCTCCCAGAGGACTGGAGAGCCTAAAGTTTATAGAGGCAGCTGTCTCCAGGTGAACCTCTGGCAGCGCTGCAGGTTGTGTCATGCTGAGAGCTCAGCTCCCAGAGCCATGTGTGCAAAGGGGCTGAATCTTGTGCTTTCAAGGAGACCCCCTGGAACTTGTGGACTAACAAAGCCTCAGCACTTGACAGGAGCAGCCTGTGATTTGAGGAACGTGGCGCGCCACACAGTACTGAGTAAGGCCCTTTGTTAATCAAAGACCAGCAGTGGTAGTGAGTGGTGACGGAGGAGACCGATTCTGGTATTGGGGTCCTCAACCCCCAAACGCTGCATAACTTTCTCTGCAAACATTGTGTTGCTATTGGCTGAGCTAGAGCCAGAGGCCTGAGGAGCATGAATTTCGCAGTCACTTGGGGCTTGACTTGTCGCTTGCAGACATCATTTCCCCAGTGAATATTTACAGTGTGCAACTGCCATGCTGCTCTGATGCTTCCAGGTATTTTTACCTGCGATGTCAGAGCTCTCAGCCTGCTCCTCCCCCTCCTTTTCACCTGGCTCCATTCTCCCCACATACCTGCCTGCCTTTTCCCCCAGCACTCCCCTCTCCTGAGTGGATGAGCCTTGGATACAGGGTGGATCTGAGACTCAAACTGAGGGACACATGGAAATTCATTCTGGGCAGGAAGCAGAAATTGACACGGGACTAGGCTCCCAAAAGGCTGATTCAGGCTAACCCTTTCCAAACCTGGTTGTGCTCTGGCAGCTGGCTGGGGCGCGGGGAGATTTGAGGCAGCTGATGAGAGCTGAATTTTGCTAATTTCCAAATGAAGCCAATCTCCCTTGTAGCAATGTCGTGGTACTAAGTGGCCCCTATGCATTGGGTTGGAGAGTGTCTGTCTCACACCAGCCTCCCTCCTGCAGCGCTGTAGGTTCTGCACACAACACAGCACTGCCTCGAACGGACTGTCCATTTGTGGCATGTGCACAGGATGCTCAGCTGTAGCTCAGCTCTGCCCTGCAGGTCTCTGCTGCGGCTGGAGAAGCCCTTTCTCTGGGCCAGATGCTCAAAATGCATCTGAATCCCCCACTTCCCTCCCCGCAAGTTATCTGGGACCTTTCAAGGTGCTTTATCAGTGTGACAGGCACAAACGGTACTGGGCTCACGCCATCCACCACCGACGTGCCGCCGTCTCTGGGGTGTCACAAAGGACTCGTGCGCGCGCCAGCTGGTGAATGAGAGAAGTCCCTGCATACAAATCCTTCATGAGCCATGTGGTGTGGGCTCTAAGCGCTCATCTAGTGGGGACCACCTGTTAACCGCATTGGTGTCAGGCCCTAGCTACTGGGGAACTCGGGAGCCAGGGTTACATACACAGCCTCTCCCAAGCACATCTCCTGTGCCCTGGAGCTGAATACCCCCGTGAGATTCTCCGGGAGCCTTTCTCAGCAGGACCCTGGCAAGTTCGTAGTCGAAGTGGAGCTGGTTTAAAGAACAAAGCCAGCACTTTGCTCCTCTCTGCCCCCTGCCCAGCGGCTGCCCCCACGTGGTTGACGGCTGGCCTGTTGGGAGGGAGCAGGGGATTTGTGTCAAGGAGTGAGAGGGGGAAAGGGCACTGGGTTGTCTTCTGGGTCTCTCAAGCCTGGAGCAGAGTAGGGCAGGTGAAGCAGCTACCAGCCTCAGAAAATGGACAGCGGGTGAGTACACGTGCCTGGAAAACAATCTGGTTCAACAGTAGCAGTTGCTGACAGAAATCCTGACCCAGCGCGGTCAGAAAGGGTCTGGAACCTATGACGACGTGGGGGTGTTTGCTGAAGGAAGCTAGAGTACAGCACCCGGCAGGCTCGGGGGCTGATTTAGGGGAAAGAGGAAGAAGCTGAGCGTATGTCACTTGGCCCTGGGCCCACTGCGTGAAGAGTGATTCCTACGGGGAGGGGGAGGTCCCGAGGGTGCTATGAGGGGCTACACCCCTCCGTGATGGGGAAACGGAGACTGGAGCTCACTCAGATGGATCCTGCTGGGTAATCATCTCCGGGGGGAATTCCAATGCTTGGAAGAATTTAAACTAAACTGGACAAAGACCTAGCAAGTATACAGCCAGAAACCATGTTGCCTTGGCGCCCAGGAGGGACCAGAGGGAACCCAACCGGGACCTCCTGCTGCCTGTCTCCCTAACGTGTGTGTGCATTTGTTTCCTTAGCAGTCAGCTGGCCCTGCCTGAGCCCAACAGCCAGGCCTGGGCACAGCTTGGAGGAACGGCTGGAGACTCCCCAGTGTATGGCTGCAAGTTACTGTTAGAGTCAGACAGCTTGTCTCCACTCCCCCAGCCCAGCCCTCATGAGCTGCTCTCTGCCACAGCGAAGGGCTGCTCACGCATGGCATTGGCACACGCACCAAGGGGTCGCACTCGTTCAGAGCCCCCAGGAGTGGCAGGTTTATTGCGCACTCTACAGCTGTCTTAGTCTGTAGCGCTAATAATCCGGAGAGCCAGCCCGTAAAGGGTTGGCTTTGGGGCCAGAAGGTGGCTTCTTGATAGTTCTTTTTCTCCCTTAAACTTGCTGCTGTTATAAGTGTCCAGGAGTCTCTGGCGCATGCTCTGCTGCTCAGGCTCCTGGGAAACCCCCTGGGACCCAGCCATTCCTGCCTCGTGGAAAGATTACACGGTGTGGCAGCGCTGCCTTTCTTCACAGTGTCTGGTGTTGCCTTTTAGAAAAAAGAAAGTGGGGAGAATGCCTGAGATGTGGAGACCCTGAGCTGCGCATACGGAATGTGCGCTCTTGATTTTTCTCCAGCATGTTTCCTCCCCAGACGGTTCCCTCACTCATTCACTGAGCCCCACTAAACCCTGCACTCTGTTGAGTGGGGGGAAACTGAGGCCCAGCTAGGGGGAAATGTCTTGCCCAAGGTCATATAGTGAGTCAGTGGCAGAGCTGGGAATACACCCTGACAGTCTGTCTTGCTCTAACCACTAGGCAGGTGCAGCATTCACATCAGATTCACCTGGTAGCCCAGTCTGCAAAGAACCAGGGACTGGTTTGTCAGAGACATCAGCAAGGGCTGCACTGACTGGGCTTTAATCCTTCGTGGTGGTGGTGGTGGTGGTGGTGGTGGTGGGGATTTAACCCCTTGTGGTGGGGTTTTCCTGGTACTTACACCCAGACTCTGCTTTGATGGAGTGGAACCTGCTCAGCCTGTCTCGATATCATCAGATCCAGAGAGGGGCTACAGGCCTGCATGCCTTTCTGCGTGCCCCTGGAAACGGGACGCTACTGGCCTCGGCCAGCCCTAGGGGCTGAGGGGCGCAGGGAGGTAGCATGAGCCAGGGGCACAGAGTGGAAGAGGCTCCAGTGTTGTCCTGTCCTTTGGGACCTGGGGGCAGATTCACCCAGGTCACAGGCCTGTCCTCTCCTACCTGCTGTGCATTTACACAGGTCCCAAACTGTCCTGTCGTGCTGCATGTTCCATCCCTTCTATCTGTGCAGGAGCTCCGCTACGGTACCAGGTGCCGGCCATGAAGCCAGGCTGTGGCTGAGCCTTAAATCAAACCAGGCTCCCAGGCTGCTGGTGGGGCCCTTTCCAGTCCTAGGGAACTCAGAGACAATTTCCCCACAAACTCACTCTGGGGATTCCATGGCCAGGCGCTCGCTCGCTGCAGCAGTACCCTTTTATGGTTCCCAGCCAGAGGCGCATTAAGCAACCACAGTCCTAATCTGCTTAATGTTTCCTTAAAGCAAACAGTGAATGCTCTTGAGAGCGTCACTCTGTCATCTCATCTCCAGCCTCCGGCTGAGCAAAGGTGCGAGCTGCTGCTGAGTGCCGGAGGTGTCTATCCGATTCCCCACCCCTCCAGCAGTTGCCGCATTGGGCCTGCCTGCCCCGAGGAGCCTGCATCTTTTACAAAGGAGCAAAACACACAGAGCCCAAGGCCTGGTCTATGCTTCAAAATTAGATGGCCCGAGCTACGGCTCTCAGGGAGGGGACGCGTTTTGTGACCTAAGCCCCCCTGACAACACAGCCAGGTTGATGGAAAGATTCTTCTGCCTCAGAGAGGAAAACCCTTCTGTCGCTATGGGAAGCATCGACACGACAGGAGCACAGCTTCAGCGTGGTAGCGGTACCATGATAGGGCCCGCAGTATAGACATGGCACGGGGCTGGCGACTGCGCTGAGCCCAGAGGCTGCAGGTTCCTACTCAGAGTGCTGTTGAGTGGGGGGAGCCTAATGCGGCGCCTCCTGCCCCGTGCAGGGCCATGGACTTGTCCAACTCTCCCAGAGTGGCACTGTGGATGCCCCTTGCCACGCAGTCCACTCCTGTGCTTGGCAGGCACGTGTCTTAGTCCTGCCCCGCACTGTTGCTCCAGGGTCACTCAGTCCCACCTGGGCCTGTCCTGCTCTCACTTGTGCTGTTGGAGTCAGGAAGGTGTAGGAGGGGAATCCTGCCTCTGGGTTCCTGCCAGTGTACTTGAGGGCTTCCTTGGGGCCAGGAAACCCCTCCCGCTCAGCAAAGGACGACGGATCTCCTCAGCAGTTGCTGAGTGGCTGCTCTGCGCAAGTGTGGATTGGTCTTGCCCAGCTGGTTCTTGTGTGCACACCAGTCTGCCCAGCCAAAATTGGGAATGCAATTTCAGAGGCTGGTTTGCGAATGTGGTGCGCCTGCCCACGTGCCAATCTGTTACACATAGCGACCAATTGGGTGTGGCTGATAGCGGTGCTGGCTTAGTAGGAAACTGTCCTGGGAGGGACTCTCGGGGCTGCTTGTGTTACATGTATTAGATCGGGGTTCTCACCCTTTTTCTTGCTGAGCCCCCCCCGCACCCCCCCCAACATGCTATAAAGACTCCATGGCCCACCTATGCTACAACTACTGGTTTTCAGCCCCGCCGTGGTGGGGCTCTGGCTTGGGATTTCTGCCCTGGGCCCCAGCCAGTCTAACGCTGGCCCTGCTTGGCAGACCCCCTGAAACCTGCTCACGGACCCCCAGGGGGCTGTGGCGCCCAGGTTGTGAACCGCTGGATTAGATGAACATGGTTGATGTGACATGACACCCGTGGTCCACAGTCTGCACTGGCTCAGGGCATTTGCTTCTCCTGGCAGTCGGATGAAGCCAGTCTGACCTTCAGGGCATCAGACAAGGCTCCTTTTGTTTCCTTAGTCTTTGGCTCCTGGGAGGGTTTGCTGGGGAGTGTGTGGATGGCTTTGCTACTTGGCTACCCCTTCACCTCGTCCCTCTCCATGGTACTAGCTAGAAAGGAGTCACTGCAAAGGTAGCGTGGGGTTTAATTTGTCATGTCTGGCTGTGCACATATTGCCTAAAATGGTCTCCCAGCCCTATAGCTCTGCGCTCTATATGCTGCTGAGTAATGATGCCTTGCTGTGCGGGGCTGTGTTATGAAGTTTATGGGGGTTGGTCTGCAGGACTGATTTATCGAGTGTTGAACAGGGTGTCTGCAATGCCCAGAGAGGATCTATGTTGTGCTGTGGGGTGGAGAAGTTACGTTGGCTGCAGTCTGTGTCTCTGTCCAGATCCCCAGCCCCGGGATGGCACGAGAAGAACAAGCTGAATGTTTTCCAGGATTCCAAGGGTGCTGGTTCCATTCCAGGGTTCCACTTCAGCACTGAAGATTGAAGGCCGCCTTGTACAGGCACGAAAGGCCTCTTTCTGGAGTGGCTCCGGCAGGCAGGACGTGGCTCCTGCTGTTAGAGGAAAACACTTCATTGGTTTAACTTCGACCCATGTGACTCGGAGGTATCACCCACATTGGTGTGGAAGAAAACACGTGTCAGTCTGCAGTGACTGCCTGGTCCCTGCAGCTGGCTACCTGTGGGGCCCTGCCCATTCACTTTCAGAGAAGGTCGCCTGTTTCAAAGGAGGCACAAACAAGAGGCTTCGTTTTTCTTCCCTTGTTCTAGGCAGCTCTCATTATGAAAACAGAGCTTGCTTCCCTCCCCTTGGGCACTGCCAGCTTAGCAGTCCCTCCTGCTAGTGGCGTATCTGGCACAGAGGCCAGTCACTGTGAAAAAGACTTGGGGCGGACAATCACCCGAAGATGAGCTCCCAATGCGATGCTGTGGCCAAAAGGGTGAATGCGATCCAGGTCCATGGGAGGGTCTACTTCCGTGTCTAACCCTGTCTGTCAGGAGTCTCTCAGTTGCTTTTGTCACATGGGGCATCCAACTACCTGCCTATTTAATCGCAGCCCAATGTCTGTGCTGTAGCCAGTCAGCTTGATTTAGATTTGTGACGTGACGAAGTGTGAGATGTCACCTCCGCTCCTCCTGCTACCTACTAAATAGTCCAGCACAGCCCTGTGACAGAGCAAACAAAAGGTTTTAGAAATCCTGGAACATTTTAATGGGGGTGTTTATGCTGATAGCCCATAAGTAATAGATTCAATTCAAATGTCTCTTATGTGGGATTTCAGTGTAATCTTTTAGGATTTTTTCTCTCATATGAATCAATCAATCCATATGGGAAAAAATAAAATTAAAAATGCATATTGCCAGACACTTGCTGATTGGTAGCAATTATAATTTGAAGTCTCTGGAAGGAACACTGAATTCTTAAGATTCAGGAAGGAAAGGTTAACAGCCATCAGATAGCTACATCATTGCATGCCAAGTTCCATGTAATGCATTGGCATGCAGAGGGAGGTTGTATGCTTACTCTAGGACAGTTCTGTAGGGCTTACCCATCTTGAGGCTGGTTGTATACTCATCACCCAGTTCGATGCTGGACAGTCCTGCGTGTGTAGAAGAGCATCAAGCCAGCCTAGTCTAAACAATGAACCATGTGCATGAAATGCATAGTGTTGTCATTGCAGACAGTGAATTTAAACAAGTTTACAATAGTTAGTTCAGGTTTCCTGGTGTCAGATACGGGGTCAGCAATAGAGATCTACAGAATACTTTGTTTGATTTAGATTTTGAAGTGTGTTGTGGTATTCCTTGCAGAGTTGGTTTGCCCTGTTGGGTCAGCTGGAGCGTTTGGCCTCTTGCAGAGAACAAAGCAAGAGACTGTACCTTAAATTATCTACCACAATGCTTGGTCTGGTGGCCTGGCTTCTGTCCAGTGTATTCCTTAGAGATGGCATCTGAATTCTTCATGAGTCATGCCATGGTTTAGAGATCATGGTTAACATTTTCTGTGTGGCTCGCTACATAGGAATGTGCTGTAGTCAGCTGGATGATGCATTGTACCACGAACCATGTCAAGCCTTTGTTTTATTTCTCAATGAGCTATCAGGTTGTGTGCATACACACACTTTTCTCTCACACACAAACACTCTACAGTGCAGAGGACACGGACGTAGGAGCGTTCTGATACCAGAGTATGAAATCCTTCCATGCTGCTCAGGGCTGTCATTAGAACCCCAGCGTATGGCTCTAGTCTCACACCTCCAAAGTCTCCTGGGCTGTAGCCTTTAAGAATAAAGGATGAAAGTAAAATTGTTGGATGTGTTTAAATCTTAAATTCCCATGGAGGGCAGCTGTCTGTGGGCCCTCGAGCAAACTCGTAGGACTATAAGCCCCTGAGAAATGCCTCAAAGCTTGTGACAACTATCTGCAATCCAGCTCTGGAACAGGGCATTGTCCGTGACTACTCTTTATGTGCTTTAGCTGAGAATGCTAATTTCCTCTTTTCAAGGACAGTGAATCTTTCACTGTTGGGACTTATTGTGAAACAGCTTTTCATTCCTGCAGTATTCATGTGTGGGGCTGCGGACACTGATAATAGGCTTTCATGCCAGGAGCCAGGAGAAATCCTTCCCCAGCCAAGGATGCAGATGCAAGTGACCAGGCTGGTAGAAGACAGCTTGCACCCTTTGTTCTGAGTGCCTTTGGCACTGCTCTGTGGAACCCATCGGGGTGGGAGTGAAATCTGTGGGTGCTGGACAAGCCCATCTTTCTCTGGGACAGTCCAGGACTATCCAGGTGAAAGCAGGTTACATACATGGTGGAGCTGTGTATTTATGGAGAACAGAACCTCATTTGGTCGGAATGCTGAAGAACCCTGGCCAGCGAGGGGAGGAGATGGGGGAGCGCCCAAGGGCATTCCTTGGTGGAAGCCATGTTCTCCTTGATGTACAGAGTTGTCTCTGGGTGTAGCTGATCTGGGCTCTGAGCCCCTTTTCTTCAGTGTCACTTTGGAGTCTCTGGGAATCTGTTCTGCGGAGAAGGCCACTGGAATGCCTGTATGGGATTCCTCCCAGCTGACAGGTGCAGGGGCCTGGGGGCTCACGGAGGGCTGGGAGAACAGTGCAGGTCACATGCCATGGAAATTGCCTGCTATAGCGTGTGGTGTTACCCGCACAAAATTCTCTGTCACGTGCACGCTCTGGGGCATCCCACCTCTACCTAGTGCTCAAGGCGTAACCTGGTTAATTTGGGCACCCCAGCCCTTTCCCAGTTCTTAGGGCTCCAGGAGAAAGGCACCTAATTTACCCCTCCGTGGGCTCTGGGCTCTACTCCTTCTGGGCTCAGAGCACACATCCATTCCGTGTGGACTCAGGGCTTAATCTTTTGCAGGTTTACGGGGTCTTTTATCAGTGAAAGAGCCTTACACAGTAATATCCTACTTAACCTCTATTTATTAACAATCACCAAAACAGAACACACACCCTAAACATACAATGTTCACCACTCCCACTCCCAATAAGACAGATGAACTTTTCTTGATGGCCAGTCAGGATCAGGTCATCTGGGGACTCCAGCTTCTGCACTGTGTCATTGGCAGAGTGTTGACGTCTGGCAGCTTTGTTCTTGGGGCTTTGTCCTGGAGTTGGTTCCCAAAGAACTTCCTTTCGGACCCCAGTTTATATAGTGAAACTTGAGTCCGGCTTAGATGTACCTTAACCAATCATTTTACTAAATTTTTACTAACCAATCCTAACATACTGTAACAAAATTCTCTAACCTAATCATCCCACCACCTTAATTAATTTACACCTAGTAAAATTAATTATGTAACAGACAGAAACAATCACGGGTGGCCGGTGACCCGGCTGCCCGAGGAGGCTAACCCCCGGCATTTCCCCTTGTGCCCGAGGCCCTGCTCCTACCCGCTTCTATCTCCCCTGCAGGAGCCCAAAGCACCCCCACCGCAGCCCCCCCTGCCCAGTGACGGACGGACGGACAGATGGGGGGGCGGGGCCCAGCCCCGGTACGCCACAGCCCCGGTGCTCAGGTGGCCGGGCAGCGTGGTCACCGTGCCCCCAGCCCCAGAACTCCAGGCGCTCCCCAGTCCCGGTGCTTGGGTGGCCAGTGCCAGGCAGGCAGCACGGCCCAGCAGCAGCTGCCTGGTGGCCCCAGTTGCTGCAGGAGGCATGCTGGCCTGGGGGCGGGGCCACGGCAGGCTGTTTGGGGAGGCAAAGCCTCCCCTTGCCTACGCTATCCGCCACCCGTGGAAACAATCAAAGAACCAGACAGAGATCACACAGACAAACAATAGAGAAGTGGGGACCATAAAGATAAAACAATAAAGAAATGAGGATTTTACAAGCACAACTATTGATAAGTGATTTCTTGACAGACAGACGCTATCAAACTAAGTTTTCTTTAACCATCTTAAGATCTGTTTCATTCTCTGGTGATGGTGGGTGCTCTTAGGACAGGAGCCTCCTTCCTAACAGCCTGCTCTGACCTTGTTTTAATGTACCGTAATTTAGATGGAATGTGAGGATGTGACTTTCTGCTGCTTAGCTACTGGCTGCTGCTGTCTTACTGTGGCTGCAGACAGACCTGAGGCCTCACAATATGGCGACAGTAAGTCGCCTGCTGTAGCAATCCTGGGAAGAGCGGGCTGGCGGAGCGCGAGCTGGCTGCCTGCCCCAGCCTCTGCTCAGGCACGTGCTGCTGCGACCGGTGAGCTGGTGCTGCTGCCGTCAGGGGGACTCTGGGGATGGGGAAGCCTGCCGGACCCTGGAAAGAGAACAAGTGGGGCAGGAGATCACTGAACCCAAACCCAGCCTTCATGCCAGACCCGAGCCAGCAAGGAGGGGACGTGAAGGCGGCTGGGTCCCATGATGGTTGTAGGCGCTGCCCTGCAGTGGAGGGGGAGTTAAGGAGTGTGGCATTTCAGCTGCTCGCAGGACAAGGCCTGCCCGGGGGTCCTGCTTGGCTCATGATTTAGATTTTCAATCCCTGAAGGTTTGTGGTAGCTCTGGTCAGAGGAGTAGCCCTGCTTCCTCCCCGAGAGCTGAAATTTGGGGCTCCCCTCCTGAGAGCCATGGAGGTCCCACAAGAAAGCCTCCCATAGCCCTAGGGCTGCCCTGAATTCTCTCAGACCTCCCCCCCCCGGCTCTCAGCTCTCGTTCAGGAGCCGCATTCGCTTACGTTTCACTGGGTTGGGGCCAGTGGAGACGTTCTGTGCTTGTGAAGCACGTTGTGGAGAGTTACAGCCCATCACAAGCACTCCCCTGTTCCCTGGGGATCACCAGCAAAGGAGACATTTCCATGCAGCAGAACTGCAGCCAATCCTGCTGCGCTGCCCTATGGAGGGGCCCTGCCTAAGGGGGTCTGGGGGGACAAGAGACATTCTGCATAACATTTATCACCCGTTGGCGGCGAAGGGGAATTTCAGATTGCGAGTGGAAGGGCTCGAGCTGCCCGTTTGGGCCACGAGGGAGCAGGGAACAGGCACATTCTGGGGCAGAAATACTGCATTTACAGCCCCAGCAATGACATTTGGCTTTCTCAGTGCAGGCCTCCCCACAGCCCATCGCCCTCTCTGCTGTCAGGGTGTCACGCTTGCTGTCTGTCCTAAGGCAGGTGATGGGGACATAGTCAGCATTGGAGAGAAGAGGCCAAGTTCATCACAAGGGCCTTGCGCCAGGGAGGAACGTAGTGTCCAGCTAGGTGGCTGGTGGCTCCCCTGGCTCAGTCAGGGCCTGATCACGCTCAGAGGCGTCTGGTTACAGATTCCTTGTCTCGTGCCGTTTGATTTTATACTGCATTTAGCAGATATACGTTCTGTCTTCTCCAGGCAGGCCCCGTGTGCCCTGGGCTCTCCCTGCTGCACCCTCCCTGGGGCAGGGACGCCAGGCCTTGGGGGTTGTGCAGGCCCCGTGTGCCCCACAGAGATGCCCTGCTCCTGCTGCACCAGGATGCAGGCACCTGGGCTGTTTGTTGTAGGGGCCGTGGAGACTCTGCTCATCCCCTCCCTCTGTCACGGCCAGATCTGCTGGCCACCAAGGCCCCAAGTTGATCACCCTCTGGCTCAGTTAATGGCCCATGTGCTCAGGTTATTGTTTAAAAGTCATTCCTCCATGGAGGTGCTCTCCTTGGCTGCTGCTTGGGTGTGACTTGGTGCTGGGCCAGTGCACAGGGCAGGCCCAACTCCCCTCTGACAGCCTTGGTGAGGAAACAGTGAATCCCGCATGGCATAGTGTGGCTGGGGGACAGGTAGGCCATACACTGCGGCGGGGGGGCGGGAGCTGGCCTGGGTCTGGGTCCAGGCTGGGGCAGTGCTTCTCGGGGGTAAACCCTCTTTGAAAGGACACGTCCAAATGAGCAGCCTGGGGGGAAGGGCTGGGCCTGGCCTGAGACAGGGGTCAGCATTCAGCTTGCAGTGCCTGGGCCTTCTTTAGCCAGTGGCTGACTCATCTCGCTGGGGCTTCCTCCTTAGCTCCCCTGGTCTCTGTGCAAAGGGCTAAGGAGGGCGCCCAGCTGACCCTGGCTTGGGCAAGTTCTGGCACTTACTGTGCTGTCTCCTTTCTAGGGCTTTGCTGTCTGTATCTAGTGCCCTACAGCCCTCCATGGGGAATGCAGGACCAGTGTCTGCCTTCTGCCACCAGCAGCTTAACCTCTGCCCAGCTGCCTTGGCATCTCGTTAGCAGCCCGAGGGCCTCAGTGGGGCAGACTGCAGCATCTCCAGTGCACCTGCAGAGAGGTGGCCATGGCATGCCATTCTCTAGCTGGCTCCGGGCTGATGGCTGCTGAGGCCACAATGGCCCCTGGCACGGCCACCATGTAGCAGCCCAGGGGGCTGCGTGCCATGTGTCGGACACTGGGGCTGCCCTGTTCTGCACTCGCTCTGCGTGGGTGCATCTGACCCATCGCTGCCCTTGTGGCTGTTCCCGTTTCCCTCTTGTTGAGCGACCGTGACCGTCTCTCTCTCTTGCAGGGTCAGACTGCAAGCCATGCTCCCGGGAGTTCGCTGCCAGCAGCATCCCCACGTCAGACTGCAGCAGCCCAGACACCTTCTCCCCATCCCTGGTTGCTGAGGATGAAGTCTTCTTCACCAGCATGGCAGAGGAAAAGGCAAGTGTGGCCTACAGTTCTGCTGCCAAAGCACTGTCCTGTGGGTGAGAGTGCTGAGTGGGCAGTCTCCAGCTATGCAGGGGCTAGGCAGGCAGCCCTGTGGGGAGGGCTCTGGACTGGGAGTCCCCCTCCCTTTTAGCACAGTATCCAGGGTACTGTCTGTCCTCTGCTCCCATCCACAGTCCCCGCTGGAAGCATCAGGTCCGTGGGACTGCCTCTGACCTGGTGGCAGTCTCGCTGTCCTCCGCAGGGTGCGGTGGATGGATGGTTGTTTCTCTGGGGAAAGTGAGTGAGATTTTGCTGCACCAAGGCTGCTCTGCTCAGCCAGTGGCTTCACTTGCAGAGACCTGATGCTCAAGCCCTTGGCTTTGGGTCTGGATCCAAGTGAAAGGGGTCAGAGGTCAGACAGCCCAGCCCCCAGCCAGCGTTTGTATCCCCCACCCTCTGGCCTTGCAGCAGCGAAAGCTTTTGATTAGGTCTCCTGCAGAGAGGGGAAGAATGTCCAGGAGGATTTGCACTGATGTGAGACTGGAGAGCAGGGCTACTGGGGAGCCTGGAGGGCTTGGGAGATAGAATCATAGAATATTCGGGTTGGAAGGGACCTCAGGAGGTCATCTAGTCCAACCCCCTGCTCAAAGCATGCACTTCCCCTGTGCAGGGGGAAATAACGCACTCCCCTTATCATAGAATCATAGAATATCAGGGTTGGAAGGGACCTCAGGAGGTCATCTAGTCCAACCCCCTGCTCAAAGCAGGACCAATCCCCAATTTTTGCCCCAGATCCCAAATGGCCCCCTCAGGGATTGAACTCACAACCCTGGGTTTAGCAGGCCAATGCTCAAACCACTGAGGTATGCCTCCCCCTCCCTTGACATTAGTGGGAGTCAGGCACAGGAATGCCATATGCCACAGGGCAGAAGCATTAGGCACTCCGTGCTAAGGTGGCAGCACAATTCACCCACCAGAGAAGCCCTTTGTGCCCTGCTCTTCGCCCTCCAGAGTTGAGACCAGCGACTGCCCTGCTCTGGGCCTGCAGTGCCTGTCCCGAGGCAAAATGCAGAAAGGTACCAGAGCCCTGCTCTTGGTGCAGGCAGCAGCACAAAAATGTCACGTCTCAGTCCTCAAAGCCAGCCAGGTGATAAGCCATAATTGTCAGAAAGCCTAACTCCAGCCCTTTGTGCCTCTTCCCCGTGTCCTGCCAGTCCCTGTGTGTCACAGGGCGACAGTGATATCTCCCCCACAGGGGAAGGTGAGGTGGACTGGGTGTGTTTCCGAGGTATCAGGGACAACATGTTAAGTGTTAATATTCCAAAGCCCCAGAGGGAGGGATTAGTTGCCTTTGTATGGGCCCAGCTGTCTCCTGGCTTGTCACAAGAGGTGAAAGGGAAGCTAGTGTGAGTGGGAGCATGCCCCTTTCTGAGGCCCGGGCAGCGTGGTCTGCCCCAGCCATGCTCTGCTGTGCCTGGTCTCTTCCCAAGGTATTAAACTGTTGCTCCCTTGGCAGGAAGACTCGTCGTCTCCGGAGCTGGATGCCCTGATGGGCAGTGTGCACAGCAGTACTGAGGATCTCCTCTCCATAGACTTAGCTCTCCATGACACAGAGTATTACAGAGACCTGGGGCTGCTGAACCTGCCAGAGGCCTGTGTGACTCCAGCAATGGCAATGCTGCCCGAACGGGCAGGCCAGGCGGTGCCAGGCTGTCCTGTACCGGAAGAGAAGCCTGGAGGCTTGGGGCGAACGCTTGTGGGCATTGGCTGCCCCGATCCCATCTCCGGCTCAGTGCAGTACAGGGAGGCCAGCTGCCATTTCCTGAACAGTGACTCTGCTTGCTCCTGTGCGGCAGGGCTCCCGGACAGCCCCCCTGCAGGGGGGTGCCAGGCAGAGCAGGGTAAAGGACCGGAGCGGCATGAGGATGGGGAGTCCTTCCCCGCGCTAATGAGATCCATGTCCACCTCATGGAGGCACAGCTGGGAAAGCCCTGTGTCACCTACAGACAGCGGGCGCAGGTACGGCAGGGCTCCCACAGCCAGGCTTGTGTGGGGCCTGTGGGGGGAAGGAGGGGGAGAGGATGTGGTGAAACAGCAGCTTTCCAGCCACCTGAAATCAGGGTTTGAGCCCCTGTGGGTGAGAAGGGGCTGCCGCTTCCTCTGCCTGGGATGCACCTGTGCTTGCTGTGTGACCAAAAAACTCCCCTAGGCTGGGGGTGGGGCTGGTGTCCCTCTCCTGGGCTTCCCTAGACGGGGAAGGGGGCAGTTCTGGGTCTTCCCCTTGGTTATTCATGTTGTGGCCACATACGGCCCAAGAACCACCCAAGGGTCTGAAGCTGACCCCTGACTATCAGGGGGCCACATTCCTTGCAGGTTTTTCAGTAATGCTGCTGTAAGCCCAGTGTCTCAAGGAGCTGGCAGCCCCAAGATGCTGCTTCCTTCCCCAGCCGGAACGCCCCAGAGCTGAGCGCTGGCTTATGGCTGTTCGCTCCAGGCACCAGACTGGGCCCTGGGGCCAAGCTCCCCTCTAGTCCAAGGTGGCAGCACCAGGCTGGGAGGAGCTGCTGGCTTGACAGTGACTGTGCCATCTCTGTTCTCCCCCAGGACACCCCAGCCCCGGTAACCATTCAGGGAAAGAACTCCAGTACCCCGGGTTGCCCTGAGCCACCCATACAATGGGTCTGTTCTCTGCTGACATCTCTGCTCCTCCCCCTGCAAGGGGCTGGCTGGCAGCCCACCCAGAGCAGCAAAGGCCTGTGCAGTGCTTTGGCTGGAATGCTCAGGCAGCCCAGATCTCTCTGCTGCTGGGTGGTCCCCCTCCCTAGTCAGCCTCTGCCAAGGGAGGCCTGGAAGCCTCCCACTCCCTGTGCTCTGTGGGATGTAAACTCTTGCAGGAGGCCTGGGTGTGGGGGGCCGGAAGAGGGTTTTGCACCATTAGCCGCTTGGCGAGAGGCAGCAGCAGCAAGAAGGCCCTTCCCAGCAGGCCCAGGAGTTGGAAAGAGGATCTCCCCTCCTGGGGTGAGCGGGGTCCCTGCCTGCATCCCTTTGCCCCAGGGCGGAGCTCCAGAGAATGGCACCAGCCCATCCTTGTCCCCTCAGCTCTGGCTGTGCCAGCAGGAGAAGGTGTTGAGTGGGCAGCTCTGCCAAACCAGCTGCTCTCCCCTGGAGGGAGCCTGCCCATGTGATCCCAGCTCTGACCCTGCCCTCTCTGGCAAGCCACATCCTCTTCTGGGTTCCTGTGGCTGGAGAGAGGGTGTTCTGTGGGTAAGGCTGAGCCAGGGCTGGAGCTGCCTCCTCCGCATGTGCTCTGTCACACACAGGCCTCTGGGAGGGATTTCTGTGCACTGGTGTGTCCTTGGGATGAACGTATTGATCTGGCTGCCGGCAGGGAGGGAGCTGTGAGCCAGCAACGACTATTTTTATCTCCTCCTCCTTATAAGGTGCCCTGGAATTATCTTGTGCTGAGATCTTGGCAGTTCTTTATCAGGCGCAGGCTTCGGTCCTAAGACCTATTGTTGTTCCATCCACTGTGTATCGTTCACGGCTTACGTTGTGGCAGGAGCATGTGAGCTAGTGTGGAGAGTGGCCAGGAGCAAGCCACAGCCTTGGTCAGTCCCCTTTCTGGGTGATTTATGATGTGTAGAGAAGGGGAATGTGTCTGGTTCTCCTGGGACCTGTGTCTGGCTAGCAGGAGCCAAGTGACAACGATCAGCACCTAGGTCCCACAAGGTACCATAAGATTTTTCCATTGGTCTCTATTCATCACTTCGCTGCTACGTGGCTGGCGTCCTGATAGCGCGCTAGGAATCATCAGGGCCTTGGGGGACAGGGGAGAGTTATCCTGGCCTGTGGCCCCCTGAACGAGGATTTCTTTGTCCTGCCTATTTAGCAGCCTCCACTGTAAGCAGGTGGTGGCAGGTTTACAGGACAGTTTTATGGCAGTGGCTCTCTGCCTGCAAAATCAGGCTTTTTCAAAGGGAAAGCCCGATGTGATTTTGATGGTGTTTTAGCCAACAGGCATACAGCATGCAAATGGAGTTAGGCCATGCTGGCTGGGCAGCTGCCCATGTCTGTCCCAGAACCTCGCAGGGGCTGGGCAGGGGTCAGCAGTGTTTGCTGGCACAGTCTGCCCTGCAGGGGTATGGGCAGGTCATGGACATGCTGATGATCAGAAAAACTGATCTGTAAATTCTAGAGTGATCTAGTAAGGTCACCCACTTTTAGGGGCCCAGCTCTGCAGGCCTCACCTCTCTTGGGCGGAGACCCGCATTTCTCTCCCTCCTGACTGGGGTATGTCCCGGCTGCACGGTTCCCTGCCTATGCTGCAATAGCCCCAGCCAATCAGACGGCCTAACCTAGCATCTGCACGTTGCTTTCTCCACAGAGGCTATAAGCAGCGTAACTGCCGACGGTTCTGTGACCACTCGACTCTTTCCAAGCAAGCACGTCTAGGTCTAAGGTGAAAGCAGTACACAGAAAGTATATTAAAAACACTAAAAGAGCCTGCATGCATGCTAATGAGCTCACCAGAGATCACCCCTAATGCCAGCAAGGGCTCTGGCCGGTGGACAGTCCTTCAAACCCCCAGGGGTTTTGTGTGGTTACAAGTTCATAACAGCTTTAGCTCAAAACAAGAACCACCGTGAATCGGTCACGCTCTCCTTTCTACTGCTCGGGCTTTAGCTCTTCAGATTCTGGAGTAGTAATTAGCAGACAGCGGTTCTGTCCTCAAGGCATAGCTTCAGACAGCTGGGTCGGGTGGTGTGAATTTACCTTCACCCCGAGGAATTTCCTAGGAAACCCACTTCACTTTGTCCCAAAAGATCCTCCGTGTCTAGCCCGTTGTTTAGAACAGACCTTTGAGGCTCACAACACTTGACAGGGTTTACTTTGGCCACATTTCCCCCTAGAGGAGTTGCTTCCAATTCCCCAATAATCCATAAACATAGCATTCAATACAGTGGACTTCACAGATAACTTAAACTTAATTCAGTGCTGTGAAGGGTTGGAGCCTGTCTTATAGCACACTCCTCCTACTTACCAGGCCAGGTTCTGCTCTTGGAGAGCCAGCTTGCTGCCTGGGGTTATTCTGTCCAAGCTCCCTTCAAAGAACCCAGGGAAGCAGTTTCCAGCTGGGTTTGCTGTTTATTTTAACCCTTTGAACAAAACAAATCAAACCTCATGGATTCTTCCCTCAAAGTCTGTGCAGGCGGAGTGGTCCCTTCCCCATATCTGGCCCTCACACCAATATCTTCAGCAACCCAAAATTCCTGGCTCTGACCTCAGAGCCTCAATAATTCAGGACTTCCCATAGTCTCCATTCTGCCCATTTGGTTTCTGGAGCAATTCCTTTCTGCAGTGGCTCCAGCAGCAGTCTGTTAGGGGAACAGCCCCTGGCCCTCAGCTTTCTGGAGTCTCTCCCTCTCTTATAAAGATCAGCTAATTACATTTCTGCTCTCCTCTCAGGTGCAGCAGGCTGGGCTTGCAGGCAGCCAGCTGGAGGCCTTGGACTCCAAAGGAATCGTATCCCTTATACCTTCACAAATATATTTTTTCCAGGCTATGGCAGGAAATTTCCCTATCTGTCACCCCCAGGCTGCTGTCCAAAGTAGTTCGTGCCTGTAATGGGCCTTTCTTGTCCTCAGCTGGCTGTCCTAGAATGGGGACGCAGGTGTGGCTTTACTTGGCCGGCCTCTGCTCACCTTCCTCAGACTAACAGCACAAATCACTGGCTTGGGCCCTCACTGAGGGCCAACGGCCTTTGTGGAACAGACGTATCTGGTGCAGAATTGGGCCTGGATTTCCTGTCTGTCCCTGGGGATAAGGCCTTTGACAGGTGGCTGTAGAGGAGGGCATGGACCGGTGTCCTCTGTTGGCCCCCTTGCTGCCTTCGCTACCTTCCTGTGGTCTGAGTTGGTTTCTGTTTCCTGAACTAGGCTAAGCTTGGATGCCTCCGAGATGGCCAGTGACCTGGAGCAAGAAGAGCTCGAAAGGAGCCTGCCCTGCCTGGCTCCCCGTGTGTCCCTGGAGCTGCCCGCGGCTGAGGTGGAGGCCTGGGGGGGCAGCGGCAGCGCTCTGATAAAAGTGGAGATAGAGCCCCTGCACCTGAACTTCGCCATCATGCCTGATCACGAGGACACAGTGAGTGGGCTTGAAAGCCGTGCCCGTAGCATGCTGTGGGGAGTGGGAGATGCTGGACTGCGGGACATGCAGGCTCAACCTGTGCCCCGTCTCTCCAGGCTCTGTTCCTGTCTGCACTACCCCCAGGGACCTTGGCACCTGTGAATCCTCAACTGTGTCCTCACTCTGCTCTGGGACAAACTGCTCCAGCCCCTGGGCCCTGAGGGGTCACGGGCACACGTTCCTGCATAATAATAACATGGGTCACTTGGTGGCTTCTGTGTAGTTAGGCTCACAGACTCCATCAGAGCCCCAGAGAAGAGGGACATCTCCCCCATCTTATAGACGGGGAACCTGATGCAGAGGTCACCGAGAGTCCAAGCCAGTGAGGAACAGAGCCCAGGTCTCCTGATTAGCAGCTCTACTCAATGCCTTTGTTTCTTTCGATTCACTATATCTAAAAAGGACACCTGTACAAAAGTTCTAGGCACCCTAGCCGGTAGACAGCAGATATCACAGCAGCATATACTTCTTCCACGCCATCCTAAAGCCCAGACCCTCAGCCCTCCCTAGAAACCCTAATAAATAGATGGCTTTTCCAGCATGTCCTGTGATCGTAACTCTGGTTAAATACCAAAGGGTGGGGTAGGATGTCAGCCTATTCCCAAGGTTTTTTTCCAGTGTAATTGGTTTTGAGGGGAGGCCCTGATTTATGCCGTGTGGTAACTATCTGACTGTGACTTCCACCAAGACGGTGGGATGGGGTCATCAGCAGAACCCTGCTGGTGCTCGGGACTGGTGCTAACCGCGTGCCCCTGAAGCACCCTTGCTGCATGAAGGGCAGGAGGCATTGCTGATTCTTCTCTTTTCCAGGAATATGACAGCAATGGGAAGAGACTGAAGTCAAAGTATGTCCCTTCTGCCTGCAACAAGGTTTCCTCTCCTCTAATCTCTCACAGCCTGGCGGTGTCGCTCCCAGCTGCCAAAGGTGAGTAAATGCCTGGCATGAAATAGGTTAACTGTACAGACATAGTCTTAAGAACGTGCACTAGCAGGAGATCCTGTGGAGAATCCCGAAATCTGTGCAGCCCTGAGTATGGACTCGGGTAGCTAGCCCATGCCGCTGCCTGTTTCACTCCAGCTACGTTACTGTGTGTTGCACACTAGCTCAGTCAGAGCTAGTGTGGTTATGTCTTCCCAAGCCAGAAATTACAGCCCCAGGTGCAGTGCAGACGCAGCCTGAGTCTGATCTAAGGAATTTCCATAGCCCTTGTTACCATGGTATGCAAGTCCTGACCTCATAGCTGTCTCCAATGCCACAGAATGTGTCCATGGCTGGATGCGGTGTCGGATCCCTGGTTGCACACAACAACAAACAGTGCCCTATGGACAGAAAGCGGCATCCCGACAACACAGTCTGTACATGAGCCTCAGTCCCGCCTGTCAGGGGCACTGTGCAGCTTCCCCTGGTAACCGAGCTTCCAGAATGGCTGGTGATGTGCAGCCAGCAAGTACTGAGCCTGCCTGGGATGGGATAAACCCAGGCAGGGCACAGCCTTTAGAGCAGAATCGCAGATTCTCATTCCTGGATTGGACAGGCTTTAGGAAAGCAGAGGCAGGCTAGAGAGAGAACTGACCATCACCTTGCTGGGTATCCTGTTGGGGTTTATGATCCCTTTGTGAAGTTCCCTGGGAAAAGCTGCTGACACACAAACCCTGCTCAGAAAGATCACCTTCCCCTTTACTCTTGCTCATTCAGAAACCCCTTGCTTCAGAGCAGGGTGATGAGACAAAACTTGTTGGAGAGCACAAGGAACCCATGAGAACACCAGGGTTTGACCATGGCCTGCCACCTCCAAAGCATCCCAGCTCATGGGAGCTCTGCTCTGTCCACACCCAGGGAGCCTGCTGCTGAAACCTCCATTAATGAGCCCGCCAGGCTGCCATCAAGCAATGTGCGTGTATCTCCGGCCCTGAGATGGGGAGGGAGCAGAGAGAGGATGTATCGGAGAAGTAGTGCAGGAGTGCAAGTAGCTTGGAACATATGTGATGAGCTGAGCTCTTGGCCTCTGATTTCAAGGGGAATGTGAAGGAGGCAGCAGAGAGAACGGAGCAAAGAAGGGACAGGTTGGGAAACCAAGGCAGATTCCACAGCGACTCTCCTTCCCCATTAAAGGGAGAGTGGGAGCCCAGCAGCCCCAGGGTTAATTGTTCCTAGCTTGAAATGTGACGCTCTGCCAAGGGGCAGCCCAGGGAGCTGGCATCCCCACTGACCATGTTTTCCCTGGGTTCCAGGTATTGAACCGCCTGCGCTGGAGATGATTGAAAAGGACCATGTGGCCCCAGACCATGTGTAGGTATCAGTGATCCTGGAGCAGGGGGTGGGTCAGTGATTCTCTAAGTTCTTCTGAGTTGCTGGGGATCCGGATTCAACCTCTAGCTGTAAGAGAGGAATTAACAGCAGTGCCATGAGCCATGGGAGTGCCTGCTCTGGGATGCGCCCCGGCCCCATGGGATGCTCTGGGAAATGCCCTGGGCTCACTGAGATTGTCAGCCAAACTCCCAGTGACTGCGCTGGGCTCGTGTTTCATGCTGTGTGAGGCACAAAGTGGCCCTGCAGGCAGGTCTCCGTAGCTGGCACGCTCCCTTCGTCAGCTGCTCCTTCCAGTCACCAGGGTATGAGGGAAGCATTTTGCTGGCTCTTGCTACCCCAGCCATGAATCTTGCCCTGGACTGAGCTGCATGGGGGTTTGAAGCAGCAGCCGGTAGGGAGACTTCCTAACCCCTTTCTTCCTCCCTGGCAGGCTGATCGTCCAGCAGGTGCTGCAGGAGCTGAAACAGTATCACGGGTGAGTGTGGGGCTGGGAGAAGGCACCTGTCACCTGGGGGCTGGCTAGTCTCATGGGCTGTCCTACCTCCCAGTGCCCCCTGGGGCAGCTTCCATGCAACAGCCCCCCAGAGTGCACAAGGCCCACCAGGGTCCCCCCAAGACCTTCCTGGGAGCTGACATGCACAGTTTACGTGGCCCCCAACACCACCCTAGGAGCAGAGCCACCCGTGCAGGGCTTGCCAGGGACCCACATGGGAACTGCCCCACACCAATCCCCCCCCCACAGGGTGTGCAAAGCCTGCTGGGGTCCCCCTGGACAGGCAAAACTCGCTCCCTTCAGAAGCTCTGGGGCAGTTTACTCTTCCTCCTAGTCTGATGACTTGTCCTGTTCCCCTGCCCAGGGCGGAGCAATGGGCCTGCACAGCGGACGGAAGCAGCGAATCCCAGCAGAACCTCACCTGGTTTGAGTTCCTGTCTGAGTAAGTGACCCGTTGGCACGGGTGCCCCATGTCCCCATCCTGGCTCCCGTGTCCCAGTTCTCCATCCACCCAGGCATCCCAGCCAGCTGCCTCAGGCGGGATCAGGGCCCCATTGTGTTGAGTGCTGCACAGATGCAGCCCTGCCCCAAGGAGCTTACTGTCCAAATAGGCAGCAGGGTTACTCTCCTCCTCTTGTAGGCAGGTGCTGCGTCACAGAGGGGAAGTGACTTTCCCAAGGACATGCAGGAAGTCAGTGGCTAAGCTGGGACTTGAACCCAGGTCCCTGGAGAGCTCAGCACCTTCACCACAAGGCTGCAGATGTGGGAGGCGACTCGCACAGAACCTGATGCTCATGAGATTTGGGAAACTCAATGTTGGGGGGGGGCCTTGGGGTGAGTTCCATTGGGTGTCTCTCCTGGGGGCATTGTGAGTGGGGTACATGCCTGTCCCAGGGCTTCCATGGCACTTCTCGCCCCCACTTGCCTTCCCTTTGGATGAGATTGGTTTCCTGGCTTGTTTCAGGGCTGAGGACAATGGGAAGAATGACAAGACTGAGAGAGGCACCAAGGTGAAGCACCGGCTGAGTTGCCTGCGGAACCGCGTCACCGGGTACCGGCAGAAGGATAAGGTGAGGGAGAAAAGTGGAACCCATGAGGGGCTCACAGCACTGTCACCAGAGAGGATGTAAGCTCCCCAGGATCTAGGGCAGGGTCTAGCGGGGCTGCTTTGGGTCAGACTTGGTCTCCTCAATGGTGAGCATGACAGCAGCCCAGCCCCTAATACCACCTGCTCGGAGCATTGCTCCCTGCGCCCCGCCCAGGGCCAGATTTCCTCAGGACTTGTCCTGGCTGCTCTAGCATGGGCTGCCCAATGTGCGGGGAGTTCCAATCAGGGAGGACATTTCCTCCAGGTGGCAGCACGGCCTCCCGTGTGGGGAAAGGGTGAGGAGAGGGCTGGCAGGGCTGGCTGCTGGACTGCCCTGGGGAAGCTGTCTTCTTTCCAGTGCATGGACCCTGCCCGGGGCACATCCCTCCCCAGGCAACAACCCCCGGGCATGGAGTCGGTGTGAGTTTATATTCTAGGGTGTGGTGCAGATGTTCTGCATCCTGCCCTCAGTCACATGTGCACCCACCCTAGTGGGGCTGCAGAGACTCTGGGGCTGGCTCAGTCCTTGGGGAACACATGCGGGCCGGGTACTAACCACATAATTGCATTAGCACTAATGGGCCCAACGTCTCTGCTGAGGGGTCAGCTCTAGGTGTGTGTGTGCACCCATAGTGAACTCCTGCTACTCTGTGCCATGACACTGCTTTCCCCCTTCTAGGGTAAGAACAAAGACCAACAAAAAGAGAGAGAAAAGAGCCAAAGGTGGAAAAGGGTCAATGGGCACCAGCTGGCGCCAGGGACTTTCTCCAGCTGCACCAGCTGTTCACTGTGCACCAAACCTCTGATGAATAAAAATGGCCTGCAGTGCCTGAGTGAGTATGGCTGATAACATGGCCTGGCTGTACCTACCCCCCCTCCCTTCTGGCCTGGCTTGGCCTAGTTGTGCTTCCTGCCTGGCCTGGCTGTACCCGCTCCCCCATCTGCCGTGCCTGGCCTGGCCTGGCCTGGCTGTGCCCCTGATTCCTGCCTGGCCTGGCTGTAATTGCTCCTCCCTCCGTGCCTGGCCTGGCTTGGCTGTGCCCCCGATTCCTGCCTGGCCTGGCTGTACCTGCTCCCACTCCGTGCCTGGCTTGACTGTGCCCCCAATTCCTGCCTGGCCTGGCTGTACCCAGGAAGCCTGGCCTAGCCTCTTTGTTCCCAGACTCCCATGGGGCATGGCACCCTGTTCATTCTCATTGGTCTTAGCTGCCCAGGCATCTCCTGTCTCTTTCCCAAAGGAGGGTTCAGGGTCAATTCATTCCTTTAAATTTTATATTAACAAAAAGGGAAGGTCAGGAAATGCTCTGTCCTTTCTGAGTAGCCCTGAGAGCATTTTTGGGCCTGGCTGGGGCTAGCCCCACTGGGCTGCCTGGGCCCAGTCTTTCCTTCCCAGAGACACAGATCTTTCAGCTCAGCATGTGATGTGGGAACAGACATGGGGAGTCAAAAAACCATCCAGGGCTTAGTTAACCAAAACCAAAGTGAAATGCTGTCACCCCGAGAACCCCCCCCCCACACACACTGGGGCTTGGCTCTCCCCTGTGGGGTTGCATGGAGAGCGCTAACCCTGTGCAGAGGCAGGACAAGCTCAGTGCATCTAAAGAGAGGGAAAAACATCCCTAGGCTGAGGTGGGAGGGCTCTCCTCTGTGGAATGTGCTGGATGGACGTAAGGCTTTATCCTGCTGCATGGTCTCACCCCTGGGCCTTGTCCCCCTGCTTCCTGGGCTTGGTGCGCGGGTGAAGCTGCTCAAGGCACTGCAGAACATTGACCTTCCAGAGGGAAGCAGCAGGAGTTTGGAAATGGCAGGTTCTCTCTCTGCACCCCATGCCCCTTGGCAAAGCTCGCGCCCAAGCGAGGGATCTTCAGAGGTGCTCAAGGTCAGTAACACCCTTCGAGGGGGAGGAAAGGACTGGCCACCCCATGCGCTCTCCACGGGAAGGATCTTTTCCTTAGCGGCGCCTCGGGCTGGCACTGAGGTGTAACCAGGGCTTTTACAGACACAGGCGGACCCGCTCGTATAGGCCTCTAGCCGGGCTTGTAACACCGGCTCTGATAGTTTTGTATTGCGGTAGTGCCTAGAGGCCTGGCCCTGATTCGCTGGGTGGTGCACCAACACGTAACAGTCAGGTGGCCCCTGCCTCAGAGAACTGACGGGCTAAAGGTAAGACAGAGGAACACAGGCAGAGACAAGGAGCCCAAGGAAAGAGTGAGATGCTGCTGGTCAGACTGAGAAGCTGCAACTGGAGTTCCCCAGCTGCCTGGCTGTCGTGTGTGTCATAGGTGTCACAGCAGAGGAAATGTCAAGGAGGGGTTTGGAGGGGGACCAGGAGATGGCTTAGCAGATGTTTATAGGGAATTCCTCCCATGCATGAGGGGTGACATGGTTACAGTGAGGCCTTGGAGTACTGGATGTTGGCTTTCCAATTAGCTACATTAGCCGTGACTTAGTGTATAGTGCTCTGTGCTGCCAGGCAGGAGACCTGCTTTGATACTCAGGTCAAGCCTCCTTAAGGAGCTCAGACCCGTGCCAATGCTGGCCAGGTTTCTTTGCACTGCCTTTGGGATCCTGGGTTCATTTCCCCAGGCTCGCATGCCTTAGGGGTTCGGACTCTGGTCTGCTGTGTAGGAGAGCCCAGTGCCTGGATCGTCTGGATGTGTACATGGTTCAGCGTGTCGCAGCCTGGAGCAAGTGCCTGGGGCTGGGTGTGAGCTGGAGCCGCACAAAGCTTGGATCTGAGCTGTGCTGTAGGACATCTGTGATCCTGTGTCTCCCGTGAACATGCAGGCACCAGACCCTGGCAGGAGGGAAAAGCTCCGAATCTCACCAGGACTGTGTGAGCGTCTCCTTTGGCTTTCCTGGGTGCCCAGGGATGTTGTGCTGTGCTGGTTAATATAGTGTGTTGGGCTGGGGCAGCCAGAGTTTGTTCTCACATGGTGTTCCCCTCAGGCTACCTTGACGGGAGCTATATGACAGCTGCTGTGATTAGATGCCCTTCTCCACCCAGACCACGAGGGAGCCCAGCACGCTGCAGCCTGTGGAGAGAGTGGCATTCAGATCGGGCTGGACAGCATGCTGGGGCTTGGAATCTCTATAGGCTGCACCTGTGGGCCAGTGATGATGGCTGACACCATTGGCTCCATTTATTCCAATTACGGCTGGCCCTGGGGCTCCTGTGAGGTGGCCCTTGGATAGGCAGCGTTTTGGTCCCTCCCCGGCAGCAACACAGCCAGAGTGACCTCCTGCTTCAGAGTGACACTGATGCCTGTCAGGTGGCAGTCCTGGAGCAATAGACCATTTCCACCCTCTCACCCGCCCCAAACATTGGCTGTTCCTATCCTTCTTGCTCAGTAATAGCAGTGAGGAGCCCGCACCTGTGATCCCAGACCTGTTGGCTGCTGGTCTTAGCATAGCAGGTGTTGACAGCATTTTAACAGCAGAGCCACCACATGGCAGAAGAGAAAACAAGTTTAGTGACCTAGATGAGCAAGCGAGTTACAGGGGAGGCCAGAGAGAGAGGATGGAGGGCTGGGTAAGAGGCCCCAGGACTTTCCAGTTTCCCGTGAGCACAGATGGTCTGGTAGCTACTCTGAGTGGACTATGACCTGGATTGCCAGTGAGAATCCGAGCTCTGCCCCTTTAAGTAAGAAGCAATAGCAGGACCTGTGCTCCTAATTCAGAAAGGCAAAGAGGAGTCAATTTGTTGCTGGTAACACAAATGCATGCTGTGAAAGAGAAAATCATCCTAAATAGCTCCACACAAAACACAATTGCCTCCCTCTCTCCATGAGATCCCACCAGCCATGCCTGGAATCAGGGGCACCCTAAGGTATAAAGTCCCTTAATGAGGGCAGGGAGGCAGGCAGCTGGGTGCCAGCTTAGAACCATGTGGGGTCCAGAGCATGACTAAAGAACATTTTCTGGAGCCCCTGTTTCAGGACAGTGGGTGATTCACAGTCTAAGCCCTGGTGGAAAATCCACACCCCTGTGTGACATGGTTATACCAACCAAACCCCCAGTGTAGACAGTGCTATGTGGACAGAGGGCTTCTCCTGTCAACATAGCTACTGCCTGTCAGGGTGGTGGAGTACCTACGCCGATGGGAGATGCTCTCCCATTGGCATAGTCGGTGTCTTCACTAAGCAGCACAGCTGCACTGGTGCAGTGCTGTAAGTGTAGACAAGCCCTTAGAAGTGAGATGCCAGCAGGACTGACTAGGATTCAAACTAAGCGGGTCCTCTGCAGCAATTGCGACCCCATCACTGGAGTCTAGACGGAGACAGGCCCCATTCTCAAGCGTGGAAAAGCCGGTGTGTCTAAATTAATCCTTTCTCATAAACATGCTCCCAATGTTTATGTAACAGGAGTTAGATGAATCCCAGGAAGCCACTGCCAGGAGCAGAGCTCTCCAGCTCGGCTGTGCCATGGAAGGGAGCCAAGGGTTTGCCACTGAATGTGTTACAGCAGGATTGTCTATATTAGGTTTGACCATTGGGGGGTTTTCTGCACCTGATGAGTGACGGATTACATGCTGAAGGCTATGTGAGGCAGTGTGCAGCCCCCAGTCCTGTGGGCATACGAAAGAGGGTCTGTAGAGATCTACCTGCCAGGGACATGCTGAAAATCTATAATTGCAGCCAAAGTGCTTTGCAGATTTCAGGGAAGCTCTTCTCCCCTTTGAGATTCAAAGTACTAGTGTGTTATTAAATCCCCATGAATCATAAAGGCTGGGGGACTGGCTGGCTCAGGTAACAGCAATGGCATATAAAGCCTTTAACCTTGATATCACTATTGCCCATCTGTCCCAGTTTGACGCCTTGCTGGCTCTCAGTGGAGAGACTCAATGGGCCTTGGAGAATGAGCTCCTGTTTAGACCCCAGTGCTGGGCTGAGGAATATTGGTGCGGGAGGCTTGAATTTCTCCGACCCATGTTATACCTGTTCTGTGTACATCAATCTCCGAAGTTGTTGGGCCAGCATCTTTCACTAGTGGTGAATTAATTGCTGAAGAAGAAAACAGGCTCAGGCGTCTCTTCTTTGTCCCATGCTCGGATTCTAACATGTTAAAGTGACCCCCTCATCTTGCCAGTTGTGTTTAGTACATTGATGTCTGCATTTTTGCCCTGGGCTCCCCAGAGCAGCGCCAGTAAGCTAATGTAGGCATGCAGTGCTTGGACTGGAAAAGAGCTGAATTCTGTGAATTCCAACAAGAAACTTCTGCTACTAGCCCTGACAGAGGCCAGAGGAATCTGAAAGCTAGCAGTAAACTTGAAACTTGACATTTCTAGAAAGAGACACAGCTGCCTAAAAACTTCTATTTAGGGAAAAGAGAAAGAGGTTTGGCTCCTGTGGCATGGTGACAGTGAAAAATGTGCTGGGAATCCCATTTGGAATGGGAAATTACTGACAAGAATCCAAATGAAACAACCAGCAGAACCAGAGAGACCACGAAAGGCCACCACGGTGATACTATGCTAACATTGCTGTAGGCCAAAACAAGGTGAGACTTCAAGCGATCTGTTGAATTTGTTGCCACATATCTGCATCCTAGTGGATGCTCATTGCAACCCCTGGAGTTTAGAGAAAGGGGACAGGATGGCTCTTTGCAGTCAGATGGCTCTGTTCAGTGCTTCTAGTGCGTCTCCTTGTTGCTTTTCATCTTCTTTTCCTTTCACTTCAGTGTTGCTTTTTTACTTGCCCCTCTGTGGAACAGTTCCAGGATCCTATTCCCTCAGTTGCCTGACACAGCTCCAGGATCTTATCTGCTCTGCCTGGGGAGTGGATAAGCAGGCCTGGTACTGATGGAGCTTCTCTTGATTACATGTCTGGGCTTTTCCCTATCTCCTATTTGTTCAGTGCCAATAACAAGTGTTTTTTCGTGTAGATTATTAAACGGCATTGGAAGGATAATGCTGTTTTCTTTGTCACTATCCATCCCTCATTTGGGTTTGAAGAGACAGTATTTGAACTGGTTGCTGTGCACATTCTATACTGACGTTGTTCAGATGCTCACAGGCCATATACCCCCAGCATAAGATGTTCTTCTTGTGCCAGTTTTGAAAAATTATAGTGACACGCAGGGCTGGATTTAGGGGCAGGTGACAGTGGGGGTTGGGAGGAGGCACGCTGGGCTTGGGGGGCTGCTTTTGGTTGTTAGTGACAAAATGGAAAATAGAATGTTTGAAGTAAAATGTTTCAGGTATTCCATATGTGGATTCATTTTTCACTACCCTCCTAGAATGTTCTGGACCTTTGTGTGCAAATTTATTGTCTTATATGACAGGGATAAATCATGCATGCAAATCATTCATCAAAGTCGTGAATTGGGCTACAAATACAATAAAAAATAAGGTATTCAAAAGTTTAACAAGTAAAGGGGGGCACTGAAGACGCTCCTTGCCTGGGGCGCCATTTGGTCTAGGGCCAGCCCTGCTGACACAGTCTGGGCTGCATTGCACTTGCGTATGCATCTCATCTCAGTGAAGCACAAACACAGTCTGTGTCTTAGGATGATTCTGTCACCAGATGGCAGCCTTCTGTTTACCCCCAAATGGCATCCTCGTTATTATTTATCATTTGTATTCCCATGGAGCCTAGGAGCCCCAGTAAAGGGCTAGGCACTGTACAAAGACAGAGCAAAAAGACAGTTTCTGCTGCAAAGAGCTTATAATGGAAGTATAAGAGCCGACAAATGGAGACAGGGACATGGGAATACAAGGAAACAGAGACCGTATAAGCCAGCATGATAGGTAGTGGTCTCAGCACACCAGCGGTCTAAACATGCCCCAAGTGTGGAGGGCAGCCTGTGTGTTTGAAAATTTAATTAGTCAGAGATGGAGGCTGGCATCCTGGGCCGATCAGAGGTGGGATTCAACATTTGAATAGTGAATGAGAGAGGATAGGCAGGGGGTGCTAAGTCATGCAGGGCCTTGGAAGTCAAGATAAGCAGTTTGTTTGATGTGATAGAGAGGGATCAGAGTAGCAGCCGTGTTAGTCTGTATTCGCAAAAAGAAAAGGAGTACTTGTGGCACCTTAGAGACTAACAAATTTATTTCAGCATCTGATGAAGTGAGCTGTAGCTCACGAAAGCTTATGCTCAAATAAATTGGTTAGTCTCTAAGGTGTCACAAGTACTCCTTTTCTTTTTAAAGAGAGGGATGTTATGGTCAAGGTAGGTCTAGGAAACTGATCTTTACAGCAGTGTTTTGAATGGATATGAGTAGAGCAGGATTGCATTTGTTAAGGTCAATGAAAAAGTTGCATCTCATCATTAGGCCAAAAGCAATTATTTTCAGTCCTTGTCATGTCTGGGTCCCCTCCTGGAATCTGGTCTGTCATGACTGAACTGGGTATTATGAAAATAACTAGGAGAGTTCATCGTTTCAGTTTGACAAAGCTGATGGCAAAAGGAATTTAAGTGTCTCAGGTCTTTTAGGGCTGTGTTTAATCATTGACATTCAGAACTTTGCGTCCGATCAGTTCACAATCCAAGAAGGGAAGAAAATATTTTAATAATGATAAGATGAGCCTGTAGGTGAATTATGCTTTGTTCACTGTAGGATGGCGTATGAGCACAGACAATGATTGAACAAAATACTGCAGTGTCTCATCCACTTGTATATGCAGCTTTGGAACCCTTTCACAAGAAACAAATGGACTTTATAGTTAAGGACAGTATTTTCATTCTCAGTTGTGCTTCTACACATCTTTGCTAATGCACCTCCGTACCCCCGAGGCACCCGACCCTCCTCATCATTGCAGTCAATCCTGCACAGCTTTGTTGACACAGCCAAATCCTGTCATGCAAGCGACACCCTAGTTTTGCAGTGCTGGGCTTCTCCTGAGCAGACCTGGACAGTTCCAGATTTTAGTGTGTTGATTCTGTGATAACTAGGCTGAAACCCCAAACTTATTTTTCTTTTAGTACATAAGCTTGTGATTTTTTTTCCTAAGGGTATTTTAGTAGCCAGGCATTGCAATCAAAGGATTAACTTGCTTGTCAGAATCCTTATTAATAATACAAAAATAAAAATAGATCGTTTTTATTTCCAGCAGAGTGAACGTGTTTGTTCATATAATATAGCATACAAGCTCTGCATCAAATGCTGAAACTAAACTTCCTTTACTGTATAATGTCTCTCTCCATGGCAATAGTTGCTTTGGAAATACTTATTAATATTAATGCCTTCCACTCTGCTGGCTGCATGGGGCACACTGTAAGTCGCAGCTGAATTTTGCTTGAGAAGACTTCGCTGTTGCTGCAGGATGCCCTTCCCCTGGCTGCACTTGTCTTAGCAAACAAAGATTTAAAATACCACTTTGGCGCTGTCTTTATTGAATGGAAAATTGCATCATAATTTTAATATGATTAATACCACATTTAATGTAAAGCCCTAAATGATCTTTACACAAACATATGAACTACCTTGCTAAAGCTGTCAGTCGAGGTACCATTCACCATTAATTAAAAGCCTAGCTATTTTTTTTCTAGTCACAGACTTTTGCTGATGAAAGGCAGGGCTTCTGGAAAGCCCCGTTGGTGAAGGTTCTGTTTATCGAAAAGCTCCTACTGGTCACGTAGCTCTTTGAGAGGAAGAAAGTTTGTCATCCATTCCTAGGATTAGGTTCAAATAAGTTATTGGCCCTTTTTATAAAATGCCAAATGTTCATTAAAAAAAATGCTTTTGTTTCAAGTATTTGAAGAGGGAACTGACTTGCTGTCTGAGCGTGCAAAGAGACGGTGAGCAGTGACCGGTGGAAATGGGCAGGGAACCATAGACGGGGTAAATAGCGTCTCGTGAATTCCTCTCCTTTGTATGGGGGATTCTTTGAGAGTCTAGATGGGCCCTCATTACCTGCTGCTCTAAACCTGCACCCTCTTGGAGAAAGGGTGTTGATGGGGTTCAGAGAAGCCCCAGAGGGATCAGTTCTCCATGAGATTGAGGTTATTTTCCCTACAGATCCTGGCTTCCAACAGGCTTTGGAGGCCAACCTCCTCAGTTCCTGAAGGGACCACTCGAAAGAAATGCTGAGATGACCCTCACAGAATGACCAGGACCCCTCACCCTTCTGTCTTGCATCTCACTGATAAGTAGGTTTAATGAACACACACCTAGGGTGGCCCTACACAGCACATGAAAGCCAGCGTGCTGGAAAACAACAGTGCAAAGCACCTTGCTGATTGGGAACCTTGGTCTGAGCACACAGCTTGCATGCTCCTCTCAGCACTGGCCCTGAATCTTGCTACGCAGTTGGGCCCGTTGCTTTCGGCTCTACCTCTCCACAGGGTTTGCAAGCTGCTATAATGAGCCCCTTTATACAGGTCTAGCTCAGTTGGGGGTCCCAGCGCTCCAGCCCCAGCCCAAACCTGAATGTGTAGACACTGGTTTTACAGAGCCACTGCCTGAGCCTCAGTCAGCTGACATAGGCCGGCCACAGCTGTTGCGCCACAGAGTGTTGTACCGCAGTGTAGATGGGGGTTTCTCCTCGGAGGCTGACCCACTGAGTTGTTTAAATTTTATATTGTGGCAGCGCCTAGAGGCCTTTGCGATTGGGTCTGATGTGCTGGGACCCTGCCCAGCCACGGCCCGTGCCCCACGGCATTGGCGGGGGACGGGGGACAGTGACTGACAGGCCCGGCTTTCTGCGAGCCTTGGGGTTCAGAGCTCAGGCCTGACTTTAAACTGCTCCTCTAGTCACACCCCCCGCTCCGCCCAGTCACAGACCCCCTTCCTCCCCAGTCACCCCCCCCTGCTCCCCCTCCCAGTCACAGACCCCCCCCGTCACCCCCCTGCTCCTCCCCCCAGTCAGAGACCCCCTTCCTCCTCGTCACCCCCCCGCTCCTCCCCCCAGTCACAGACTCCTCCCCCCAGTCACAGACCCCCTCTCCCAGTCACCCCCCGCTCCTCCCCCCAGTCACAGACCCCCCCTCCCAGTCACCCCCCTGCTCCTCCCCCCAGTCAGAGACCCCCTTCCTCCTCGTCACCTCCCCCCCTCCTCCCCCCAGTCACAGACCCCCCTCCCAGTCACCCCCCCGCTCCTCCCCCCCAGTCGCAGACCCCCCCTCCCAGTCACCCCCCGCTCCTCCCCCCAGTCACAGACCCTCCCCAGTCACAGACCCCTCCTCCCCCCAGTCAGAGACCCCCTTCCTCCCCAGTCACCCCCCCTCCTCCCCCCAGTCGCAGACCCCCTTCCTCCCCAGTCACCCCCCCTCCTCCCCCCCAGTCGCAGACCCCCTTCCTCCCCAGTCACCCCCCCCCGCTCCTCCCCCCAGTCGCAGACCCCCTTCCTCCCCAGTCACCCCCCCCGCTCCTCCCCCCAGTCGCAGACCCCCTTCCTCCCCAGTCACCCCCCCCCGCTCTTCCCCCCCAGTCGCAGACCCCGCTCTCCCCCCCCCGTGTGTGGGGAAGAGAAAGAAGCACAGCCCTCTCTGGCGCATGCGCCGTGCCGCCCCTCTACCTGCCGCGCTCTGCTTCCGGGTCATTGGGGCATTTCCTGTTGCCAGGCGGCGGCTCCCCCCGGACCCTCGGTAGGTGACGGGGGGTGTCAGCGCCCCGGGCCTCGCGCTCCCCGGCCGCCGCCTCCGGGGCGATCCCGGCCCGGCCCGGCAGGCTGCGCGGTGGGCGTGTCCCGGGGCCCGAGCCCCCGGGGACGGGACCAGCCTGGCCCTGCGGGCCGCGCTGCCCCGGGAGGCCGGGCCGGGCCGGCGGCGGGAGCGGGGCGGCCTGGCCCGAGGGCAGCGCCCCGGGGCTCGGGCTCCCGCTGGGCCGGCCGCGGGCGGGGTCAGATGGTGGGAAATTCCCGTCGCGCTGCGGGAGCCCGGGGGGTGCGGGGCCCCCGACAGCTTCTTGCCGCGACGCCCCTTGCGGGCGCTGGCGGTGGGCGGCCGGGGACGGGTCCCTTGGCGCTTCCCTGGGGCCCCGGCACCGGCCGCTGCCGGCAGCCAGGGCGCTGGGCTGGATCGGCCTTTGGGCGGACCCCGCCGGGCCCTCTTACGAGTCCTCCGCGCGTTTGGTGTCAAGCGGCGGGGCTCGCCTTCCCTGACACCAACGAAGAAACCAGAAAGTTGGACTCCCTCACCCCCTTATTGAGGCTTGAGGTGTGTGCTAGAGAATCCTGGAGGTTAGGGGTGGAAAAGCCCCAGCAGGGGGTCCTGCAGCTCCTGCTTGTGCAGGATTGTTCCCTATGCGGCAGGCACTTTCTCATGGTGGAGACACCCTTGTACTGCCGATCTGTGTCACTGAAAGGGTTTTCTTTTTTTGTATTCTGGCTGTAGTGATTGTATGTACAGCACATTTCCCAGCCTTCAGTAGGTAGGAGGGTGAAAACTCCCAGCTTTTTCTGTGGGCTGCTGCACTGTCTCTCTATAACTTGTCTTGAGTAAAAAGAAAAGGAGGACTTGTGGCACCTTAGAGACTAACAAATTTATTTGAGCATAAGCTTAGCTCACGAAAGCTTATGCTCAAATAAATTGGTTAGTCTCTAAGGTGCCACAAGTCCTCCTTTTCTTTTCGAGAATACAGACTAACAGGGCTGCTACTCTGAAACTTGTCTTGAGTAAGACTCCTGTGAGCTGATAGTTGGAAACTTATAGCAGTAAAGCAGACAGTGTACTGAAGTAGAAGATAACTTATTTTAGTTGATTTTAAGTTGTGATGTACATAATCAAGTTGGGGCATTAGGAGATGAGCCCCTGTCTTAGAAAGTTGACCACCTGGGATATTTGAGGGAGGTTGTTTTCTCATTTATATTTCGGCAGTTGCTTTATGTATCATATTCACAAGGTCAGACAGGATTTTTATTTTTTGACCTATGTAAAACATGAGTCTTCAGAACAGACTTTCAGGAAGAGTATGTATTCTTTGCCTATTCTGTATTTTAATAGTATGAAATAAATAGAATATTCTGAAAAAAATAAGTAGAGTTAGTATCTTGTTTTGCTGTCAGATACATGGGATTAGTTGTACAATTTTTATTCTGTATTTAGTTTTCACAGGAAAATTTTATACTGCAAAACAAAACAAAACAAAAAGCTGCAGTATCACAGACTGTGTATCTGTGTCAAGTCTCCTTAGTTACTAAGCAGAATTAGTAGTGTACTGTCTATCTAAGTGTTTTATATTGCATGCCTGTCACCATAATATCTGGGCTTCTTCCACGTGAAATCAGCAGCAAAAGTGAAGTCACTAATGGACTTCCTGGAATCTTTGGCACATCTCCCTTATTGAGGTAAAAACTCTGCTTGAGTATTTTTTGTTTGTTTGGTACTTACAGCTGCAAAGCAAAAATACATATATGAAATATGGCTCTCAAACAGGAGCTATCAGACATGATGTGCTGCACTTCCACTTAATGTTTACCTATCAGATGTTTTCAGTATATTTTGTAATTATGTCACAGTTGCTAATTCACACTCCCTTTGCTGTAACTCCATAATGCTCTTAATAGCATGTTTAGACACATTTTCAGCATTTGCAATTGAAGAGTCTGAGAAACTTGAAATGGAACAAATCTTTATTTTCGGTTAAAATGCTCATTTTGTATTGCAACTGTTCAAAAAGAAATGAAGTGCCTGATCTGAATCAATTTTGTTACTGAGTTTGTGTTTTAAAAAAAATTTTTTTTGTGGTGGTGGGCGTGATTTGAAAACTACTTATCTAACATTTAGAATAGAATTTGTTAAAAACAAATAAATTGAGAAAACATCCCCTCCTTGTTTTAGGAGAGAGAATAGTCTTAGTGGGTAAGGAATGGTGTCTCTAGCCTCTGTTTGTCAGAGGGTGGAGATGGATGGCAGGAGAGAGATTACTTGATCATTATCTGTTAGGTTCACTCCCTCTGGGGCACCTGGCATTGGCCACTGTCGGCAGACAGGATACTGGGCTGGATGGACCTTTGGTCTGACCCAGTATGGCCATCCTTATGTTCTTAATAAGGAAAATGAAATTACTCAATAAGTACAGGTTTCATGGCTTTTCAGTGTAGATTGTTCCTGCTGCTACATCAGAATGTACAGTTTTGCTTCTGCTCTACTCATTTAGGTGTTAAGAGAACAAGCAGGTGCCAGTCACTGGAGCCACTAGGACAAAGTTAAATCTGTTCTGAACTGATTAGGATACATGACCTGGATTTGCTCAGTTCAGAAACTGCTGCAAGTCCAGTTGAAACTCCACCTCCCTGATGAGATTGTCACAGACAGTTCCATTTTTTGGAACTGTATACTACCGTAGTAACAAAATAAACTGATTGTGTATCTTCAGGTCTATTCAGCTACCTTGGACTATGAATACATCAAAATGTTTATAATATTTCATAGATATTACATAAGAACAACTTAATTTCCATAAGCATATGGTGGTGTGTTTTTAGTGACTAAACCTGGATGCACTGGTGTTGGAAAGCACAGTTTGTGATTTAATTCTAACTATTTGTGCTGTGAATAAAAATGCAGCAAATTAGTGTGTTATGGCATACTTTTAAACAAATACCTTTATAGTTAATCCTTCAGAAGCACATTCATCATGAACTACATGGCATTTCCTATAGAGTCAGACTAGAGAAATAATCTTCTCGTTTTTCATACGGAGAGAAAAGGTTCCTTTTTGTTCTCTGAAGAATCCAAGCATGTCTGACAGCAGAGAAATCATTAATATCAAGGGAAAGGTATTTGGTTCACAGTTCATTTCTGTTAGGTCAGATCCATTAGGTAGTGAGTATATCCGTGGGCAAGCTCTGTACCTTTGCAAACAGTGACAGAGATTGCCAAATCTTATATTATAACTGAATTGTGCTTCAAGGATGTTTTCAATCTTTCTCTGTCTAATTTAAAAAAACAAATGCTCCAGAACCACATCGTGACTATTAGCAGTAAGGATTCAATCTAATTACAGCATACCTAGATCTTAGTCACAACTGATTTGCAAATGACCAGTTAAGAGTGATTTTACTAGGCAATGCATTTATTGTCCAGGGGGCAGGGTCATTCCCACTCATCATGTGTGATGAGTCACAGCTCCACACCGGAGCTTAATACTAATTATTGGACATTCTCATCTCTGCCTGTCAGTTTTGTACTAGTTGCTGTGGGAGGGAATGTATTGGCAGGTCCAGTTTGGTTTAATGGTTCAGTGACTTGTCAGATACTGTGGGTCAGCATAACCTGGCAACCTCTCTTGGGCTATCTAATGTGTTGTCCAATAAAAGCACTCGTACATGTTGACTTGTAAATTGGTTACTGCCAGTAGCTGCGTACACCTTGAGTAAACAGTAGCTGAATCCTAAATTGCCAGTGGTGGTTCCAGAGCACTGGATTTTGATAGGTGCTGAAATAATCTCATTGTGCTAGATATCTTGTTACATTTTAGCCTGTTGGGTTTATGGTACCATCTTAAATATTGTTATGAATCTCAACAAGTCTGGGGGAGAGCTGTTTTTTGACATAGAACAGAATTTCAGACCAGTCATCCACCTCAAATGTTTTAACACTTTGTATTGTATAAACTAACTTTTGGGAAGGAAAGGGGGAGCTTTTATTTTCTACCAGAAAATAACTTTAATATCTTTGGTCATGAAAATGATCTTTTATGATGATTGTTATTGATTATTTGCTCTCGAACATTGGACTTGCCCCACTGGATCAGACCCATTTTCCATCTTGTCCAGTATGCTGTTGATGAGTGGCCAAAAAATAGATTTTTTCGGAGGAAGCAAGAAACTCCACATGAAGCAGATGTGGGATAATCTGCCCTCCTGAAGGTCTCATCTTAATCTCTAATAATTAGAGTTTGGTTTAAATCCTGCAACATGAGGTTTTAGCTCACTCCCACTACTCTTTTTATTAGTGTTAATTGTTATAACTCTGGATATTTTTGTTAAACATATGAATGTCCATTGCCTCTTTGAATCTTTTCAAATTCTTGGCCTTAGTAAAATCAGGTGGCAGAGAGTTGCACAATCTAATTATATGTTGCATGAAAAACCTATTTTCTTTTGTCAGTTTTGAATTTGCCATTTTGCAATTGCAGAAGCTCCCATCTGTCTTTTCTAGACAGTCCATTATTTTATTTACTTTTTATTCATCTCCTTTCTAAGGTAACAATCTCAATCTTTTAAATCTCTTTTTGTTTGAGTTTTTCTATGCTCCTGATCATTCTTGTTGCTCTCCTTTGAACCCTCTCTAATTTTCCAATATTCTGTTCAGAAAGGTGCTCTGAAGGAATAGAGAATGCTAAAAGATCTTGTGTTTAGAGAAAAGAAATCAAATCCACCAGTCTGCAAGAGAATGAACAAATGTATATTATTTCACCTTTAACTATAGTGGTAATTTTGCTTCTCCACTACAGTAAGAAAGGTGTCAAATAGATATAACTGAAGCATATTTTATAAAATTCGGTGGGATTATAAAAGGCTTTATCAGTTTCTTTAACTCTGTTTTTTCACACTTTTTTCACATTTGGTGGGCAGTTTCAGAAACAACACCTGCCCATAAATTCTCTTGCCAATCCTTGAGGCTTTACAATTGCATTTTTTCCTATTTTCTAGTGTGTTTTTCTCTGCCTTGCTTTGTGAAAGGCTTCTACAACAAGGGAAACAAACTGACAATACAGGGAAACAGTGAAACTGTTCACACAGTACTATCAAATACATAATCTCCCAGATTTGGTAATTTTAGGTGTTGCTTGTAACAAAGATAGGTGAACAGTTTTCAGACAGAAGTGTATTTTTCAATTGATGTCCCTTTTAAAGTTATCTTAACAAATGCCTAAGTCTGGAGAATAGGACCTGGTCTTACTAATCATTAAAGAAAAAGGAACTGTTTAACCTAATCAATAAGTACACTTAAAACATTGCATTTTAAGTGCTGCAGCGCTTATGTGAAGATGCTTCTATGCTGACAGGAGAGTTCCTCCCATCAGCATAGTTAATCCACCTCCCCAGGAGAAGCTCTCCTCTACACTAGGGGTTAGGTCGGTATAACTATGTCACTTAGGGGTATGGATTTTTCACACCCCTGAGCAATGTATTTATACTGATACAGGTCTGTAGTGTAGACCTGGCCTAAGTCAATTATAGATTTAAGATCAGAGTGATTCAGGTGTCCAATCTGTTTGATCAGTTGAATGTTCATGGCAGCTTTTTGCATTATAAGTTCGTAAGTGAATAAAAGATTTAGAGTCAATCTGAAGATTTCCCTTTTTACAACGTTTTAAATATATTTTTATTCTTTTGTGGAAATTTTATTCAAGCTCACCCAAATACTTATAAATGGAATTCTAATGAAGCTTGTGGGTGCTTACAGCCAGCATTCCTAGGTGTACAGAAAGCAGAGAGGTTACTTTTACAAAAACATGACATTAGCAAACGATAAAATGCATGTTTCAGAGTAGCAGCCGTGTTAGTCTATATCTGAAGTGAGCTGTAGCTCACGAAAGCTTATGCTCAAATAAATTGGTTCGTCTCTAAGGTGCCACAAGTCCTCCTTTCCTTTTTATAAAACGCATGTGTACTGACGACCTTATACCTGTGACCTTTTCTCAGTGGAATGCCTCAGCTTCACTTTAAACCTGTCCAGCACTGTAACAGTGGCATAATGTCCTTATTTCTTAATTTCTGTTTTTTAAATGGAATTGTATTTAGCCGGTGAAAGGTGCTAGACTGACAGCGTTAGGCACGGATTCTTCATACAGCAGATATATCACAGGCAGTGATTGGCTGGGGCAGGGTTGGGGAGAAAGTTATCCAGTGTGCCCCCGTCTTGCCCCAGGGGTAAGAAGGGAGTTCAGTCTCCAGGGCCCATTCAATCAGGCACAATGTCATTAAATACTTTCAGAGTAGCAGCTGATGCAGTGAGCTGTAGCTCACGAAAGCTTATGCTCAAATAAATTTTAGTCTCTAAGGTGCCACAAGTCCTCCTTTTCTTTTTAATAAATATTTTGTTTCTAATTCCTGTTTTATGGTGGTTTCATTCTACAGTTTACTGGTTTGTTTCATGGGTGCGTTTGCCATTAGGCTCCTAATTATGTCCATTCAGAAATCCATAACAAATATTGAGAGCTCTTCTGGCATCTTCCTGAATCTGCTGATTTTGTTTCCCTTTTTTCTTTTAGAGCTCCTTCATTTTGTGGGGTGCTTGTGCTATGTTAGTGGGTTCATCAGTTTATACCCCACGTAGAATGGCTAATGCAGAATTCTTTCTTTGGTTTAAAGTTCGGATTGAAAGCACTTTTAATACATTTAGCATCATCCAATTTCAGTATCCAATTCATTTTTCACATTATTTCTAGTTTTAGTTGACAGAATTAAGCTTTTTGCAGAGATATTTTCTACTGAAAAGTCTGTGTGTGTGACATGCACTTTCAGCATTTATTCTACTCTTATACCTCTCACGTGTGGAAAAAGCATGTACTTATGCACCTTTTCATTTCCAGTTGTCATCCCATCTCCTAACGGGCCTGAGTCTCTGACTGTTGGTAATTTAGTTAGAGAGACAAGGAGGGTGAAGTAATATCTTTTATTGGACCAACTTCTCTTGGTGAAATAGACAAATTTCGAGCAGCCCAGAGCTCTTCGGGATATTACATTTTCCTCTTTGTCTCTCTAATAACCTGGAACCAACATGGCTGCTAACATTAACTTATTTAGGTATTTGGCTTGGATAAGGGTTTATCTGTTACTTGTATTCTCTTCTCAGACATTTATTGTAATTGTGGAAAATACTGCTGTGTAAATGAGCATGTAGCTATCTTACACCAGCAGTACTTAAAACAGTCCACCCTAGGTGCTGCTGACTGGCACCATAACGGGTTATATTTCTGCATGGATGAATATTGCTTGAACAGTTTTCCCCCAGTGCATTAGGCACAAACAGCCTTTTCTCAAGCAGTTACAGTGCAAGTCTTCCTGTTCTAGCTGTCCTCTTAAGCATGTTTTGTGTACATTGCAAGGGCAAAAAAATCCGGTTTCCCTCAATATTTGAGTTTCTGGTGTCCTGCTTCTATTGTCTCCAGGTAAGGAAAACATCTTAATTTACACAGGGCCAGGGGAGCTACTGGAGAATGTGTGAGTGGTGTCATCCAGTTGGACCCCACCCCCTGGGGTTATAATTATTTTGATGGGAAAAGGGCACTGAATTCAATCTTGGTTGGAAAGGTCTTGTGTGTTATCTCAGGATGCTCTAGTGACATGATGTGGAAGCAATTGCCTTATGCCGTAGAAAAGTGGTAGCATCTGGATCATTGATGCTACTTTGAGGGTCTTCTGGTTGCCTATTTCAGTTAATTTAATCAGTTCCTATTCACCATCCACATGTAAAAAGACACTGTGTACATTGTACATGAAGAATTACCTCGTCTCTGAATTTGTTTGGTATATTGCCTGAATTAGGTAACTTGATTCAGTTTGCCTTGGAATAACAGTTCAGAATCTGAAGAATACGGTGCTCGGACAGAGGTGGAAATGAACCAGAAGAATATCTGTGAATAATGAGCTCTTTACAGAAAGCAGTGAGAGCTTTTAACAAATATCATCCTTATAGGAACTAACAGAATTAATTCTATCTGTTAATCGCAAGATTTTCTGACTGTTATATTTTTGTTTGGGAGTTTGTTTCTCTGCTTTGTAAATGGACATGTAATGCTCATTTTTCATTTCATTAATGTTTGTGAGAATGATTTGCAATATGAAGATTATGTATACTTTTCATTTTGGTAAAGTGGGGAATCTGAGGTGAGATTAGTGAAGAAACCAGCAACCAGTTTTCTTGCTTGAAGTTTAGTTAAAAGGGGGTAGCAAAGGAATAGACTTGATTAACCAAGAAATGGTTTATACATCATACGCATGCACGTTCATGCACACAACAAAAAGAATAAACTTGCAATATGCAAGGTAAAAATATTGTAGAAAAAGGGAACAATTAACTGCACTTTTGTAGGAGACTGAAATATTGTGATAGTCATATTGCCCTTAGGAGACCATGCAAATGAAAAATATTGTTCTGTGCCACTGGGTTACAATATGAATCTGCTATATCGATTCTACTGTACTAGGGTTGGAACAAGCAGCATATTTATGTGGTACTGTTCCTGCCTTAGGCTGCCATCTGGTGATGCCCCAAAGGTACTGTGGTATCAGGGGGTAGCCGTGTTAGTCTGTATCCACAAAAACAAGGAGTCTGGTGGCACCTTAAAGACTATCAGATTTAGATTCTTATCTGAAGAAGTGGTGGTTTATCCACAAAAGCTTATGCCCTAATAAATCTGTTCGTCTTTAAGGTGCCAGAGGTACTCTGGTAATGGTGTTCTTTCAGACCCAGTACATCTCTTACCTTCATTCTTACAAGTTTGAGCATTTTGGTGTAAAACCAAGAGTTGAAATTGCACAATAAGTATTCCCAATGGAATACCTGGAGTCCTTTCCTGATCCTTTCAAATCTGAAAAATGAGTTATTTCTCTCTGTTGAAATGGGAGGGGTAAGAATAACTTAAATATTTTGTACATTTCAGACTGTGCAGTGAATGTCCACAAGAATTGCAAGACCTTACTGGCTGAATGCAGCAGTACCAGACCCAAGGTTGGTTTTACAACTTCTCCACCCTTATAAGATAGGATTAATATCACCTATATTCTCTATTGAATTCAGTGGAGTTACTCCGATTTACACCAGCTAAGAATCTGACCCTATATCTTCAAATCCCTGAATAGTTATTAACTGATCCAGCTAGTATCCCTTGATGGTTTTTGTATGTGTGGGGAAACTGAGGCAGGCTGATTTACCTAAAGCTATATAACAAGTCAGTGTTAGATTCACCCTCAGGAATTCCTGGCTCTTGAGCCCATTATTTGTTCCTGAAACGTTCTCACTCTCTTTAAAAGCAAATGATGTATATTCTTAATTTTTGGTACCCCTGTTTTTTAATGCCACTACATGGATAAAAGGTAACACAGCACTGTTGGTCCATGTTTGAGGAGGCTTGCATGAGAGGAGGGAGGTTGATCAGAACAGTTACATGCTAATTATAATCCGAGCACTGTAGAAATAGTGGTTTCAAGTTCTAAACTGTAAAATCTTCTTCTGAATCTTTGCAAGCCATGGCTCAGTGCCTTGACTTCTAGCCAAGCAGTTTATTTCTTTCTTACCTTTATCAAAATATGCTCATAGGATTCCATATAAGGTTAGTGTGGTCATAATCAACTATGTATTTGTAAAAAATATTTAGTCCATTCATGTGTTTTAAAACATGGTATTTGAATCTCATTTCCTCCTTCGGGTTTCAGAGTAGCAGCCGTGTTAGTCTGTATCTGCAAAAAGATACAAGGAGTACTTGTGGCACCTTAGAGACTAACAAATTTATTTGAGCATAAGCTTTCGTGAGCTACAGCTCACCTCATCGGATGCATCTGATGAAGTGAGCTGTAGCTCACGAAAGCTTATGCTCAAATAAATTTGTTAGTCTCTAAGGTGCCACAATTACTCCTTTTCTGTTTCCTCCTTCACTTACCTATTGAGACTTACATTCAAATGTTGGGTTTTTTTTCCACATGCAACTGTTGACTTCAGAGACCTAAGGCAGAGCAGGGAGTAATATGGGGAAGAACAGAGAGTACAGAACAGCCCAAGTCTTGGCAGTCAAGGGATGAAGGAATCAATTTTCAGCCCAGTCCTGAGGGCAGAATTATTGTTTGTTTTCTACTTTGAACTTTCAAAGCATCCTGTTTTTTTTTTAACATGCAAACACAATTATGCCTATCTTCTGTGCAATAGAAATGTTCCATTTGCAGATACAACTTTCTACAAACTCTAATACATAACCAGGCTCCCACAAATCACTCTTAGGACAAGAGAAAAGAGAGAGAAGTAGGCTGAAATAGAAACAGAAGACAAAATAAATAATGAAATGCAATGAGACCCCCATAATAATTACCTGCCACAGAAATATATTATTTATTTTTCCTGCGTATTGACATCTTGGCTCTTAACAGATTGACCTTTGGACATTGCCCTATCATACGAATGAGGACTTGTCTGTGTGAGAAAGCTGCACTGGTGTAACTAAAGCTCTGATTTAAATTGCTTTAACTAAACCTGAACAAAGCCCTGTGCAGACACTCTACTTTTGGTTTAAATTAGTTTAAGCCAATTAGGAATTGGTTTAAAATAAACCAAAATAAGCTACTCTTAACCTGAAATAAGTGTCCACACCTGGTTTCGTGGTTTTAATAAAGCTATTTAAATTGTACCTTTAAACTGTGCAGCTTTCTGATGTAGGCAAGGCTTAGTCTTGCTTATACTCTGCAAAGCATTCTTAGCATTTATTTCTAATTTTTAAGTCTAGATACATTGCTTTGTTTTAGAATGTGAAAAAAATTAAAACCTTTTTCTACAGAAGTTTTTGGTTTCCTAGTTTAAGTGTAAGGATCCACCTGTAATCTGTAATTCATGATACTGAAAATGTGGTTCACTGTGAAATGATGCTCTCATCTTTGTAGTTAAGGACACCCTTTAAGAAATTTTTATTTTTTCTCCTATAGCAGAACAGACCTCCTGGATTCCCACAAAATTCACCCCAGTGCTTTTACCCAGGTTTGTACTAAAGAATGATTTCTGTGCTCAAAGCTTGTCTGTTGAGTTTTATACTTTTTTCTTTAATATGTTTTAGAAACAATATACAGTGTATTATTGAAGGTTAGAAAAGGTCTCTCTTAATAAGATGACTTCATTTTTCCCCATTGGGAATGAGCTTAGAAGTCTCCTGTGTGTTTTTATCCGTTTATATTTTTATTCTATTTTATACCTTCTTGCTGTGTAACTTCAAAATATCGCAGTGAAGAAAGATCGATAAACTAGTTTCTCATTGATTGCCTATTTTCTGTCTTCTGAAAAGACTAGAACTGTGAACTGGAACCTTCATTGTACATCAGATTTTCATAATTGTCTATTAAAAATTTGCCTGCAGTTGGTGCTAGCTAGCTGTCTCTGAGACAAGCAGGCATTAGCGGTCTGAAAGATATATCTTTGTCATAAATTTGGAAAAAGGATTGGGGAAAAAATATTTGAAAAGAGCAATTATTTTGAAGCATAAGCTCTGAAATAGCTTTTTGCTATTGCCATGGAAAATACATGCTTGCTTTCAAGCACCGTTATCCAATAGATAAATCATTCATTCCCCTCTCCCCCTGCCCATGGCTGTGGTGCTGAAGCTATGCTGAGGCCTTTTGGATCCCTCCAAATGGGCATCTTCACCATCACAGAATTTTCTCTCATCAAACAGTCTGTAAGATTCTGCACCTTTGCTCTGAGTCGTTTCTAGAATTTGGATACTGGTGTTTATTTTGAGGTACAGCTGTTCTTCTCAATCAGTGATTACATAAAATGCTAATGGGGTGTTCTCCATTGAGTGGGTTAGACTCAGATCTCTGCTACGCTGGTGTAAGTGTATTAGAGCTGTTCTGTGTTTGTGCCCATGTGAGCGAGATCACAGTGCAGCCCTGTGTGTGCGTAAATACCATTTGAGGTGGTAGGAATTGACAGGTGTGTGTTAAGGGGAGAAACAGACTCCTCAGGTTGTAAGATGACTGGGTTGATCAAAACAAGGGCAAAATTAGTCTCTGCCTGGATGTGCTGGTCTCTGTTCAGTTGTGTTACTCACTGAGACACATTGTAGATAGGGATGTCTGTTATCTGGTGTACCAGTGTGTGTATGTTAGGTGGTGGCTGACTTGCATGTCAAGGGTTTTTTTTAAAAAAGCTTTTACTGTGGAGACAGCACAGGGGGACTAATTGTTAGAATAAGATCGGTGGCTGTTTTCGTTGCCAAGAATGGCTTTGTCTCCTTATGGGAAGGTTTAGAGCAGGGGTTGGCAACCTATGGCACGCGTGCCAAAGACAGCATGCGAGCCGATTTTTACTGGCATGCTGCTGCCTGCCGGGTCCCAACTGCCGGCCCCACTCAGCCCGCTGCCGAACCCAGGCCGGCAGCGGGCTGAGCGGGACCGGGGCCAGTACCCCGGCAGGCAGCAGTGTGCCGTTAAAAATCCTGCCCGCCCCTGCCTGCTCTTCTCTGCCCCACCCCGCGGGGGCAAGGTGAAGAAGCTTGATCCGCAGCTGCTGCTGCAGGGCAGGCAAGCTCCCCCCTCCCCCGCCTCTTCCTCTGGTTCCTGCCCCTCCTCTTCTCCCTCCCTGCCGCTGATCAGCTGATGGCCCTTGCCAGGGAGGGGGAGAAGCTGAGCTGCAGCGCACTTGCTGCTTCGGGGAGGTGGCGGAGAAGAGGTGGGGACGGGGCTTTTGGGAAGGGGGGTGGAATCAGGGCATATCCCCTACAGCCCCCTGCCGTGAGCCGCTCTGGGCAGGGGGCTGGGAGCACCCCCACAATCCTAGCCCACGCTCCCAGCCCCCTGCCCTGACCCCTGCACCTCCCTCACGCACTCCCAACCCTCTGCCCTGATCCCTGTACCCCCCACGACCCCAGCCCTGACTCCAGCACCCACCACACATGCCCCCAGTCCTCTCCCCTGACTCCTGTACCCCCCATGCCCTGACTCTTGCACCCCCCCACATTCCCACCCCCACCCTGAGCACCAAATGGGAGCTCCTACACACACACCCCCACATTCCCACCTGCACCCCTTGCACCAAATGGGAGCTGCTCAGGTAAGCACTTCACACCCAAACCTCGTGCCCCAATGCTGAGCCCCCTCCCTCATTCTAGCTCTTGGCCAGGCCCTACACCCCAACCCCCAGCCTACTCCTTCACCCCCAGCCCTGTGCTCAGTGTTCTCTCACCCTCAGCTCAGTGCAGAGAGAGAGGAAGAGAATGGGCAAGAACCAGGGAGAAGGTAGGTACCCACTCTGTGGGCAGGGCCAGGATCCCAGACCAGTAGCGGGCTGAGCCGCTCAGCCCACTGCCAGTCTGGGGTCCCGGCCGCTGACCCCGCTCAGCCCGCTGCCGGTCTGGGGTTCTGGCTGCCAGTCCTTTGCCAGCCGGGGTCCCGGCCTCAGGCCCCACTCAGCCTGCTGCCGGCCTGGGTGAACGGAACCCCAGGCTGGCAGCGGGCTGAGCTGGCCAGCGGCATAAGATCAGCATTTTAATTTAATTTTAAATGAAGCTGCTTAAACATTTTGAAAACCTTGTTTACTTTACATACGACAATAGTTTAGTTATATAATATATAAACTTCTAGAGAGAGACCTTCTAAAAAATGTTAAAATGTATTACTGGCACGTGAAACCTTAAATTAAAATGAATAAATGAAGACTTGGCACACCACTTCTGAAAGGTTGCCGACCCCTGATTTAGAGACTAAAATAGGAAACATGAAAGAATAATGAAAATGGAAAAAGTTAATCCTAGATCTTGTCCTTGGAACATCTCTGTGGTATACAGTCTGGTCTGGTGTGATGGGCTAACAGCAATCAATGATGACTCAGCAGTGTGCAGACAGTGCTAATTGAACTCAGAAAATGACTTTTTCTTTAGTACAGACTCTGCTAGGTACATTGAAAAATGGGAATATAGTAGAAAAAGTAGAAGGGCTAAGAAGTTGAAAAGAACAGCTAATGCCATGGGCAGTACATGTCTTTACTCATAGTATACGCTGTATTAAAACAGTAAGTTACATCTGACTGGGAATTGTTTTAAGTGAAAGTAATTTCAAGAATAGGTTCTAAGATGCAAGGAAACCGCATTGGAGGCCCCAAGATCGGTTTGGCCTTATTGGCATTTAGGGATATTTTGTGTGTGCTCTGCTTGGTTTTGGCAGTGAAAAGATAAAAGCTGTTGGATTTGCTTATAAATACATATTGAAGGACTTTTTGGAATGTGGATGGCAGCTCTGAAAGACTATATCAGCCTCTTTAGTGCTGTAGCTTTCCTTAAAGGCACTACATCAGCCACATATGCTCTATTTGCTGTACATTTGCAGTCTGAAATTCTCAAGAAAACTGGCATATACGTGAAAATATTACACACTTGGTGAACAAATTTGTTGCTAGCCTGATGGTTCAGCGGGCTACCGAAAACCAATTTTTTGCAACCTTCCTTTACCAAATTTTAGTCCTATCTAGTGTGGCATTGGCTTAATGTCTGAAATATTGTATGTTTATGAGATGATGGGTATACTTCACTTTCAGAGGATGGTTTGTTAGCACTCTTCCTTCTCCAACTTTTATAAAAGGACCAAAGCTATTGCATCAATAGAAGAAGAAATCACTTTTAAGCCAGGAAAGTCTGAAGAGTCATTTTCTCAGTATAGTTCTGGAGTTGCTGTAGAAGACAGCAGGTTGCTGTGAATTGGACCATTCCAGGTTGGTGAAAGCAAGCAGGGAAATACTGAGCCTGTTGTTGGTTGCGGTTGTCATCATTTCCCTGCTGGAGATGGGATGCTACCTATCCTCAAGGCAGCTATGATGAGTCCTCTGCTCAAGAAGCTACCCATTGACGCTGACCTTGCTAACAATTGACCAGTATCCATCCAATCGTCCTTTTCTGGCAAAGTCACTGAGTTTGTGTCAGGAAGCTCTGGCTTCTGGCTGGGCTGTGGAAATCAGTCAGGTTTCAGACTTAGGAATGAGACAAATAGGTTCCACTGGTAGAGGAGTTCCTCTTGTCGATGGATGATTCTTTTGGGTCTGTTAGCTGCCTTTGCTACAACTCACCACTAGGTTTTACGGATACATCTGCACTTCCTAGCAGGGGGGACAGAGTTGCTTACTCTACTCCTTTCTTCATGAAAGGGTGCTTTTGGGCAGTTTCTTTTTTTGCCCTGAGGCAGGGCACTGTAGGGGTCTGTTTTATTATTCCTTCTGTACATGGGCGGGGGTGAATAGAGGCTACATTGTTTTCAGTATACTGATGATCCTTGGATCTGTCTCTCTTGTATGTCAGTCTTGGCAGGTACAGTGGAATGAGTGATTTGGTATCTGAGAGTGGGATGTTGCTGAAGTAATGTTGGTAGGATGTGGGAACCAACCAGGAACATTAAAGAAGATGACTTTGTCCATCCAGTGGAGGCAGGGACCTGTATTAGAGGTTAGCAAGTTCAAGGTTTTATGAAAGAGGGAGTCCCTGGTTGCTTAGGTAGCAGCTGCGGCCCAGGGCACTCAGTCATGTGCACCTTCCTATGTCAGGTATGGACCTTGCCTGGGTTATCCACACCTTAGTCTCATGTCACAGTGATGATGGGAGGCATTCTATGTGAGGCTGTACCTGGGGACTGCAAGGAAGCTGAAATTAATGCAGAGCACTAAGGACTGCTGTTAAGCAGAGTTTCACTAAGAGGACATGTAACTTCTGTAATTTGCACTAGCTGTCTTTTAGCTGCCAGGTGGTGTTCAAGGTGTTGGGTTTGACATATAGTAAACAGCCTTAAGCAGTTTAGCACTTGGCTACCTAGATTGGGCTGCATCACTTCCCCACAGAGACCTCCCTACCAACACTACAAAAAGAAGGATTCTAGGTGGATTCCTCCTGAAGGTCAAGACAGCAGACTGGACTTCTACATAGAGTGCTTCCGCCGATGTGCATGGGCTGAAATTGTGGAAAAGCAGCATCACTTGCCCCACAAATTCAGCCGTGCAGAACACAATGCCATCCACAGCCTCAGAAACAACTCTGACATCATAATCAAAAAGGCTGACAAAGGAGGTGCTGTTGTCATCATGAATAGGTCGCAATATGAACAAGAGGCTGCTCGGCAGCTCTCCAACACCACTTTCTACAAGCCATTACCCTCTGATCCCACTGAGAGTTACCAAAAGAAACTACAGCATTTGCTCAGGAAACTCCCTGAAAAAGCACAAGATTAAATCCGCACAGACACACCCCTGGAACCCTGACCTAGGATATTCTATCTACTACCCAAGATCTATAAACCTGGAAATCCTGGGCGCCCCATCATCTCAGGCATTGGCACCCTGACAGCAGGATTGTCTGGCTATGTAGACTCCCTCCTCAGGTCCTACGCTACCAACACTCCCAGCTACCTTCGAGACACCACTGACTTCCTGAGGAAACTACAATCCATCGATGATCTTCCTGATAACACCATCCTGGCCACTATGGATGTAGAAGCCCTCTACACCAACATTCCACACAAAGATGGACTACAAGCCGTCAAGAACACTATCCCCGATAATGTCACGGCTAACCTGGTGGCTGGACTTTGTCCTCACCCATAACTATTTTACATTTGGGGACAATGTATACCTTCAGATCAGCGGCACAGCTATGAGTACCCGCATGGCCCCACAGTATGCCAACATTTTTATGGCTGACTTAGAACAACGCTTCCTCACCTCTCGTCCCTTAATGACCCTACTCTTCTTGCACTATATTGATGACATCTTCATCATCTGGACCCATGGAAAAGAAGCCCTTGAGGAATTCCACCATGATTTCAATAATTTTCATCCCAACATCAACCTCAGCCTGGACCAGTCCACACAAGAGATCCACTTCCTGGACACTACAGTGCTAATAAACGATGGTATAATAAACTATTACATAAACACCACCCTATACCGGAAACCTACTGACCGCTATTCCTACCTACATGCCTCCAGCTTTCACCCTGACCACACCACACGATCCATTGTCTACAGCCAAGCTCTGCGATACAACCGCATTTGCTCCAACCCCTCAGACAGAGACAAACACCTACAAGATCTCTATCAAGCATTCTTACAACTACAATACCCACCTGTGGAAGTGAAGAAACAGATTGATAGAACCAGAAGAGTTCCCAGAAGTCACCTACTACAGGACAGGCCTAACAAAGAAAATAACAGAACGCCACTAGCCGTCACCTTCAGCCCCCAACTAAAACCCCTCCAACGCATTATTAAGGATCTACAACCTATCCTGAAGGATGACCCAACACTCTCACAAATCTTGGGAGACAGGCCAGTCCTTGCTTACAGACAGCCCCTCAACCTGAAGCAAATACTCACCAGCAACCACATACCACACAACAGAACCACTAACCCAGGAACCTATCCTTGCAACAAAGCCCGTTGCCAACTGTGCCCACATATCTATTCAGGGGACACCATCATAGGGCTTAATAACATCAGCCACACTATCAGAGGCTTGTTCACCTGCACATCCACCAATATGATATATGCCATCATGTGCCAGCAATGCCCCTCTGCCATGTACATTGGTCAAAGTGGACAGTCTCTACGTAAAAGAATAAATGGACACCAATCAGATGTGAAGAATTATAACATTCATAAACCAGTCGGAGAACACTTCAATCTCTCTGGTCGCTCGATTACAGACATGAAAGTTGCAATATTACAACAGAAAAACTTCAAAACCAGACTCCAGCGAGAGACTGTTGAATTGGAATTCATTTGCAAATTGGATACAATTAACTTAGGCTTGAATAGAGACTGGGAGTGGCTAAGTCATTATGCAAGGTAACCTATCCCCCCCCCCCCCCCCCACGTTCTTGTTAAACCCTGGATTTGTGCTGGAAATGGCCCACCTTGATTATCATACACATTGTAAGGAGAGTGATCACTTTAGATAAGCTATTACCAGCAGGAGAGTGGGGTGGGGGGAGAGAAAACTTTTTGTAGTGGTAAACACCCATTTTTTCATGCTTTGTGTGTATAAAAAGATCTTCTATACTTTCCACAGTATGTATCCGATGAAGTGAGCTGTAGCTCACGAAAGCTTATGCTCAAATAAATCGGTTAGTCTCTAAGGTGCCACAAGTACTCCTTTTCTTTTTGCAAATACAGACTAACACGGCTGTTACTCTGAAACCTGACTACCATGTTTGTGATCAGGCACTCAAGCTAGCACCTCTACTCCATTTTCAGAAAATAGGGGGTAGAGGCAGTGTTATGGGCAGGATGTCTGACTTTGGAACTCACTCCCTGCCTTGTTGGTCTGCCGGAGTCTAGATTTGTTAGCCTGCCAGGGTTAGTGCAAAGCCCTTGGCTGCCCCAGGCTTTTGATAAGGAATAGTTGTGACTTGATGGTCAAATAAACATGGATGTTCTGTTGTATTTTGGGAGGTGAATACTGTGAATCTGTATGGTCTTGGCTCAGTGGCTTATTTCTGAATTTTATTCTTATTTAAAGGGACACAGTCAAGTTGAAATATACTGTAGTCTGTTAACAAAGGTTAACAGCAATTTCAGAACCTACACCTGCCAGTGTTTGTTCTTTTACCATCACGCTTTGTTAAACTTTTTAAAATGCTTTTCTGTCCCCGGTTGTTGTGTGAATGACCCATGCAAACTGTGGGGCTGACCGACTTCATATATGGAGCAGGGACAACACAGTCAAAGTGACTATAGACAAAATGCTTCCTATATGCAGTGTAAACAAATTGAGAAAAATAACTGTTATTGTCTTTCAGTGGTAGTGATCTTAGGGGCTACGTATAAAAATAGCAGGTGAAAAAACTCCTTACAAAAGTGTGTGTTTTGGTATTTTTTATGTTGACGGCCCCTTTAGTTCTGGTACACTATCTGGAGCCGTGGCTGCGTATTTGTTAAAATATATATAGTCTTTGCAATGCTAGCTTCTTTCTTTTTTTGCAGTCCTTTGAGTTGATGGCCCTTTCTGAAATTTTGTTTAAACAAGATTTTTTATAGGCTTTAAATTGATGCTATTGACTATTTACTTTAATTGGTAAGGTGAACTGTAATTAAACTGAACTTGCTCCTTTCTCCCCACACTTCTGCATCACTTTCTCTATATATGTGGGCCCCTTCTTTTGACAGATGAAAATCCAATGGCTCAGTACTACAAACTCAACATACCTTTGAAACCTAGAATTATTCGAGTGAGATTCTAGTTATATAGTAAAATGATGAGATGCAAAGGCTCATAATATTAATGCATGCACAGATGACATTCTTTACTAATGAGGTATTGTGCTAGTATGGTGAATCTGGGCAATATCACTATGAGTAGGGATCTAATTACGTTAACCTTTTTGTGTAGAAATCATACAGAGATGGGGATTGGTTGCAGTGATATATTTTAATGCACCCTTCAGAACAGTGGTTCTGAACCAAGGGTCCTGGGGCTGGGGGGCCGTGAGCAGGTTTCAGGAGGGTCCACCAGCCATGGCGGGTGTTAGACTCGCTAGGTCCCAAGGCAGAAAGCCAACGCCCTGCCACACAGGACTGCAGCGCCGGGACCCCAAGCCCCACCACCCAGGGCCAGAGCCGAAGCCTGAGCAGCTTAGCTTCTCAGTGCCCACTGTAGCGTGGGTCCCTGGGCAGTGGTCCTGCTTGCTACCTTCCAGTGCTGGTGGTTGTGGCACAGCTGGGCCGTGAAGTTTTTATAGCACATTGGGGGAGGGCCTCACAAAGCAAAAGGTTGAGAACCCTACTTCAGAAGCTTGTTCAAAGGTTCTCGCCACTCCCCCCGCCCCCAGAATAGAAACCTTACCTTCTAAAGTGCGCAGCATTAAAGACACTGTTTCTTAATGGAAGGTCACCACTGTCTTAAATAAGACTTTTGAGAAGATGCAATTCACCTGGAACCTGAATTTCAAATGCACTTGAAACTCTCAGAAGGGAAACTCATTTTGGGGTCTCTCTTGAGTGATTGTTGACATGATCTTATCAAGGGTTAGTTGCAAATTTGTTACTTAAGTGAACAGAAGATCAGTTTGCAGTTGCCATATCGCTGCTTGCAGATGTATGGGTCTCCACCAGTGACATTCAGGAGTGCTGAAAATCAGATAAGAACTTCAAACACTGAGTCTCTAGACATAGAAAAATTCTTTAATTCTCGCTTTTTGTTGTGATCACAGCAATAAAATATTGTGTTCCTGATGACAATAAAATGATCTTCCCACAAACTTTAATCAGGCTTTTGATACAAACCAGCTGGCTTTGTAGGCCAACATTTTGCAATAAATGAAAGGCTGGATCCTGCCGCCTCATGCACTTAGTCCACTGAAGCCAGTGGATCTCTTCCTGCGATCAAGGGTTTGTAGGATTGGGTCCTAATATTGAAATTGATTTTGTATTTCAAGACTTGTAGCCTCTTCCTCTAAAGAGGCATTCAGTAGCCATTGGCCCTCCTCGCATGGAAGTTAATAAAACAATACACAAGGGGAAATCTCTGGCATTTGTATATTCAGTGGAATAGCAAGTAGAATATGATCCATCTGCTGCTTAGTTGAACACTAATTTATGTAGCCTGGAGTAATAAAGGCTCTAATTTCATTGCAGTGTTTTGATAGCTTCATGAATCAAAAGACTGATTTATACATGTCACCGGAACTGCAACATAGAATTAAAGCCCCATTCTATGCACATATTAGTGATTATATTTAATAATCCCTGGTTTTTAAAAACTTTATCCATATATCAGTCCTTGGCATCATCTGGCTCCCCATTTGCTGGAATTTGTGTTGCTCCCTTCCTCCCTTGAGTTCCCTTCTTGAGCTTTCCACCTCTCCTCCTCTGGCTTTTCTTTCTGGGAGCACCTCTCATTTCAACAGAGCAGTCCTGTGGGTATTACGAGCACTTGGAAGAAAGGGCAGCTGCAGATTTCATCAGTGATGTGAAGGTTTAAAGATTGTGTCTGGCTGGTTTCTCTACCTGTGACTTTTCTAAAATCATTACGAAAAATAACATAATATTAATGCACTTCATCTCCTGTTCCTTATTTTACATTACAGGCATTAATACTAAGAAATTATATCTATTACAGGCTTCCATGCATTGTATAATAGTGATTATAGGTTTTAAATATCTGTCCAGTTTGCAGTCTGTATAGATTTTAAAAGAATTGAAAAGTTGACTTATTAAAATTCAGTTTAGCTGTGGGGGGGGGGGGGTGTGTGTGTGTGTATGTATAAATCACTATGTAGCAATAAGCATGTCAGAGAACTGTTTTTTTTTTGTGATCTCAGATTTTTCTTGTTTGACATGAAATGTTCTATGCTCTTGTACAATGGGGTGTGAATAATTGTGTGTAGCTTATAGTGCTTTACTAAAGAAGATACTTTGCAATTTCCACACTAAATGGACCCAGCAGGGACCAATTTCCTGCACTTCAGACCTGCTGATTTAGCCAATACAGTACGTTAAGTGGCAGCTTTACATTTCTAGAAGGATCACAAGATAGTATAAAAACAGTGCATCTGTGGGGCCACTTTACTGTGCTAAATCTTAGGGCAGCCAGTTGCGAGCATGGGGAATACAAATTCAAAAAGCAGTGGCAGAAACAACACAATGCCAGCTCCTCCTGAGCTGTCCTTTTGTAGCTCGTTTTCAAGAAAATGGAATGAGAATGTCTTTTTGGACAATGAGCTCCTGACATCCAAGATCTTGTCTGCTCTCCAGCCACGTTCAGAGAGGAGGGGTTTGAGAGCATGCAATTTGCAGTGTGCTCCTCACTTTTTGAGCACTAATTCAGTTTTTGCTTCTGTAGCAGCCTCTCTGAAGGAGCAGCCCCGAAGTGCTGTCCTGGAATCGGATGGCACCCCAGTTCTGCCTCGGAATCTCGTATGACTATCACCCAAAGAAGAAAATTCACAGTCTTCACTGAATACTGCTGGTTCTGTTAATAAATTTGGGTAAGTAGACAGCCTCTCTTATAAGCTACTTTGTTTTTCCTACAGTTACGGAACTAAATCCCTTCCAAATTAAGGACATGCACTTACTGCAAGCTGTAGAGAGTATTAGATAAACCCTTAGTGCTGAATTGTGTTGAGAAATGCTCTCCAAATAGACAGCTGTTTGTTTCTTTGTGAGGATGCAAAATCTCTGTAGTTCCTTTCTGCTACAGATAAAATACCATGGATTATGGTGAAATTTGGATTGTGGCATTTGAGTACCCTTGCCCAAGCTTTATTGTCCATCTAAGTCCTTTACCTCTAGGTCTCTGGAATCCTAGGAATAGTTTCTTAGCCTGGTTTCAGAGTAACAGCCGTGTTAGTCTGTATTTGCAAAAGAAAAGGAGTACTTGTGGCATCTTAGAGACTAACCAATTTATTTGAGCATAAGCTTTTGTTAGCTACAGCTCACTTCATCGGATGCAAGCTTATGCTCAAATAAATTGGTTAGTCTCTAAGGTGCCACAAGTCCTCCTTTTCTTAGCCTGAATTTCTTGGGCCAAGTAGGGTAGTTGACAATGCTGTTTAAATTGAAATAGTCCCTTATTTTAATCAAGGGATATTTCAAATCTATGTATCACATTTTTGTTTGCCACAATTATGTGTCTCGTCTTATTGATGGAGCTTTTAATTTTGACCCTACATGGGGAATATAGTGCCCTGTCCAGTTCAGCAACAGAAGATTAGGCGCCTGTTAAGGTGTAGCACCAGAAGCTGTACAAGAGTTGATTGATCAAGAGAAGAGAATAAGAGACTTTTAATTTAAACTGGAAATTTATCCACCGAGTTTCAATGTTTATTACCAAATTGAATTTGACTATTTCATGTCAAAAAGCAAGGATAGCCTGTGTTTGTTATAACTAATTAGCTCCATAATAAAGGAAGAGTGCAAATTAAAATGGTTTGTTATAATTTAGTTATGCTTTTCTCTCAAAAAATTAATATTCTGTGTTAAAGTAACACAGTTGTATAATTTTTTTGCCTATTTAGACCAATCACAGGAGAAATGGATGAAGGGGATTCGGGATTTATAAAATTTAAGCAGACATCAGATGATGTTGTCTCACTTGCACCTTCAACAGCAGAATCCATCTTTCTGGAAGGTATGGAACTTCTCTGTCTTTTGAGGATTTCCTGCTGGTTTGTTTTCTTTTCTTCTCTTTTTTTTTAAACAAATTGAGTCTCAGAGAGACTATATTGAAATGTTTTAACTCTTTTTATGTTCATAAAAGTTATTGGAGGATATGTCCAAGTTATAATGTTGTTTAAGGCATAATGTTAGTTAAATGGAATGTGCTTTTGGTCTAGATGCATACTTTTCCTCTCTGAGAAATGAGATAGAAACAGATGCTCATGAGTTTGAGGCTGAATCTTGGAGTCACACAGTGGAACAGCCTTATGCAAAGGAGCAAAAGAGAGAAGTTAGGAAAAGGCAAGATGTCATTTATGGTAAGAACAATTTATTTCTGTCATTTACATAGTGCTTCTTTTTTAAAATGTCTCCTATTGCTATTTTGAGTAGTATAATAGGATTCAGTGATTTCACTGCTTCCCTGTTTTCTTTTGTGCTTAGAAGACAGGATTGTGTGAAGATTTCCCCTCTTCTACCCCTGGACATGCTGTGTACTTGGATTCTGATTTGTTATATTGTCAAACAACTTGTGGTTTTCAGATTGCTAATGTAAGCTGTAAATTCCACCTATAAAACAAGGCAATATCCTTAGCCACCATCTCGATGTTCTTAAGGATCCCATGGTTCCTATTGCAAGAGTAGGCTTGTCAGCCCTGTTGTCCTGGCCAAATTGCAACCTATAATGCTAAAACTCCCTCTAGGGTTTTAATGGGATTATAAGGAGTCTTCATTTCTCCTTCTAGAAACCCTTTCAGGAAGTGTTTCCGGTTCAGAATGCTAGCTCGATTCCAGCCCAGAGATGAATGAAATTATTTTTTTATCCTGAAGTTCTTTACAAATTGCGTGAATAGGGATTATTATTGCTGTCGACATTGATTACTGTTTCTGCGCTGCATACTTCAAAATGTTTACAGCTGCTTTGTAATGTAGACTGCAGTTTTAGACAGACTAGAGAATTTAGCTGTCAGATTTGCACCCTCCTCAGAGTTGTGTTGCATACCCAGCTTTGAGCTGATCTGAGGAAAGTCTTTAGCACTGCCATGCTGGTATATTGCTGCTATAGTCCTTGGCACGTATTGGTGATATTATTTTATTACTGTCTGGGAGAAATCCAAAAGCATCATAAATGAGTTTTCCATAGGCACAGGCTGGCTTTCATAGCTGTGAGAGTATCTCATGTCCCATGTTTCTGTTCTAATGAGATGTTTAGATTTCAGTAATTCAGGGTCTCCTAGGCTTTGATTTGAATCATAATAAAAGCTGTCAGTCTTCACCTGACTTCAGTAAAAATAAGGATTTTTGATGGATACTGAAAAATTTAACTGAAAGCACTCCCTCCGAGGAATGCACAAACTTCACAGCATCCAACACACAACAGTATAAGATCACCTGTCAGTTTATCTTGCCAATAAGAAGTGGTGAGTGTGTTTTATAAATTTAGAATGAAGTAAAATAGCTGAGCTATCGATGCCCATCATTATTTCAGTGGTGCCTTTGCTAGCAACATGCACCAGCACTTTGATAAGAGGCTTGCTGTGGCTGCTGACTTTCACAGCCTGCTCTGCTAGGTGCTTGGCCAGCCGCTGCCTAACATTTCTAAATGACCGCTAACGTTTTTTCTCTCCAGAGCTCATGCAAACTGAAATGCATCATGTCCGAACATTGAAAATTATGCTGAAGGTGTACTCCAAAGCTCTGAGAGAGGAGCTGCAGTTCACGAACACTGGCATCAACAAAATCTTTCCTTGTGTGGATGAATTGTTGGAGCTGCATGGGCAATTCCTGTTCCAATTAAAGGAGCGACGGAAGGCATCCTTGGAGGAAGGCAGTGACCGGAATTACATTATCCAGAACATTGGAGACCTCTTGGTACAACAGGTGTGAACTAAGCTCTAATAACATTAGTTGATGCTATATTTAACTTCTAAGAACTTAACTGTAATATTAAAGTTGGGTTAAGTAAAGTTTGAATGTAGTGGGCCCTTGACAAAACACTGGGTTTAAAGTGCTCCTTCCAATACCACATTTGTCTTTGGCTTCTGGAAATGCAGCTGGTCCCTAATTATGTGAAATGTTGAACATTTCCTTTGTGTATTTATGCACAACATGGCATGCTACTGGGAGGGGCGTGGTCCTGCTTCTTGTCCACTCCAGAATTAAAGCAGCACACCACTGAAGTCCTTCAAAGTAGCGTCCTCATATGCCCCCTGAACACAGCTTTCCTGCATCAATTGCTGACCCTCTTGGGTTATAAAGACCCTTGCTGTAACTGGCTTTCCCTTTTTTCTGCTACTCTATACGCTCTCCTTGACTTGGAATGATGCAACAGAAACTCTCTTACATCACCACCAATTTGCTGTCCCTCCCGCCCTTTCCAGCTCCAAAAAAGCTCTGAGTTTGGGTCCCAGAAGCTCTTACTCACATTTGTTGTCTTTCTGCCAGGAGTAAATGAATATTTGGGTACATCACAATGTCTGAGCAAGTGGAGTGGCTCAATCTCTCCTATATCTGGTGCAGGAGAAGAAGCTGGAGTAGCAAAGAAATTTGACCCTAAAAGCCAATCAGCACAAAGCCTAATTAAACCCAAGAGTGTTATAGTAGCCAAGCTTTCTGGGAGTAACTGGCTGCATTTTAAACTGGCTAATTTAATGTCCTTCCTCATTTTTCCAATTAGTTTTCAGGTGAAAGTGGAGAGAGAATGAAAGAAAAATATGGTATGTTCTGTTGTGGTCACAGTGAAGCTGTCAGTCACTATAAGGACCTGCTGCAGAGCAACAAGAAGTTCCAAAACTTAATAAAGGTAAAAAACCCAGCCAGTGACCCAGTCTGCCCCATTTCCAAAAAGCAAAATATCTCTGATTTCTTGGGTTTGGTTTTGAATCAAACTTAAAGCTGAAAGGAGTGTTAGCTTGTTACTTGGCTGGTTCTGTCTGTCTGTCTGTCTCTCTGTGTTACATGCAAACTGCTCATGAGGCATCTGTAACAAAGCCCACCAAGAGAACTGCAGCTCTAGAACGGTCTGGTGGATAGAGCACTGGACTGGGTCTCAGGAGACCTAGGTTTTATTCCTGTCTCTGCCACTGGCTTGCTATGTGACCTTAGGCAAGTTGCTTCACCTCTCTATGCCTCAGTTTCCTCATCTCTAAAATGGGGATAATCATTCTTTGAGATCTACCATAAAAAGCGCTGTATAAGAACTAGGTACTATTGTCATAGTTTTGCCCACTATGACATCTCTCCAGAATCAAGAGACTGGCTCCAGGGCATGTGTCAGTCTCTTGCGCACTGGAATGTGCAGTCTAACATAGGTAGAACAAAATGAGCTGCTATACGTTTAAATGTAGCCAATTTGTAAGGAGTTAACCTGAATCTTAGATGAACGTTGCATGGTCCAGATGGATGGAATTTTCTAAATCCTACAGTTCAATAATTCTGAGTACTTCCCAGTATTGTTCTAAATTATAGATCCTCTTAGGTGGTGTCTTTTAAAAGGGACAGTTCATTACTGTCAAGAATTTAAATGAGTTTAAAAGTGCAGTGCATTCTGTTTTCTGAGAAGAGAGTATCCATGAATCTGTAATCCATTCTGCTGCCAGGATCCCAGAGTACCTGGAATCGGACTGACTGTTGGGGTTCTGATGCTTTCATTCATAAGTGGATCTGTATTTATTAGCATTAAATTCCAGAAACCCTGGTAAAGGAGACACCTACACACCGCTCAGTAGCAAGTGTAATTCAGTTCAGTTATACTGTTGAACCCGATTAGAAGATATTTATAAATATGTTTTAAAAGTGGGCATAATATATATATTATATATATTTATATATATATAAATAAAAGAAAATCCACCGTTAAATGGGAAATCCAACAATTTGAAGTTGGATTTTGCTCTGCTTTGGTCCAGGTCTGTGTTGCACTAGCTGGAAATAACATTTAAAAATATTTTTCCTGTGATGCAAGTCAAAATAACAACTTTTGGTTTGCTGGGTGCAAGAGTTTGTGGTTGACACTAATGGGGCTGTGGTGCAAGAATAGCCGCTGGGTCGTGTAGTCAGTGGAGATCTTGTTGCACTAAAAAGAAATGTCAAGAGGTAAGGAATGTGTACTTGGGGACGGGGAGGAGACGGAGGGCTATCTCAAATGCAGATTGTATCACAACATGGAGTTTATGCCACGTAGAGTTGTCTAACCACATGCTCTGTTTTTGTTGTTGTGGTTTTTTCTTGTTTGTTTTTTTGCTCCCTAGAAAATAGGAAACTCTTCTATTGTGAGGAGACTTGGTGTCCAGGAGTGTATCCTCCTAGTCACTCAACGCATTACGAAGTACCCAGTGCTGGTGGAACGTATTCTTCAGAATACAGAAGGTATATGAGGTGCCCTGTAATACCTGCCCACCCTGCCCTGGCTGTCTTCCTTTGCACCACCCTCCTTCTAAACGTGGAGCGTTGTCTGGGACTCCCATTAGGCTCTGCCGCTTCACTCCATTATCCATTGAAGGGTTGTTATTGAGCAACAAAAATCACAGGCTCAGGGGCAGCATTAGATTTAACTCTAAAGACAAGAAATCTTGGTGTTTTAGCCTCTCAGTTTGATCAGAATTTGATGCTTTGGTTTTTTTCGGACTTTATGCTACAAAGAAACACTTTGAGCTGCTAAGCACAGAGCCTGTCACATTAGGAGGTGATTGGGATTTGTTTAGAGGGGGCATTTTGTGTCCTGGAAATCTAAATAACTTTCATTTTATGAATTATTCCCTTAATTTCTGCAGCAAAATCAGACTAACCAACACTCTGCCTCTTTATAGCTGGCACTAAGGATTATGAAGATCTGTCCCAGGCACTCAGTTTAATTAAGGACATGATCACTCATGTAGATGCCAAGGTAAATGAGTGTGAGAAGAGGCAGCGTCTTAGAGAGATTATGTACAAAATGGAGCTGAAATCATCAGCGAAATTCAAGAATGGGCTGCTCTTCCGGAAGAATGACATGGGGCAGCGGCAGCTCCTGCTGGATGGGATGCTATGCTGGAAAGCTGCATCAGGGAGGCTCAAAGGTAAATAAAAGGGCTGAAAAGGGGGAAAAACACAACTGGAAAACAAGATTTCCATTTGTTTATTACTGATCAATTGAGTATAAAGTCAGATGAGTATAAAGATAACCTGCTAGTTTCATAGGGTACTGGAAGAAATAGCACTTGTTCTATTCCTGACTTGTCAAATAAGCAACTCTATAATGGTACACGATAAATTCCTTATGCAGTTTGATGCTTATAATCTGTCCGATCCTCTGCCCAATTCAAATGGGAGGTCTTTAGATAGATGACAAGGTGTTGAGTCAAATCTTCTTAGACTCCTGTGGAAAAACATTATTTGTGCGAGCTCCAGTTCACACTGAAAAATTGTCATGTCAACCTCATGACATCTTCCTTCCACAAACTGACTGACTGGTCAGAAAATCAATACGGCTTCCATAAGCTCATTGGCTCATCTAATGTAGCCAGAGGTATCTGGTGCCTCTGGATTTCACACAGTTCACACAGATTTTGCTGCTGGGACAGAGGCATGTTCCCTCATGAGCAGATTGGGTTTATATGTTAACCTGTGCCTCAGGAGAACTTTTCATCTTCAAATCTCTTTGCAGATATTTTAATGAGTTCCTTTTGTGTTCCTGCAAAAAGTGCATTCTGTCAGGCTGTGTGTGTGACCATTGCAAATTTAAAGGAATAATGTACATGCCATTGCAATGCTGACGGTAGGAAAGGCCTGTTGAACAGTGTTTAGAGTAGTTGTGAACAGTTAGCAAGTGTTTCCACTTTTCCCACTTCTCTGAAAACTTTTGCTGCTTTAAATCTAGGCTTTTCTTTGGGATGGAGGTCCATAATCACAGTGCGTTAGAAATAACTACAAGGAGCTGCAGATAGGTGTCTAATCTACATCTGATTTTCTGATATAGACTGTGTCTATCACTAGAGCAATAAGTATGATCAGCCCCCCCTGTGTATTTGATGTTGCCAACGAATTTGCTTTGGAATCCAACTGGTTGCAGAATCGGCTCCAGAATCTAAACTTTCCTTATATACAAAGCTTGTTGTGGTAGAAATGAGCCTTAAAAACATGACCTGAGTGTAAGCAATGCAGTAACAATGGCTCTGTGGGGTGATCTACTCCATTCCTCTCAATAGGCTTTAAATCTCAACCCCAACTAATTACAGTTAAATGTCAATATTCTTAACTATTTCACTGCTGATCACTTTAATAGAAATCTGCTGATCTCATCCCAGGATCCCAAACTGCCTAACATGCCTTCTTAGGGACAAAAGCCCCAACTAGACAGCCTCTGACGTGACCCATGACAGTTAAGTGGTTTTGATTTTAGTCCTAAGTAGATCATAGGATCTGGTACAAGAAGTGAATATAGTTGAACTGCTTGATAATAGTGACCATAATGTAAATAAATTTAACATCCTTGTAGGGGGAAGAATGCCAAAGAAACCCACCATGGCAGCATTTAATTTAAAAACGGGGAACTACACATATATGAGGTTAAACAGAAATTAAATTAAACAGGGACAGTAATAAAGACAAACTGCATGGAGGCTACTTAAAAACCCCATAATAGAGGCTCAAACTAAACATCTTACCCACCCATCCCCTGCCCCCAGTCAAAAAGTAATAGAACAAAAAAATGCCACCATGGCTAAACAGCAGAGTAAAAGAGGCAGTGAGAGGCAAAAAGGCATCCTTTTAAAATTGAAAGTCAGATCCTAGTGAGGACAATAGAAAGGAGCATAAACTCTGGTAAGTTGAGTATAAAAGCGCAATAAGGTAGGCCAAGAAAAAATTTGAAGAGTATCTAAGGACACACAAACTATTAGCAAAATTTTTTCAAAGTACATCAGAAGCAGAATGACTGGCAGGCTGTGGGGCCACTGGACGATGGAGATGCTAAGGGAGCACTCAAGGAAGACAGTGCTGCTGCAGAGAAGCTAAATGAATCCTTTGCATTGTACCAGTGCAGAGGGTATAGGGAAATCCCCACACCTGGCAATTCTTTTTAGGTGACAGATCTGAGGAACTGTCCCAGCTTGAGATGTCAGTAGAGGAAGTTTTGGAACTAATTGCTCAATTCAACCGTAGTAAGTCACCAGGACCAGATGGTATTCACCCAAGGGTTTTGAAAAAACTCAAATATGAAACTGCAGAACTACTAACTGTGGTATTTAACCTATTGGTTAAAGCAGCCTCTGTACCAGATGACAGGTGGATAGCTAATGTGACACCAATTTTTAACCAAGGCTCCAGAGGCAATCCTGGCAATAACAAGCCGGTAAGTCTGATTTCAGTACCAAGCAAATTGGTTGAAACTGTAGTAAAGAACAGAATTATCAGGCACATAGATGAACAGGGGAGGAAGTATTTCTTTGCACAGTCAACATGTGGAACTCGTTGGTAGGTGATGTTGTGAAGGCCAAAAGTATAACTGGATTCAAAAAAGAATTAGATAAATCCATTGCGGATTAGTCAAGATTGTCAGGGACACAACCCATGCTCTTGATATCCCTGACCCTCCAACTGCCAGAAGCTAGGACTGGACGACAGTATCACTTGATAATTGCGCTGTTCTGTTCATTCCTGCTGAAGCATCTGGCACTGGCAACTGTCAGAGACAGGATACTGGGCTAGATGGACCGTTGGTCTGAGCCAGTAGGCCATTCTTATGAGGCCGTTCAATACAGGCCAATATAAAATCAATAATACAAGGGCTACTTTACTGCCTATATTCATTTTCATATTCATTTTAGTAAAAGCATCCATTTGTTGTTTATTTAAAATGAAGCTGCAGAAAATGAGTCCTTGCCACATAATTGAGGTCTAACTCGATACAGAGTACACAGGGCCTTGATTATAATCCATCCAGGTAGGCTGCATCACAAAGTGGCTCATCACAATGTAGAATGGTACTGAAAGGCTTCTGGTACCAAAACATTCTCTGTAAATCATCTGCACTGTTTGACATTTACACTGTAGTGTTAGCTCAAGTGGTTTCTTGTTTGCATCAAGTCTTTTGGCTTTAAAACCATTTCATTTTTCTCCTGTTGCCTTGAGTAGATATTCTGGCTGTCCTGTTAACTGACGTACTTTTGCTGTTGCAAGAAAAGGACCAAAAATATACTTTTGCATCTGTGGTATGTATCTTTCTGCTTCATTAAAATATTCACTCATAATATTCATGAATGTTGGTAGCAGTATTCATATTAAATGTGTATATTTTGGTAGTGATCAAGCTCCCCGATTGAGATCAAGGCCTCATTATGCTGAGGGACTGCACAAACATGCCTGACTGGCCTATGGAATTCACTCATATGCCAGCTGATATGGAGACTCTGTCTCTGTTGGTTGGGAATCTGTCACCACTGGAAGTGCATGCGTCATTGTACATAATAGAAACGTAAGAGTCATGAGAGTGGAGTTTGTTCTAAACTAAACTAATGCCCCCTCGTGAGCTGCAGAGGCACCCACATAGAAGAATCAAAAAGAGAAAATATCTGAAAGAAGAATATGATTAGAAAACAAACTAGATATCTTAGGGTCACGTAAGCTAAACCTGGTTCAGCCCCAGAACTTCTCTCTTAGTACGGAACTCCTAACCCAAGCAAACTCTCTAACTTCCTGTGGCATTGAGCACTGTTCTGTGTTCTTTTCACTGCTCCCCCTATCGCTGGGTTGTGTATGCTGGCAGCATATGAGGAAGTGTGCTAGAACCCTGCTTTGAAAGGCCCCTATAAACAGCCCTTTAGAGAAGGGGAACTCTGCTGCTCAACTCCCCTTCAGTGTGTTAATTTGAGGCTTGATGAAGGAAAAAAAATCCTGCCATGTCATCTGAGGAAATGGTAAACTGTGACTCGGGTAGCCTCCGACCTGCTGGCGACTGAGATTTTCTTATGTAAACGTAATGAGCACTAACCCATATGTAATTACTGCAGCAATTTGGAGCACTTGTGGATTTGCTTGTTTTTCAGGGCCTTTCCTAGTTCTTAGGACAGACGTGTACATTTGGAACTGACCAAAGTTCAGTTGTGACTGTAACAGGATTTACTAATTACAATTTTGAAAGGGGTTTTTTGTTTTAAATTATTTACTTTGTCCTGATATTTTTCAACATATCAAGACTGGGACTGAATTTCCCTGGCAAACTGTATCACTTGACTTCCATGGGATTTAAGCAAGTACTTAAAATTTTAAGCCTATACCTATGATTTCTGGGTAGGTGTGTTTTCTATCTGTTCTAAAGTTGCTGCACCTGGGCTTTTACAGCCTATTCATCCATTCATGACAACACACACACACTGTTCGGCTTCTATAGCACTGGAGTAGAGTGGGATATTTGCTTCTGATCCGTTTCCCAAAACATACGCATTCAGGTTGAATGTTAAACCCAAATGTAATACTCAAAACTACAGCTGGAGCACTTGGATAGTTGTCACTGGGAATGTTTGAGTTTGCTCCTCTGCCCCTCTGTGTGGCTTGCAGCCTTTTTGTCCTGTGTTACTGTATTTGCAATTCTACTTCACTAGCTCAGCTCCTGCTACAGAAGAACCTAGATATCATGTGTTAGAATGCTAAGAGCATCCAGCCTCTTGTCACCATCCCAAATCGCTAATCCCTAGTGGAGGGTGCCTTGCCTGGTGGAATACTGTCTGTCCATAGTCATGGATTGATCTGTTCTTGGCACCTTTATATTTATGGGCTCTGTTTAAAATGAGCTAAATATTAATCTCTCCTAGATAAATTAAGAGGAGGGAGGGGAGTGAATAGATCTACCCAGCTCTCCTGCATTGTCCTAGTGACCCGAGCACACAGCTTGCAGGGGAGCCCGAGGACAGTTGGCAAAACTTTGTTTTCTTGATGTCACAGTTTCAGGAATCCCCTCTGCTTCCCCCCAAGATTTATGCGGTGGAAATGGAGCATGTTCAGCAGCCTGCAAAATAACTCCTTTCTCACCCTGTGATGGGTTATCTAAGTGTTGTACATTGGCTGAAATGTAAAGTGTAGCTAGGGACACTGGTTACAAATATAACCCTTTTAGAAACCATTTATCATGGAGAGTGCTGTTAATCTGTTATATAAGAAGGGTTTTACCCTTTGGACCTGGTTTCAGTTTCCTAGACCTGAAGGTGACTCTATATCCCTGTCCTATGAGCTAACCTGCCAGTTTGGCACCAGCATGGCTTCCTGCTGCTCTCCTTTCATTTTTATATTCATGTATCATTAGGTCTAGTGGTGGTGTTTTTTTCCCTGTTCTGTTTTTATTACTGCCAAAAGAAGCAAAGTCCAAACTAGTTCATGCTGCCCTCCCTCACGGGGAACTCTGAAGAGCCAAAATTCACAACTCACAAGTCTCATGTTTTTAGAATGTAAGTCCTTGAGACTCATCTGTTATGTGCCATGCACGGGTGCTATATAAAAGGGCCCCAGCAATAAAACTGCACCATTGCAGTTTGTCTTCATTGGTCACAGACAGACAAGAAACCCTAATCCTAAAGATGTTGTGTGATCTAGTGCTTCAGCAAAACTTAACACATCAACTTATATTTTTGTTCTGCAGGACTCTAAGCCACCAGTTATTTCATTGCAAAAGCTAATTGTAAGAGAGGTAGCTAATGAGGAGAAAGCAATGTTCTTAATTAGTGCCTCATTAAAAGGACCAGAGATGTATGAAATTCACACCAGCTCCAAAGAAGAGAGAAATTCTTGGATGGCGCAAATTCGCAGAGCTGTGGAAAGGTAAATTATGACTGAAAATTGGAGGGTTTGATTTCCTGATCATGTGTTTGATCTCTCAGCACAGCTGAAAGTTCTGCTTGTGGGGTAAAGATACATTTGACTAACCTGGTCCCTCAGGCTCCATTTCACATCCTTGCTAAGATGTATACTAGTCATGTCAGTGCGCCTTCTCTCAGGAGACCAGATAGATTTGACTATCTTTTGGTTTTGGTTTTTGCTGTTGTATTTCATGCTCTTCGTAAGAGTGGAGCATGTTGCTTTGCACATGCTTACCTGAAGGAGACAGATCACAGCAGATGAGAGAAGATTAGGGGTTTTATTTGCCAGTAACTTGACCTGGTCAGAAGATTCAGCCTCCCTAGGAAGCGTGTTTGCCCACTACCTGACATAATAGTAGCGTTCTGGATGCGAGATACAAACAGACTGCAGGATAAAGCACCTCCCAAGCAAGGATGCAGGATCTGGGCCAAGGCTTTCAGTAGGTTATCTATGCATAGATCAAATCAATCTCCTCCTGCCTTGCCTCATTTTATAGCTGCCCTGATGAAGAGGAAGGAACATTCAGTGAGCCTGAAGAAGAAAGGAGACTGGCTGAAGCACGAGTTGCTAAATTAAAAGAATTTCAAGGTAATGGTTTATGCAAGCATCCAGTGAACAGCTTCTCAGTATCACTAACTCTTCGTGACCCTCTTATTCTTGGTGGACACTTAATGACTAAGAATGTGATCCCATAACACATCTAAAAAACCCCTCTCGCTTTCTGTTGAGATGTGAGAAAAACGATGAGGGGTGTGGAACAGCTTCCGTATGAGGACAGATAAAAAGACTGGGACCGTTCAGCTTGGAAAAGAGACGACGAAGTGTGGGGGATGGGACAGAGGTCTATAAAATCATGACTGGTGTGGAGAAAGTGCATAAGGACGTGTTGTTTGCTCCTTCCCATAACACAAGAACCGGTAGTCACCCCATGAAATTAATGGGCAGCAGGTTTAAACTAACATAAGGAAGCAGAGGCGCTGACTTTCTGCGTGCTCCAGGGCTGGAGCACGCACGGGGGAAAATTAGTGGGTGCTCTGCGCTCACTGGCAGCCAAGCTCCTGCCCTCCCTTGCCTCCTTCTCCCCCCCCCGGCTCTGAGCGCGCCGTGTCCCCGCTCCTCCTTCCCCCTCCCCCCACCTCCCCCCAGCGCTTCCCACTGTTTGGTGGTGCTTAGGACTTTCCGGGACGGAGGGGGAGGAGCGGGGATGCGGCGCACTCAGGGGAGGAGATGGAGAAGAGGCGGGGAAGGGGGTGGGAAGGGGCTGGGGTGGGAAAAGACGGGATGGGGCGGGGACTTTGGGGAAGGGGTGGAATGGGGGTAGGGTGAGGGTGGTGCAGGGGCGGGAAGAGGCAAGGCCAGGGGCGGCGGGGGGTGGGGTTTGAGCGCCCACCAGGCAGAGGGGAAGTCGGTGCCTATGTAAGGAAGTACTTCTTCATACAACACACCTGTGGAACTCATTGCCTTGGGGGTGTTGTGAAGGCCAAAAGTACAACTGGGTTCAAAAAAGAATTAGATAAATTCATGGAGGATAGGTCCATCTTGGCTAATAGCCAAGATGGTCAGGGGTGCAAACCCATGCTCTGAGAGTCCCTAAACTTCTGACTGCCAGAAGCTGGGACTGGACAAAGATGGCTCACTCACCAGTTGCCCTGTTCTGTTCATTTTCTCTGAAGCCTCTGGCACTGGCAACTGTCAGAGATAGGATATTGAGCTTGATGGACCATTGGTGTGACCAGTATGGCCATTTTTATCTGCTTCCTTTTCTGCCATTTGGCTCTTTCTGGCCATTTATGATAGTAAGAGCTTCAAACAGAAGAAATACAAAATAAATCAATATGATCTTCTGAAATTAGCATTATGCTTCTGATAATGGTTTTACAAACAGCTTTGTAGGGTTTAAATTAGTTTGTTTTTCCCCCTAGACCGTCTGAGCATGAAAGATGATCTGATTTTGCAAAGTCTAAATGAGAAACAACAGATTTATCTAGAAATGTCTGAAATGAATGGGTTTGAAGATCTTTCCCAAGGAGCCCGATCCAAACTTCTTCTCAGGGGAGAGACCTTAGAGAATCTGCAAGGAGAGGTGATCCTGAAATCTGCAGTGATGGAAAGTAAGTGCAAAACAGGAATGTGTGTGTGTGTGTGTGTGTGTGTAGGTAGGTAGGTAGGTAGGTAGGTAGATATAAAGAGAGAAGCTATGGGGTTTAATGGTATCTAAAAAGTTAGTACTTGGGTAGTGCTGTTCAGACTATTAATTCTCAGAGCCCTCCTGTGAAATGGGTAATGTGGACGTTCCCCACAAATTAGAACAATTTTTAAAAGTTAGATCAAATTATGGCGCGTAGACATGAGTCTGTTCAGATGTGTGGCTACTGAGTGCCCTGACAGCATGCCAGCGTGCACTGAGATACCGTGCAAGGGTCCCAAATTAAGGGAGGTTGGGCTGCCTGTGAGAGCAAGGATGGCATGAGCACAGATAACAAACATCACCTTAATTGGTGCCTGATGTGTGAAGAGTCATTGATTTAGCCTTCTGAAAGCCCATTCAGACTGGCCTAATGACTTGAGTCCCCATTTGAAGATGAGGCATCATCTTCACATGCGCCTTTCGGTTTGAGTATGAGGTAAGGGAAAATACGTCTGTGCTGTAAAGAGGCTCTCCGTCTGATCTCTAAATGCATGTCAGAGTTTTGAATGGTTGTATACGTAACATAGTAGCATGGTGCCAATGCATCATTGCATGGACATGACTCCTTAAAATTACCTGTGCTCCTCTTCCCTAGTTGAGAATCTCCAGAACCTGATCTTCACACAGTCAGCCAATGTGACCTATCGTTCTGAAGACAGCTGTGGGTTGGGGCCGCTCAGGAGAGCGGAGACCTTTGGGGGATATGACAGCACCACCACAATACAAAACAAAAGTAAGACACTGGGGCCTTCGGGGATCCAGTCCAGGACTGCAGACCCAGTGTGTCAGTGAGAGGAGCTGGCATTCTGGTCACCTTACTAATCTTTTCGGTGAAAGCCCAGGATGTCAGCTGTTCTCCAGCACAGTCGTTCTGTTAATAGCCCCATAGGCTATGAGGGCTGTAGAAATTGCCGATGTGGATGGTAAGATGGCTTGGTATTGGTAACCCTGATGCGGCCATTCCATTGTTGGTGGCTTATGCATGTTTCTCACTATCAGATCGCCCATCTTGATGATGATTGAGTAAAGGTTTGTGATAGGCATGACCTAGTCGGAATCCTTAAAGTCATGTTTTACAAACGTTGGGAGTCCATATTTAGGGTGATGGCTTGCAGATACAAGGATGTATCCTCTGCAGGATTGTTGTGATGTAATTGCACTTTGCGTTGGATAGGCCTCGTTATTGAGCTGCATAATTTTCAGCGATGGGTCTATTGGAAGGAAGGTTTGGTCTGGACATGTGCAGTTATTGCCGTTGCTTTTCTGACTGGGAGGACCCTTAAGATCATTTGGTTACTGATTTGATGACATTCATTGTGGTTTTTGCATGTAACAGGCGACCGTGTGAAGGGTGTCCTCTCTGCCCCCATGCCATCCACACGGGCAGTTTCAGTAGCCACCATGACCTATGGGGCTATTATAGGAACGACCATCCTGGGCTTTCACCAAAGACCAGGACCTCTTTTTAGGATGCCAAAACCTGTGGCACATTTGGGTCAGCCCGATGGAGGAAGTGCTACGCTCGTGACCTTTGTTTTGTGTCACATAATATTAGCGGCCACATGTCATATACAAGGTCAGTTCTCAGTGACTCTCCCAACAGCCAACACCACCTGGCTGTGATTTGTGTACAAGTTCCTCTAATTCGATTCCCTTCTGAAACTCCACTAGAATTTACACTCTGCTGATTGGTCCTGCTATGAGGCGATTTTAGAGGGCTTGATAAACTGGATCCCCCCGTATCTGGCTCATTACCACCACTTTATAGGTCTACTAATATTGGCCACCAAATCAAGCAGTGCAAGAGGCTTCAGAAAAGCATTCATTCCTTCCTCGACAGACGAGAGCGAGGCACTCTTCCAGCAATATCAAGCCAACAAAAGCCTCAAAATTGCAACGTCATTGAGTCTTTGAATGCAGTAAGAAGGAGAAGGCTCTGCGAAACCGTGATGGCTCTTGACTTCACGAGGTCAAGCCACAAAGCCTGGAAGCTCCTCTGTCCTTCAGGCAGTGCGGCTCCCGCAGCTTACAAACCACCTCAGGTACGAGCAGGTGCCATCGCTGCCGTTAACTGCCAATGTCCGTGAGCCGCTGGATAAAAACCTAAGGTGGAAAGTCCACAAACAACTTTACTGCACAGTGCCAGTTGTCTACCTCCCTAACGCCTTCTACGCAGTAGATGAAATGGATACGGGTCTCTCCAACAGTAAGTCCGGGAATGCATCAGGAATGGATGAAATATATCTAGAAATTCTGGATAAAACTTGGTCTGAAAGCACGAATATGGCTGGCAGACTTCTTCCTTAACAGCTGCTCTTCTGGTAGAATACCAAAAGAATGGAATGTAGCTAAGATTATAGTCATTGGAAGCCCGGAAAGAGGCCACTGATCCAAAAAAGTTACCAGCCCATCTCCCTCCTGAGTGTTGCTATAAACTGTTGAGTGGCTCCCACTTCAAAGGTTATAGCCGATAGTGGAACATCTGGTTTCCAAAGAGCAGGCCAGATTTAGAACCAGTCGCAGCTGCTGTGACCAGGCACTGGCCTTAACCAGCTACACAGAATCTGGTTACTAGCAAAAATTAAAAATAGTGGCAGCATTTATTAACCTTCCTTCCACATACACTACTGTGTGGTGCAAAGGTCTCCTGCTGAAGTTATTAGTTTTCCCGGCCAGCCAACCATCAGCTTCCTCACAGAGATGCTGAGTAACGGAAGATTCACCGCACACCTCGGTGACTCCACTAGCAAATTACAGAGATTGAACAGCAGCTGCCCAGAGGGACCCGTTTTAGCGCCTGCCCTGTTTAATCTCCCCACCATCTCTCGTCACATCATCCCATAAATTCATGTGTACAGATGATACTGCATTAGCAATGTGAGTGTCCTCTCTGAAGGCCACAGAAAAGGTCACTAACAACGACCTCTGGACACTTGAGCCGTATTTCAAAGCTTGGCAACTGAAACCCAACACTCCCAAAAGCACTCGTCTTTGCCTTCCACTTGAACAACCCTGAGACCAAAGTGCCACTGAAAGTGGACTTTTGTGGTCTGCCTTTAACACACGACCACAATCCATGGTCCCTTGAAGTTACCTTCAATTGGACGCTGAGCTGTCGCCAACACCGAAAGGAGATAAAGGCAAGGGTTAGCACCATTCAGAAGCTCACTGGCACATCCTGGGGATGTGATGCGCACATACTTGGAACATCCTCCAAGCCCTGCTGCCCCTTCCCCACCATCTTTTATCTACAGCAGCTGTTTCACCTGCCTATTAAAGGTAGTTGGTGTGATACGAAAAGAGCACACGGTAGATACTCTCCTTATGAGACTTGGTTTTCAGTTCCTCCCCTATCCACCACAGTAATTGCTTCAGGTAAGATGTATGTAGCAATAGATATCAGAGGGTATGTTTTAGTAACCACTGATGTTTTCAGTCTTTGCCTTGTTGCTGGTTGTGTGTTAATCTGTACACGGACTATTTTAATTCACTCTCACTATTTCCCTTAGTCTGTTCTCTTCAGGTCTCTCACAACTCTCAGGTGGACCTGACTCTCCCTGTTCCCTACTTTCATACATATTTTTAAATCAACAAATTGCAAATCTATACAAACTTCCAACCCCAGAGTTGTTCTGCTTTTGCCCATTAAATTGTTTCAATTTTTACATTTTTTTCCTAATAGAAAGTACCAAGTGTTGCACATATCATCTCTGTGTATGTTGACTGGGTTACTTGCTTTTTCAGATGGTAGTTTTAAGAAGGTCTGTGGTAGTGACCAGAGGCTGAGAGACCGGAGAGGCCCTGCAATAAGTTCAGATGTGCAGCTCTGTGACCTTCCTCTTGATGCAGAAGAAGGACCTCACACAGTACGTTAGTCTTCACTCATCATTTTAAAATGCATATCCTGGTAGTCCTAGACAAACATGGTGGAGACAGAGGATAAGTCACTGAAAACCAGAAGTCCCAACAGCGGATGATGTCCGCTCCTTAGCAGAGTCCTACGTCGTGTTAAATAAGTTGGCTCCATTAAGGCTACTGTTCTTTAGGGTTGAACTCGTGGTTTGTGGTTTTACATCTGAAGTGCAAGAATCTACATGTACTTATTTGCAACTTTTTCATTGTAGTGCTTGTCCATTCTGTACTGTATGTACTGTTTACATGTAGTTTTTAATGATTGTGCATCTATTTCAACCTGGAATTTGGCTAAAATATTTCCTATGTCGCTCCTCAGTGTGAGAGCCCTTGGGGAAGCTGCCTTTAATTAAGGCCATCTAGATAATGCCACACAACGACGTATTGGGAGAGGTGTGTCAATGGTCCCACTCCCTTTACTTTATTTTTTCTTCAAATTAATGTTCTTAACACTAAAATGATTTGGAGGGTTTCACAGAATAGAACCTAATGTGACTCATTGCTTTAAATTGGATTCTTACCAGCATTAATCATCCATGTCAAAATGAATTTTTAAAAAACAAGAAAATTCTTTTGATACTTGAGAAATAAATTGGACTATTTCTTTATGGTACTTTACTATTTACTTGGAATATGGTCTTCTAGGTCTGCAAACACTTGCAATGCTTTAAATGAGTCTGAAATAGGGCTAATCAAATGTTCTCTACTGAAATGATGGTTGTAAAATTTCCATCTAAATAAGCCTTCTCCCATTGTAAAGCTGAGAGAGTGACGACAAAGCAGCCTATGTGCATGCTGACTCTTATCTACAGTATGCTCTAGGACATCTGTTGCTTGTGTCTTTTTCCAGAGTGATGTAATGAGACTGGATTACAACAGCAGTTTCCAGCCCCTCCTGGAATCCGAGGTACTAGAATAAGCTATGTCTGTGCTTTAAGACAGAGTAAAGAGGAGTGACGTTTGGCTCCATAGTATACAAAGAAAATGTAGGTTTCAGAGTAGCAGCCGTGTTAGTCTGTATTCGCAAAAAGAGGAGTACTTGTGGCACCTTAGAGACTAACAAATTTATTTGAGCGTATAGCATTTTAATGTTCATAGACTCAGAAACTTGTCAACAGCCTGGACCTTGCAGTTACTTACTTGGATATAATAAATGCAGAGAGTGAAATCCTATTGAAAGCGAAGATGAGTTTTAGGTATAGTGAGCTAACTACTTCCCATTCACCCTCACTCTCACACTAACAGTTTACTAAGGTGAAACTGAATCTCTGAGAGATGGTTCAAGCAGCTGCGTATGTGTCATAGCTCCATGCTGGTGTGTTGGAGGAAACCAGCATCAAGTCCCTAAACTGGGGAAAGCCTAACACAAGGATTGCTGCCCAGAATCTGTGTGGTGTTAGTGGGCACTGATACTCTAGCTGGACAACAGATTAGTATTGACAATATGAATGTCGCCACCATATCCTCCCCAGAATCTAATGCCTTTCTCTTTCCTCAGCTTGTCCAACGGATACAGAGGCTGTCACAGTTGCTCCTCAGCCTTCAGGTAAAACACTGCTATCCAAGAGATTTGTTTAAAGCTGAACTAATCAGTCTGCAGAAATGTAGGTAGTAATGGTAATTTAATACAGCACTGGAAACAACAAAGTTCATGCGTAGGCTGGGGAGGCTGCAGGATTTGTCTGAGACTTGGGTGCCAGAGTAACCAATACTATCCCCAGTATTTCAGAGGAAGCCTAGCCCCCTGTGCCTTTACAGAATGAAATCCTTCGCTCCTTCTGATCTAACTAGCTCCCTTCTTTCTACCTCTCTGAGCTCCACTTGGTTTCCTTACTGCTGAGATACACTGTGCTTCCCACAATGACTCTATAGAATGCGCACACCACGTCTATGTGGATGTGTATAGATAATCCTGTCAGATACAGACCGATAATTAGGTTCAAAAGATGCATCATTTTGAATGATGCAAGTTAGGTTTTTTGGCTCAAGGTCACATGTAGTACCAGGTTAATGGCAACCACAGGTTCCAAGTGGGAATTCAGCCCTCTTGTGCTGAGGGGAATGGGCTGGGTAACCTAATATGTCTCTTTATCTTCTGAGATTTATAGACTGGTAGACAATGCAGTCTCTGACCTCACTTCTCCTGTATTTTTCAAGCCCATGTGTTGTGTTGTTTTTTCCAGGCAGTGATATCACAGCAGGACAGCTACATTGAAATCCAGCGAGCCACCATCATAGATCGGGAGAAGCAGTACCGGCTACAGTCCACGCGCGGGAACCTGCTGCTAGAGCAGGAAAAGCAACGCAACTTTGAGAAGCAGAGAGAAGAACTGGCCAATGTGCAGAAGCTTCAGAACCAGCTGAAGGTGGAACAGCAGCGTTGGGAACGGGAGAGGGACCGGCAGCAGAGGGAGTTTGAAAGTATAGAGGCACGGTTGCAGGAGCGAGAAGAGGAGACTCGGCAGCTGAAAGATCGCTTGAACCAGGAGAGGGAAGAGCTGGAGAGACAGCGAGAGGCCTATCAGCATGACCTGGAGAGGCTACGGGAAGCGCAGAGAGCAGTTGAGAAAGAGAGAGAGCGTGTGGAGCAGCTCAAGAAGCTGAAAAAACAGAACACGGTGTCGGGCACGTTCTCCCCGGAAGTGGGACAGGTAAGCACTGAGTTGCGTGCAGCTGGATGCTTGATTTCTAACTGCCACCTTCACATAGACTTCTAAATGGAAGTCTCCCTCCTTTACAGTAGTTGCTACATCTTAATGCTGTGACTTTCCCTGGGGAAAGTTATCCCATAGCTGCCTCTTGCAGGGTTTCGTTGCACCTTTCTCTGAAGAAGCAGGTACTGGCCACTCTTGGAGACAGGGCAGCGGGGTAGATGGTCTTGTTCTGATTCAGCCTGGCAACTTGCCCAAGCGTTCTGCAGAGCATGTGAGAGAAGTTGAGGAAATTGCATTTGGGGCCTGTGGCTGCAATAGGGTTTGCTAAACAAAGGCACTGTACTCTGCCCTGGAGATGATTGCACCAGAGGGGTTTAGTGGTGACATGCTGTAATTTTCCTGAATTCTGTGCATTTAAATTCTAAAAACATGCTCCCCCTTCAAAGTGTGACCTTCTGCCTCTGGCTGCCCCCAGCTCCACTGGTTCAGTCCCTCTCCAGGGAGAGGAATCCAGCCACAGCAGGCGGGGCTGTGAGATAGGTGACCAAGCTTCCTTGCCATGTAGAAGTACAAGAGGCCGGGACATCCCGGGCAGAGCTGCAGGTGGTAGTAGCTCAGCTCAGCCACTTCTTAAAGCCTTAAAACGCCATTTTGTTTTAAATGCCTCTTTGAGCCCAGAGCAGGCACCTGCTCGCTGTCTGTGGGCGTGGGTGAGGTTCTTAGCCTGATTGTAACAGGTGTGTGCTGTACTTCCCCACGCGTAGTGCAGGTCTCTGCTCTCATGTCACTGCCCCACTTGCTGGCCCACAGCCTAATCTGCTGGCTTGTTTGCTTTTTTTTTTTTTTTTTTTTTTTACTGTCTGCCCTATTTGTACTTTGTCAGCCGGTGGTTCCTTCCAAAGCCCTCTGCCAGGGATGGTATTAATCAAGGTCCAAAGCTGCCAAGATATTTTTCTTTAGTTTGCCAAGACTTATGCGGACTGAGTTTTTCTTGCTGCTTCTTTTGTTCGGTAGCACAAGGGAGGTCCGGTGTTGGCCACAGGAAGGCGTGTGTATATTTTGGGAGTTGTCTTTTGTTTCCTCCCCTCCTCAGTCCTTGGGGATATGAGGTATCAGCTTCATGTAACACGATTCTTTTCTCTTGTAGAGTCAAATACTGAATCATTCCATCAGTTTCAATGGAGAAGGGTAGAAGGGTCTGTGCAACACTTGAAGCCCTTTGGGAGGGCTAGTGTCTCGGAGTGGATTATGTGGAGCGGGCCAGAGCTGGTTCGCAGGGACAGTGCCATATTGGAGAATCGTCCAGTTCTTGCAATGAAGAACGAAGTGCCAATCCACCTGCTGAGTGCAACCAACCAGATACAGAAACAGGCTGCAGTTCAGCAGCAAATCCCCACCAAGCTTGCCACCTTCACGAAAGGAAGCAAAGAAAAGGGGGGGAAGAGCAAAGCATCGCACAGGACAGACAGCTCAGGTGAGTGCATGAAGAGGATCTCTGAGCTCTGCTGAAATTACAGATGCACACAACACCATATGGAGCAAGTCTCTGGCCACCTCCATCCAGCCACACAATCCCTCACAGGAATTCATAAGCCACAGAAAGCACTAGGACCCTTCTTGGGGTGGAAATGCAGCTGAAAATTGAATGTCCTAAGTAAACCAGCATGGAACTTAAGGCTGATTTAATCCTATGTCTCCCTGACCCTGTCCTCGGCTGCTGTAACACTGGGAATTTGGGGCGGGGGGTTCTCAAATAGAGCATCCAACTCTGCTTTGGGCATACATATTTAAACACATCTGAATGACTTTCACCCCGAATCCTAGCTTGTTTTGTGAATCCTGAGCAGTATCTCTTATCCTCATGGTGGTGTATGGAATATTCTGAGCCTCTCCTCCTCGCCATTGTTGGGTACCCTGGCGTGAGAGAGAACTGGCTTTCCCCCACCTCCCTGCGGGCAATGGCTTGTCCAGGAAGATTTCTCACTTGCGAAGGCCATTCTGAAAATCCCAAAGGGGAAGATGTGCACTTCCTAGCACAAAGCTGCTGGTTCTAATACCTAGCCATGTTCTCCCCTGGAATCTGAAAGGCAGTAATCTGCCAACGTTTCTCACCCTGTGAACATGAATCTCCAGGCCAGAACAAGGGTGCTGCATGTATTGCAGAGCTAAAAAGAGCTAATTCTGTCAGGAATAGAAGGGACTACAAATGCAGTCACGATGCCATGATGTAATTTCTGCTTCTAAGAGCTGGTTACTAAAATAGTGGCCTTTGATAATGACAGACAATGCAAAACCCACAGTTTTCCAGCCACTTGAAAGCACTTTATTTCCAGCCTTTAGTTTTGAGTTTTATATAAATATCTTTACTTCCATGCCAGATTGTCCTGGCAAGTTTACACATCTGACAGCTCCATGTTTATGTAGCGTGGATAGTGTCAGGCTTCTCCAGGTGCATTGGGGAGGCATCTTCCACCCGTGCTCTCCTATAGTTCTGGTGTTTAAACTTAACTTTATTTTCATAACATGAATTGGCTTATTTCCAGCACCTAACGGTAACCTCGTATCCCCTTACCTCTGAACCAAGTGGTGGCAACAGAGAAAACAAAGCTGGAGTAGTACAATTCCCCAACTTGATTTTTGTAAATTGCTTTTACACAGTGGTGTTGTAGCAACATGGTGACTTACCGGCACGGCACCTCCTGCTGGCCATCTTGGGAATTAACTCTTTCCAGCCTTCGGAGCACCCTCTGCAGGCCGGTGTCTCGCCTGCTGCTGGCATCCGTGTCCCTCCTGGACTCTGGTGCCCTTTACCCTGGGGTTCTGCTCCAGCAGTACCCCCATGCTCTGGGTCTCCCCTCCCTGGGGAACCCCCAACCCTCTAAAGCCACCTTGCCTCAGTGGCTACTGCCAGTCATCATCTAGCCTCCGCTCACTGGGGCAGACTGCAGTTCAGTGGCCACTCATCATTGTCAGGGGGTTAGGACCAGCTGCCTCTGTCTATTCCCAGGATGCCCCTCTGCAGCCCCAGTACCTTTTCATAGGCCTTCATCAAGGCCTCAGCCTAGGGTTTTACCAGGCTGGAGCTCCCCAGCTCCCTTGCCCTATTCCTCAGCACGGCTCCAGTTCCCCTTTCAAAAGGACTTGTGAGGCATCCATTCTAACGGCAAACCTTGCATATTACAAAATGAACAATATAACTGTAGCGAAGCGACGGCTCACCGGCATGGCACCTCCTGGTGGTCGTCTAGGGAATTAGCTCTTTCCAGCCTTCGGAGGCCGGTGTCTCGCCTGCTGCTGGGATCTGTGTTCCTCCCTGACTCCAGTGCCTATTCCCAAGCTGCCCCTCTGCAGTCCCAGTACCTTTCTTGGCCTTTAGCAAGGCCTGCAGCCTGGGTGTTTACCAGGCTGGAGCTCCCCAGCTCCCTTTGCCCTTGCCCAGCACTGCTCTGCTTCAGTACCTTGCTCCCAGCAGCTAGCCCTTCCCACTCCAGGGCTAGAGTGAGACTCCTCCAGCTTCTGGCCCACAGCCCTCTTATAAGAGCCAGCTGTGCCCTGCTTGGGGCGTGCCCCCAGCTGTGGCTGCTTCCCCCAGTCAGCCTAGCTTTTCCCAGCTGCAGCCCTCTCCAGGGCTGCTTTTACTATTGGCTCCCCCAGGCAGCCCTCTCCCATGGCTGTTTTAACCCCTTCAGGGCCAGAGTGTGGTGACCATCCTGCTACAGATGTGCACAGTGGAAATGTACTTAATAGTTTTTCATCAGCTTATGAGCAAGGTGCAAAACCCAAACCTCTTGGGTCCATTCTCATCAGCGCTAATGGGATCGTCTGTTCATGGGTGTAGAGCTGAGAATAAAACGTACTAAGACTTTCTGCACCAAGGGCACATAGTTCAGAACTTTGTGTCTCATTTGGCTTGTAGGTTGCTAGGTAAGGGATGGGCATTGGGATGTGGAGGCCTTTTGGACTGGAGTGATTTAATTCCCATTGATTGCTTTTGTTTCTGGAATAAAAACATTGGCAAAGTGTCCCATCAGAGCTGCTGTGTTTTCTCACTGCTGCAGCTGCGTTGCAGGTAAGGAGCACGGGTAGATTTGTGGTGACCTTTCTAGTGTGGAGAGTGGTAATAGCCATTTTGGTTCTGCGTGTCTTGACTATACCAGACCATCATAAAACTGGATTAAAATCTTCAGTTGTCCTAGGGGAGCCACTTGGGAGTTGGGGTGTCTCTGTGTAACTAAATAGAAGGTGCTGGGTGCGGGAGAGAGAGGGTGAATGCTCATGGTCTGAGCAGTTGAAGAGGTAAATTAAGTTTATTAGTACCAGCCCTTTGGGGGTGTGAGGAGTGGGGAGTGGGTATTAGGTGTCTGAGCCTGGGCTGAAACAGTGGAGTCGGCAAAATGCTCCCAGGATGAAGTACTGATGTGTAAAGCAACTTTTTTTCTTTTCAGCATCTGTTGACCTGAAACAGCTGCTTACACCTAAGCTTGTTGGGAAAGATGAGGGTGCACTGAAGAACAGACGGTCAGCGAGCCCGGTCCTCCTGAACAGCCAGAGCATTGCGTTCCAGCCAGGTAAGTCTTGCCAAAGAGCAGTGAGAGGCCACTCTGTGCTGAGACATTCTTGTGTACTATGGTGAGTCTTTCCTCTCCCTCTTTCTCCCACAGAGAGTTACAGCCCAGCTGACAACCAGCCCGAAGCAGTGAATCCATTCAAGCCCAACAATGTTCACGTCCACACATTGGTGGCCTCTCCGCCAGCCCTGATAAATGTTGAAGACGATACCTGCAAGGAAGATGTCATTTTTTTCTAAGTGTTTCCTGTTCAAGAAGGTCCTTGTGCCATGCCGTTTCAAAGAACAGAAGGTCAGCATCGTGGATGTCCTTCCACCACTGACGCAGTGGAGCAGGATTTCAGTGTTGCTTGGTTGGCTTCTCTACTGACAGCTGAGAATGAATTCACCATAGTAACACACTTTCTTTTAACTTTTCCAAGCATGGGAAAGTATTGATTTTTATATGGCTTAGGTGTATAAATTCAAAGCCTGTTAAAATGTTGCCATCTACTGTAATTTGCTCTCTTTGATGAATTTGCAGTAGCTCTTGGTAGATCTTTTATCTTGTAAAGCAAGTCAGTTTTAGTTGATGTTGGGCCTCTCAGATTTTTATGTACTAGTTTTAAGAATAGGCCCTCAAATGGCTGAGAAGTTTAATTCTGTCTTTACAGAGCAGTGATCAGTGTAATGGATTATTCATTTTGTTTTAATAACTAGCTGGACAGCAAGCCAGTCTTCTCACAACCAGCGTGACAGAGGAGAGCTACCCACTCACATGAAAGGAACAGCATCTTGTACCTTTTACTGAGTTCAGCAGAACATGTGCTTACTGCACATGCAAAATGTACGAGGGACTGTAAACCTCTTAACATTCAAAAAATCCAAGAGCCAAAAAGCTCCCCCTAGTTGTGACAGCAAAGGGTTGGACATGTATAAACTCTCTAACGTGGTAATGAAGAATTGAGCTAGGAGAGTATTCCCTGGCAATCACTTGCACTAGGTCTGATGTCCATCTTCGGGAAAGGCTCCTTAAAGACACAACAAGTAGACAACCATCTCCATGTCTGTGAGTGTGTAAAAATTCCCAAGGCAAAAACCATGTGTTGGTTCAAAATTAGCTTTGAGACTGGGGTTTTATTCCAGCTGAAGATGCTGACCATAAAGAGCTGGTTCAGCATGCAGTTGGCTACTGTCCTGTCTAACCTCTTGTCTTCTGGATCTTTATCTGTCTGCCGCCTCAGTGGACATCACACCAAGGACTGGAATGTAACAAAGCTGCTGTTACTGCAGGGAGTGCTCTGCAGCACTGTGTCAAGAATGAAGGGAATAAGGAATATTTAGAATAATTTACCATTAACTAAATCATCTTACAGCTGCTTTGACATCTCCTCTTATTGGATGGGTCGGGTTTAGTGAATTTTGGAATGTTGACAAAGTTAACACCATTCTGCTCAAAGGGCAGTGTGCATTTTGGGAAATCATTCAGCGTATTACAGGACTCCAGTGTGTGTCTCAGTTCTTGAATATGCACTACATCTAATTAACATGTAACCTAGTACATGGATGTGTCTGGTCAAATATACTGTGTACAATGATGTGCACCAAAAGAGATTGTTCTGTGGGGATGATGCCATAGGAAGGAAAACCGGTCTTTCTCAACCTTAGCAAGTTTGGGGAAATGCTTCCTAAAATACGATTGCAGTAGATTTGGCGCACAAAATCCTGGCTAAAATCATTTCAGCACAAGTTAGGGCAGTTTCCCAACCAGAAGCATTTGGATATGCTGCTTTATTCCAGCCTGAGAGGAAAGTGAGTTATTTCTGCTTTAAATAAACTGTTCCCTCTGAACGGGCAGAGCACGTGTGCTGCATGTCAGTAACTTCAGTTCAGCCCAAGTATTTTCGATTTTTCAGTGAGGGAAGCCCAGGAGGTTTTATAAATTGTCAAAAGTATTTGCTGCAGAATACAGTCTTGGTTTCAAAGTGGCTAAATGGTGTAAGCAGGATTATTGCCCCAAGCAAGCTCAGCTGTAACTGGGAGACTCAAATATCCTGGAAATCTGTGACCAGTGAGGGAGAAAGACAGAAATTTGGAAGCCAAGTGGCCTGTGCCTAATGTGCTGGGCAAGTGCCCTCTCCTGCGGTGCTGCCTTGGACATTGCTGGCTTAATGCTCATCCCTGGTGAAAATCGGGAGCAACGAGCGTTACCCTGGTGTAAGCGAGACGAGAATCCGGCCCCATGTCATGTGGTTTATCTCCAGAGAAGTGCCCTCTAGAAGCTCCTATTGAATATTTTTCTGTTTTGAGACACGTTGTTTCTAAATCAGGCCCCTTTGGCGGCGGTGTCGCAATGCTGCCTGCTGATTTGCAGCCTTGCCGAGCTCGTGCAGTTGGTTATGGAGCCGAGGTGCAAAGAGCTGAAAGGTCACACCAAGAGACAGCCTGATGCTGGCATCGTGATATTGCGTTACTGTGACCCAGTGTGTCCCCTTATTAGTGGTCAGGACATGGGACCATGATGAGTTTGTGGCTCTGTCTTCATTTGACAGTCTCTCTTCTTCACCCTCTCTTGGCTGCTGGGCTGGAATTTCTTCTCTCCTTAGAGTAAGATGAGTTCTGATCTAACCTGCACGAGGGCCCACCGAGTCGCCCAGTAAGGGTTGATTGCTGTATTTGATCAGCTGATGCTGCAGTTCCAGTCCTGTGTAATAGAGACACACACATTTCCTTGTGTAAATGTACATCAAAGCAGCAGGAGTGCAGGGCTGCTGTATTCTCTCCATTCCAAGCCGAAACTCTATTCGGCCATTCCCTCAGGACCCCGGGGTTCAGGAGCTTTAGCACAGAGCTACGCTTATGTCCACGGTCCCAGGTCGGGGATGGGGCCTTTAAACCAATTTTCCGAAACAAATACTTTGTTTTATTTTTGTCATTCTAACATTGTGGGAGATAAACAGTGTATGGGCCCGCAAGGCTGATGTAGCTGCTGCTGTCCTCACCCCTCCCTGCAATAAATCCTCTCAGATGTAGAAGAGTGACACCTGAAACTGCCAGGTCTGTAATGAGAACTCATCAGAACCATAACCCAAGTTTTAAACAGCTGCTTTATCAGTGTTGTTCCCAGGAAGTGATTGTAGCTACACGTGAGCAGAGGTGGTGCCTCTTGGGCGCCATCCCGAGGGCTCCTTCCCAGAGGGGCCTTCAGTCCACAACTGAGGAGCTACCTTAAGAGTCAGCATCTGCCTCAATGCACACGTCTCACTGCTGCGAGCGTTTGTGGAGGTTGCGTTTATCTGGTGTGGTGACTGGACCCCTGTGACTCTTGGTCTCGAGTCAAACTCAGGTTTGTTTGGGTTTTTTAAGTGCCAGGCTAGGCACTGATGTGATTCTTCTGTGCGGTGACCGGCCTGAAGAGGCATGACCGTGAATTAGCGAATGATGCGCTATCTTAATGATAGTGTGCGCAAAATCTGTAACTCTCCAAGGCTCTAAGCCAAAACGTGACAGTCACCTACCAAAGTGCAAAATAAATCGTGTGTGGAACTGAGAGGAAAAGGTGATTTAAGAAATTCACCTGTTCAGAGGCCTTGAAATTTCATTAAATTCCTCCAATGTCACAAGACAAATTTTGTCATTAAAAAATAGTTCATTGGGGTATTTCACCCAGCACTAGTTTTTAAACCCATTCCCCTGAAGCAGCCTAGATTCTAAAGACGCTGTTCAAGTCTGGGGTAATTGGCATATTTCTAATGCTCTTCAGGGAAGAACTTACTTATTTTAAGTGGGGGGGGGGAAGCTCACTACCAAATGTTTGCTTTTAAATACTGTTGCTACAAATCAGAAGCTCCATGCTGCCCTTCCTGCCTGAACTCACCCTTTGGTCCTCTATTGCCCTGAGGTATGGTGGGAGTTTCAGCATGACCTTTGAACTACTTGGCTGTTCTTCACTTTATGTCACAGCCTTCCCATCCTGGATGATGTGTGTGTTTCATACTGTTGCTTTGAAATGTTACGGTTGCTTGCAGTCTTCGATCTTTTAAAATCCAATCCAAAGGCTGCTTCCTTTCTTCTCTCAGTTCACACTGCTGCCCCTTCATGTTTCCTGCCTTCGGGTTCCAATGGCTTCCTCAAGGTTGAGCTCACTCGGACACTCTCAAGTGCTTTCTTAGCGTCTGACTTCCCCAGCTGTGACTTGTAGGTGCAGCCGGCCCAGCAAGTTGACTTTGGAATCTATTTCCCTGTGTGGGGGGAAGAGTTGCTGATTTCTAGAGGTGCCTGTTCACTGCATACCAGTTACGAGTGTGCCCGGACAAGCAGCTGATTCCGAGTAAAGTGGTGGCAATTCTGCCTTTCTAAATGGTCCTCTGTTTTTAAAGTCCTGTAGCCAGATGCAGGCGACTGTTTGAGTCCATTCATGGCACTTGTTAAAGCAAATGGCAAAATACCTAGAATCAAAGTAGCATATTAGACTGCAATAGGGTTTAAAAATAATGTAAAAAAAAATAAATCCTTATACCTGATCCTGCAGAACCCAGTTCCCTGAGACTCTGCTAATGCTCGCGAATGACGCACCAGTTCGTGGCGTAGATTCTCCCCACCGGAGAGCGCAGGAGCATTTTGTCGTCTTCCCAGTTCCCAGCATTTTTAAAATCTCCCTTTGCAGTAGATTTTACCTCTGCCGCAGCTGCAAACCCTGCTCATTGAGAAATCTGGGGAACAGCCTTCCCCCCTTCAAGGCCAGTCCAGTACCTTTGAAACAGTTAGCTACCCTTTATCCATTGTGTGTGCATGCTACTTGTCGAATTCCACTTGTGCCATGTGTCCAATCAATGTTTTATATTTTTGTACTGAAAAGAATTGGAGCACTTTAGGAAAGTTTATTTTAAATTCCTCTTCTGTTTGTACCAAGGTAAATGCTCACGAAAGTAAATCCCGTTGTATCTCGCCCAGTGAGATGTGAACTGTCTTAACGCTGTTTAGTCTTGGGCCTGGTTTAAAGGCCCCCTGCGCTGCAGTGATTCATGAATAATCATGATTTATGGTTACATGGGATTTAAATTGAGTATTTTGTTGGGGAAATGTCTCAGTTGTTTTCCTTTTGTTAGGATGTAAACATTGTAAATAGTTCCTCTACTGTCAATAATTCAGTAATTCAACTTCTTTGTAGTCCTTTAATTTTATTTGTAAAGTCAATGGTTAAATGTTACTATTCTCTTGAATTGTGCACTTCTTGGTTAATTGTAAACGTGATTTTAGCACACCAAACAATTTATTTTTTCAGTGATTGCAATGTTTCTCCACTGAAGGGTTTCAGAGCAGCAATAGACCTGAAACCAACTTCGAGCAATAAAAATACCCTCAAAAACTAGCTGCTTTAAGACACTTTTATTTCAATTTAAGATTAAATGCTGTCCTAAAACAGATCAGAGAACCAGCCATTTCTCATGTACATCTGGTTTTCTGCCCTACAGACAAAATTCCTTGTGTGTTAGTGACACCACATCTGCTGCCTAGAGGAAGGGGGAGGCATACAGTGAGTCAGGCAGGTGCAAGGGTCTTGACAAGTATAGGGATCTCCAAGGAGCTGAAGCCCCCATGAAGGGGCCTGGTCCCAGAATGGCAGAAATACAGTGTAGTGGTGGGAGTGTGAAGGTAGGAAATTACCTTACATTGGCAGACAGCAACTTGGGGCCAGTCTGGTTTGAGATGTTGCTGGTGCTGCTTCAGTCAATCAGTTTCCATCTGCAATGTATCGAACTCTTTCTGTGCCAGCCTGGTGGCTGCTGCTAGGTATTGCCAGCATGGGACTCATTTGACTAGTTGTACTCGGCCCCTGCTACAGGTCTGACAATGCGCATTCTATGGGGAGCTCCTCACAACACTAAGTATTGACAGACTCCAAAGGAAGCCCCAGTCAGCCTGCCTTGGCTTTGGCAGGGGATAGACCAGATAAAATGAAAGAAGGCAGCAGGGGGTTCCTGGACTCCAGCAGACTGAAGGCATTTTCTGTCCACCCGTTCCATATGGAGTCTGCTGAGGAACACCTTTGGCCAGATATGCATGCATGTGTGTGAATGTGGCAGACTCTGAATGATTAGATTTGTCTAATAACGGTAAAATCATATCAATCTCAAAGTGGTATCAAGGGATCTGGGCTGTATCTCTGTTGGAAGCTACTCTTCACCTGTGAAATGTTCTTAGCATCTCAAGTTGTGGGTCTTCAAAGTTCATATTAGATTGAGGGTCCCAAGTATTTTCCCAGCATATGTCAACACTGACAGATGTATTGGTGGAGCTGAGTGATGCTTCAGAGGATGGAGCTCTAAAGGCCGTGTAAATAGATCCTGACTTTACTTGCATCTGCCTTGAGGACAAAACATTTGTGCTTATTCTGGCCCCCTGGTAAGCGCTCTCGGTGCTCAGCTGCAGTGGCCACTGGGGGTCACTGTTATATGCATTTCCTGTTTGTCTGGGTAGCTAGCCAAAGTGCAATATTGCTTTTTTAAATATTGTACAGCAGCAGAAAATGGAGCTTTGCTGTTTCTGGTGGGTGACACTGGGTGGGGGGGGGCTGCTTTATGCCTGGAATTAAAGGGCAGTGCTGTTGGTAGGGCTGGAGTCCTGCCCAACTAAATCTCAGGGTGTGAGGTGATTAATAACCAAGTTGGGAGGCCCGGACTGTATGCAGTGTTCCCAGAGCAAGAGCTAACCAGCAGTGGCCAAAGGAAAATTCAGGCTGACTAGGATTTTGCTGCCAGTGAGACTAGGGAGCTGCCTCGCGGAAGTGCTGATGTCCCCGTTGCTGGAGCAGGTTGTGGGTAGATGGGGCAACGTGCAGGGGTCTAGTCTGTGCTGCAGGGAAACAGGGAGGTGGGGGCAGATGGACAGGGTGACCTGCACAGACGACAGCCGCTGCTCCAGGGCCGCAGGCAGTGTGGGGGCGTCCAGGCAAAGACCCCAGGGTAGAGAGGTGAGAAGAGGGGCAGTGCTGGGGGTGGACGAGACAAGCACGGAGAAAGCGGTTTGGAAAACTCAGGAAGCCCAAAGACCAGTGCCGAAGGGATGGCGTGACTGGCAAGTGTTTGCAGCCGGGGAGGAGGGGCCAATTCCAGGCCTCAGCACAGGCTGAAAGTCCGCCGTAAAGTCATGCAGCTGGTGGTTCCCTCATAATTGCTCACCCGCATCTGCCATGCAGATGTGCCAGTCCGGCAGTGGGAAGGGAATATTTCTGCCAGCGACGACAGACTCACTAAAGCCCAAGGGAGACTCAGGGGAGTGGCAAATAACCATTTCACAAAGCACAGGCCATGGCGAGAGCAAGTGGCTGGGAACGGAGACCCTGAGGGGCCTGTTCTCAGCTCTGATGCTGGCTTGTGGTGAGGCTCTGGGCAAATCATTGCTGCTCTGTGAAATGAATATAAAGCTACTTCTGCCCTGGCCTCCCCTCACGGGAGAGTGAGTTTGTGAAGCCCCTGGACAGCTGCTCTGTTCTAAGTTTTCCCTGATAGTCTCCCCTAGAGCCGGACTCTGTAACCAGTTGCGTGTGAGCAAGTAGTAAACCTAGTACCTCAGCAAGGGCAGCAGCTCCACCTGCCTTCGCTAATTTCAGATCTGATGCCGATTCAACTCCAGCCCAACCATCACCCCTTCTCCAAGGATGAATCGCTTGAGCCATGGGGAATGACAAGTTTCGAGCTGCGAACGTTCCCTTTCATGTGGGGGAGGCTCGGCTGCATGTGCATCTGAGCGCCGCTGGAGAGCCAGGTGTTGAAGGAAGAGCGCTCAGAGAATACTGGGGCCATCCTGTGCTGCTGAGAGGGGGAATATGCTGCTTCATCACCCTGTAAATCAAAACCAGCCCTGTTTCCTACCCCAGGAGTGGGCCAGTCTGCTCTCAGCATACAAGGGGTGATGCCTGAGGCGCTTTCTTCTGGCGAAGCAAGGTAAGTGCCTCCCTCCCAGTGCTCTGGGCGACCTGTCTTGGCAGCTGGCAGCATTGGAGTGTCACAGGGATCTCAGACAAGGGCCCAGCTGCATTCTGTTCCAGGGCTGCTTTTCTTAAAAAAAAAAAGCTGAGAGTAAAACTACTACCTTGAAACATCCTCGGGAGGGTGCTGTGGGATGGGCCAGGCCTGCCCCTAGCCCTTTGGACAGTAGCAGACGTCACCCCTTTCCAAACAAAGTCTGATGTCTCTTTAATTCTTAATATAAATTAAGCAATATGAAGTAACCACAACTACCCCAGAGTGCTGAGATCAACAGACAGAAGCAGAGGCTGGCACCAGACGCGACAGCTAAATCTTGATAGCGCAAATATTTCAAATGGGTGATGGAGGTTTCACTCTAAACTGCTCGGTAAGCTCCACAGCGGATCAAGTTTAAATATTATCAAAGCAAAAAGAGGAGAGAGAAAATAACAGTAAATACAATAAGGGAGGCTATTCCCATCCCTCCCCCGATCTGCTCTGAGACTTCGGGGAAGTTGCTTTCCCTCTCTCTGCCTTTGTGAGAGGACACAAAGAATAACAGATAACAGCCGCACACGAAGCGAGTGCTAACACAGCCACTTAATAACTCTCTCACCCAATATAAACTCTGTGCATGCAAATGCATGTATAACATCCACAAATCCCCATTTGCCCCCCCACCCCGTCCCCCCCAATTCCCCCAGAGGTCGCTGGGGTTTAGAAAGATCTTGTTTACGTAGTGTCAGCTCCTCAGCAGAACCACGTCTTCCAGATACAAAGCCCAGTCTTCCAGGGTTGGCTCAGGGGAGTTTCCCCTTTAGGAAGCAGAACACTTTGCACCCAGTACTGACATGGGCTTGGAGGGGGGCCTGGCAGGCAGCGTACCCCTGAGGCGTGACGGCCAGCTCAGCATGGATGACGCTTTCCAGTATTTCTGTGACAGGTGCCTTTCCGGTATCTGAAAGCTCTTTTCCCTTCAGTCACGTTTGGATGTTTGGACAAGACTAAATCATACACCCAGTAACTACTGGCGTGGTCCAGGCATGTAATGGAGACTCTTCAAAGTGAGGATTAAGGAGCATCCTCTGCGTTCCTTGGCTAGCAGGATGGTGGCTGCAGCACAGGGCTTCTTGGGGAGGGGTAACTGTGACCGAACTAAGCATGAGGAGCAGGAGAGTGTCCTAGGAACATCTCCACCCCTAGCTTACGAGGCAGCAGAGGACGATGGATAATGAACGGAGCCACGCGTGATCTTCGCCAGCTGTGAAGCGAGAGGTCCCAATGTTACTGCTCTGTCAGAGAGGATTACGTGGGCATCCAGCCTGAGGAGGAGGTAAGGCCTGAGAGCAGCAGGGCTGGCCTGGTATGTCCCCCGCGTGCCAGTAGCAGGAGACGACTCCCAGGGTGCAGCTGGGAACCCAAGGGGAGGAATTGTGGGAACGTTTGCCTCAGCGTTTGATTCTCTAACCGAGGCTGCTGCTTGTGACTCGGCGTGTTCCAAGCACCGCAGCCACCTGGGCCAGGTGCGGCGTGGGGGCCCAACTAGGCACCATGGCGACAGCCTGTTATCTGTCGGCAGGCCCCCCATGCGCCAGGGCCGGCTGGCAGTGAATCCTAGAATCTCAGTGTGGGAAGGGACCTCAGGAGGTATCTAGTCCAACCCCCTGCTCAAAGCAGGACCAAACCCCGATTTTTGCCCCAGATCCCTAAATGCCCCCTCAAGGATTGAACTCACAACCCTGGGTTTACCAGGCCAATGCTCAAACCACTGAGCGATTCCCTCCCCGAATCTTTTCAGCTCGGCCTGGCCTCGGCTGCTGGTCCTGTGACTGTGGCTTCTCAGCCTTTTCTGAAAGTCAGGATTTGAAGCGAGAGACCCAGGGCTGGTCTGCAGACTGGGGTTTCTTGGCCCTTCGAATGCCAGCTGCACAAGGCACTTGAGGAGCTGCCAGGCTCCACTTCCTGCTGAACACTGGGCCACGTGTGCCAGTTGCCCGGCTGTGTGGCCATCGCGGGGAGGGTCGGTCTGTCTAGTATCTGACACCTGCTCAGGGTTGAAGAATCTGGTTGTGCAGCTCCCAGGCTGTGCGGGGGGAATGGGGTCTGGGAGGGTGAAGTCACAGGGCTGGGCTGCGAGGAGAGCCAGGTGTACAGCCATTGTTCTCGCTTGGCAGGAGTGCGCCCGGCGGCCAGGCCAGTCTCCACGCTGGGAGGGTCTCCCTTTGCTGCTGCAGCACAGCTGTTGTAGGACGTCCCGGGCCCGGAGGGACAGGCCCCTTCTCCGATAGCTCGGGCCAGTGCCGCAGGAGGCTTTGAGGTGAGCGCTGTGGCTGGGAGCTGCTTCGGGGCCTTCTCTCGCTGCTCACATCCCATGGGAGGCGTTAGTCTTTGGAAGGGAATGCCAAGCCTCGTGCTTCCTGGGGCGGTGCTTCCTCAGCAGGTTCCTAGGCGGCTGGAGCCCTCCAGCAAGGTGGGGCGGGAGAATAGGGACTACTGGGCCCCACAAGCAATCTGGGTTCCCGCAGCATAAAGGCCTTGGTTGTCAAAGCAGGGTCCACTCCTATTCCCCAGGCCCACAGTCAGGGCCAGCGAGTGCTGGGCCTCGATACGATGGTGCTGGGGACACCCAGGCCCAGCGGGGTCTGTGCACTGCCCTTGCAGGGGGCCAGGCCTGAGCCTCTGTCCTGGGCCTCTCCATGCTGAGGCTGGTGGACAGGGCTTGGATTACACTGGCAGTCCCAGCAGGCAGGTCCCCGCGAGGGGATGCGGTGGCTGTGTAAAGCTCAGTGCCCAGCAGAGCAGCGTGCACAGGGGAAGGAGGGAGGGAGCAGACTGGCTCAACATGCCAGGCAGGTTTGGCTTTCGGGTGGGGCCGGGCCAATAACTGCTATGAAATATTTACTGTTGTTTCCTGTCCGGAGCGTGGCCTGGGCAGCAGCTGCCTAGAGGGACTCCCTTGATCTCAGAAGTGCTCCAGATAAGGCAGTTGAGGGGTTTCGATAAACGTCCTGCTTAGAAACGGACCCTTACTCTCACTGCCTCTCTCCATCCCCCAGCCACCCAGCTAGAGCGACTCCTAGCCAGTCCGTATAATGCTGTGGGAGGCTTAGTGCTACTGGAGAAGAGGGGACTCATTAGCCTGTGGCTGCTCATCGCTGAGATGGACCCTGGTGGTTCCCAGGGCTGCCTTCCCTCCTGAACCATGGCTCTGGCCTGGCACCGCGAGTCCCTGGGCTAACCCAGCTATCAGGCCGTCGTGTGACTGGGGAACAGAAACACTGTCCTGGGCAGGGCCAGCTCCTGCTTCTCCTGCTGCCACCTGCGCACGAGTGCTCAGCTGAGCGAGGTTCACAGCCTGGCACAGTGCCCTGCCTAGCAGCTGGGTGGTGACTCATTGAGGCGCCAGTGCTTGGCTGCGGGCCTGTGCTGCGCACAGCAGGGGCTGTGACTGCGCAGTAGCTGGTTAGCAGGCTGGAAACAGCCTGGCCTAGGCTGGCCGCTCATTAACGTGCTCATCCTTGGGCTGCTGATAAGATCATAGAGCCTTGCCAGTGACTGAGGAAACACCGGTGCCGGTCAGACGGGGCAGCTGGTTTGCAATGTTCACTGCTCCTTCCTGACGTCTGCAAACTGGTTTGTGCCGCTGAGCGGTTTAAATGTCCCCAGCCAAGCCCAGAACGTCCAGGGTCCTCTCCAGGCAATCACGCAAACCAAAGAAACCGACTCAAAGGGAAGCTGCAGCAGCTTCGGAGGCTCCTGGAACTGAGCTGTAGGGCAGCTGTGCAAGTCAGGTCCAGTTTGCTTGGGGCTTTGTGTACAATCAGGCCTGGACATTAATATTGCACCAATTATGTGACCAGTCTGACTAAGGGGAGGCACACGCCCAGCCATGGGAGCCTGTGCCCAGGAAATCCCGTGGCTGCCAGTGCCAAAGGCTGTCTGGTTCAAGCAGTGTTCAGTCTCGAATGGTTAGTTCAGGGGGGTTTCTGCTCCAGTGAGCAAACAGACCCTGAAGCGGATCTGCAGCTTCTGCGGAAGGACTGCAGCCCTTTCAGTCTAAGAGGTGCTGACGTGGTTACGATGCGTTTCCCAGCTCCCAAGTGGATCCATGTGCAGATGCCAACGAAGGAGCCGAAATCTCCAGCCAGGAAGGCGGGTCTGTGTTGCACATGGCTGGGGCCCATGGGGCTAAGGCTTCCCCAGGTGTCTCTGTAGCACTAGAAGCCACACTTGACGGGGAGAGGGCAGAGCTGGGGGCAGGGCAGTGCTCAGTGCGGAATGGCAAGGAGGCCAGAGCAACCCACGGCAGTTTCTTGGTCTTTATTACACAGCAGCCAGGGCCCTTTGCTGAGCAAAGGGATCCAGCCACGGAGGAGGCGGCTGGTGCCCTTTCCCCATGAGAGGCAGAGTTTGCTCTAAAGGTAGTGCAAGGCAGGGAAATGACTCGCGGATGCTTATGAAGGCTCCAGCACAAGGGACCCTCAAAGAAAAACGCTATGCCCGGAGCTCAGATAACATCCCAGCGCCATGGGCAGGAAGCAGATGGAGACTCAGTGGTGCTGTAGCAACAAAACCAAGGTTGTCCTTGTTGCAAAAGCGGGAGGTGGCTGAGAACCAGAGCTCCGTTGCCTGGCAGCGTGAACAAAACAGGGGCTACACAAACAGCCATGAATGAAACCTTGAGTGTTGAGCTTATTGGAGTCAAGTTGGACTTTGCCTACCCCTTGAAAGCAGCCGCTGGTTTAAAGGGGAAGGAGACACTTCCTGTTCAGTAACAGCTGAGATTAGATAAGGAAAGGGAGGCAACTCTGCTGGGTTCTAGCCCCAGCTCTCCAGCTGTCTGGCTTTGTGAGCTGAGGCCTCAGTTTCCCCCTTTGTGAAACACCATTGGTGCATGCCTGCCTGCACTGCTCAATGGCAGAGCCGGCAGGTGCAGAGAGCTGCAGCCCTCGTGTCACTGCGTTTCAAGCAGGCTCTCCCCCGGATGCAGCTGCCGGCTCCTCTCCCTACCTTGCGCCTGGCCCCCCAGCTGTGCCGCAGTCTCAGCAGGAGCGTCGGAGGAGGCTCAGTGTGAGTAAATGTTACGGGGAGAGGAACCCTGGTGCACAAGCAGGCGGCAGGAGCCCTAAACTAGACTGTGGCTCAGGGGACGAGCTTGCAGAAACTGCATCAGCTCTACCTGCCAAGGGCAGGCCCTTCCTCCCTTTCACACCAGGCTCTCTGCCTGCCCAGGGGCTGGGCTCAGCCGGTGATGTTGACTTTTAGCTTGTCAGCCTGAAAACAAATGAAGGTTCAAACCCAAACAGCGCTTCTCCCCGACAGTCAGACACTGGATTGCACGTACAGTTTGCTTCCTGTGAACAAGTTCCGGTGTTTCCAAACTTCAGCCCAAATCTTCACAGCAGGCTGCAACTCCAGACTCAAATCGCTGGCGGCAGCAGGCCCCAGAGCTGACTCTGCTGCACGAGACCGAGCGAGGGGAAACGAGAGAAGTTTCAGCCAAACAGTGCTGTTCTTAGACGCTTCTGCACGTGCAGCCAGCACAGCGGCTCCTTTGGGAGCCGGCTTCGGTTGCTGATGCAAACTAGAGTCCTGCAAGGAGCTGGGTTTTAACAGGAGCTGTCGGAGCTCCACCCAGCTCCAGGCTGTGCAGCTGGGATGGAAAGCCCAGCCTGTGGAAAGGGGCAGCCCTGCGCGGTGGGGTTCTACCCCTGCTACTTCGGTGCTCTGACATTGAACGAGGCCCTGCCGCAGAGGTGCTTGTTCTTGGGAGAAAGGCTTTGTCACAAGCACTGGTACCTGCTGCCCACAGTTGGTTAATGTTTTGCTCGCATTCCATGCCAGGGGTTGGGCTCGAGCATTCCTACAGCTGTCTGCAATGGTGGTTTGGACCCTGGTCAGGTCCACGGTGTAGCCGAGGGCCGGCTGTCCCTGGAAAGAGCCTCCCAGCTGGTGCCACCTCTTGCAGCCAGGGCAGCCTTTTGTTCCCTCCTCCACTGCAGGCCAACTGGAGTGCCCCAGGGGCACCCGTGATACAGAAATGGCCTGAGATCATATGAAGCCCATTCAAGGCAATCACTCGTCTTGAATGCAAACAGACATTTTAAAAGGAACCAGAAGCGATTTTGGCAGGGCACTGAGCAGCCATGTTCGCACAGCTCCTAAATGCTGTATTTCCTTCCAGTGCCCAGGAGTGTGGCACTGCAATAGAGAAGCATTAGCTCTTAGCACGTCTCCTCCCTCCCCTCTGCCCAGCCAGCAGGAAAAGGACCATGCGAGGCACTCTGTGTGAAAGGCAGGTAATAGCTTCTCTCGCATGTAGGAGGGAGAGAGCTTTCCCCTGAGTCCATCAGAGAAGGAAGATGAATGTGTGACCTGTCTATGCCAGGACATGCTGTGGGTGCCAGTCCCATCAGCACAAGGTTTGGACTGTGCAATTGCTCTAAGAACACCCTTCCCCTCTGCTGCTGCTAAACACCATCTGTGGGGCCAGCTGGCGAGTGTGAGAGAAGAACCCTAATCAGGCGTGTAGCTATTTGAGCAACAACCTCAAGAGGTGGTGGGTTTTATTACGGTTTATTGAAGCAGCTCCAGGCTGCCGTATAAAAAACATTGTACAAAACCAGCTCACGGGCCCTTGACAAAGTGTTAAGACATTACATGCACTTGTCACTGGTGCTGCAACAGAACCCAGAGGCCAGCTGCTCCTGGTTAGGAATCTTGCTCTGTCCCTGGCAGTGAACAATAGTTCCATCAGAAATACTGGTTTGCTCACTCGCAGCTGTGAAACAGCCACTGCCTCCCAAAGTGCTGCAGATCCTGGTGACGGCACGCGTTACTGGCAGTGCAGGGGCAACTGTGGGAAACACGAAGGGGTCCTCGCTTCTTCGGCTGATGCCTGCACTGAAAAAAGTGACAATGTCTGTAAAGGAAACAGACTACATCCCCGCAGCTTCTGCTGGGAGATCCCTTGCATGTAAGGGCAAGAATGGAAAATCTGTCCTTCCACATCAGCATCTCAAGGGAGAGCCGGGCAGCCAGCCTGGCTGGAGCTTTGCCCACCAAGCTCCCTTTAGAATCTATCCTAAGCCCTCCAAATCCGTTGTGACTTTGCAGCCAGTTATTTGACACCACAGGGAACTGTCCTGCCCTGCACACCTGGTGCTGATGGGTTCCATGTCCATTGGATTGTGGGGCACCCCAATGATTGACAGGTTGTGCTCTACTGCCCAGGTCTTGCGTGCGGATTCTTGGTGAAGTGAGAAGCTGGTGAAGTGGAACATGAAACTTGTTGCTTCTGGTGAAACCTGTAACGCAGAAGGGGTTGTCGTGAGAATGCTAAGCAATGAAACCAGAACCATTTGCTGGGAACAGAAACTGAGGCAAGGTCAGGGCTTAATTTGTGCCAGGGCTTGCCAGGGCTGAGCCCCAGCACCTCAGGGCTTGCTGCATCAGTTATGAATGTAAAAAAAACATTGCTTAAGCTCCAGCACCTCTTTCATTACAAATTAAGCACTGGGAAAGGTGAGTCCACGCCCCTCAACCTGGCCTTCTGCAGCAAGCCTGCCTGCATCCAAAAAGGTATGTCCTGTAAGGCGCAGGATTTTACATCTGCGTGCAGATGCGGTCGCCCCTTCTCAAAAAAGATAGATTGGAATTGGAGAAGGTTCAGAAAAGGGCAACAAAAATGATTAGGGGTATAGAATGGCTTCCGTATGAGAAGAGATTAATAAAACTTGGGACTTTTCAGCTTGGAAAAGAGCCGACTAAGGGGGGATATGACAAAGGTCTATAAAATCATAAATGGTATAGAGAAAGTAAATAAGGAAGTGTTGTTATTTACTCCTTCTCATAATACAAGAACAAGGGGCCACCAAATGAAATTAATAGGTAGCAGGTTTAAAACAAACACAAGAAAGTATATTTTCATGCAATGCACTGTCAACCTCTGGAACTCCTTGCCAGAGGGTGTTGTGAAGGCCAGTACTATAACAGGGTTCAAAAGGGAGCTAGATAGATTCATGGAGGATAGGTCCATCAATGGCTATTAGCCAGGATGGGCAGGGATGGTGTCCCTAGCTTCTGTTTGCCAGAAGCTGGGATTCGGTGACAGGGCATGGATCACTTGATGATAACCTGCCTGTTCATTCCCTTTGGGGCATCTGCCATTGGCCACTGTCAGAGGACAGGATACTGGGCTTGATAGATGTTTGGTCTGACCCAGTATGGCCATTCTTATGTACAGGGAATATTTGGCTGTATTTAACAAACTCATCCAGACACAGGATCATGGGTAAGAGAAGCAGAATGAAAGGCCTCACGATTTGTCCCACTTTGGCACCAACTCCACTGAGAGAGAGTCCAGAGAGGGTTAATTCCTGTTACAACTTTTTTTAAATTAATAGCTCCTGCAGCAGGAGGTAAGTGGCATGAATGGGACCAGCGGATAATTAGAAGGAAGAGACCCTGTGTTTATATGTAGACAGGGCTTGTCTTACAAATGCAATTACAAGCCATACTGGGACTAAATCCCAGCTGTAATCTTCGTCTGGCACCGGCTCTCCTATCCCCACAAGTGACTGCTATTTGAGTGTCCCTGGCAGACTGACCCTGGCACCGTGAGGAGTCTGTGCTAAAACAAATCACTCTGTTATTTATGGCAACCAGCTCTATCTTTGGGCTCCTGCCGTTTGTTGCAGGCAGACTTGGAGTTGCCCCATGATAATGTAGTGATCAGCAAGCCGGGCTGTCCCATACCGTGGACATCAAATCCCATCTGCCAACAGCATTCCCCAAAGGTTTCACATAGGATAGGACTCTGGGGAAGTGCTGAGATGCCAGATGGAGCATTCTCCCCATCCAGTTATGTATACAGCCCTCCTCTCTCTAATACCCTACGGCCTAGAGGGACTCTTCCTCCTTCACTGGTTGGGGTCTTCCATGTCACCTGCAAATGCAGTCTGAAAGCTGGGGTTTGACTGCGAGGCTGCTGGGTAGAGAACTTGAGCCAGGACAGAGCTCCCTCTCCCAGCAGGCAGCCCTCGCTAGAGAAGCCATGCCAACATCTCTCAGCCTGGAAGGTTAACCTGTCTGCTTCTGTGCCCTGCTGGAGCAGGGAGGTCCCAGGGGGTTAGTGTGAAGGGTAAGGACTTACCGTTCCAGTCCCGGAGCGAGGATCAGGCAGACAGGTATTTCCAAGTGCTGACGAAGGCGGTGGGGATGAGGGAGTAGGGCACTGTAGTGACGCTGCTCCAGGTGTCGGAGGAGGGGTCGTAGCAGTCCAGAGTTTTGCAGCGCTGGGCCCCGCAATAGCCCCCTACCACATAGAGCCTGTTTCCAGATGTGACAGCGCGACAGCTGATGCGTTTAGCAGTCACGTCACCGAATTTGGACCACTGGTAGGTGTCACTGTGGAAGCGGTACGCGGAGCTGGCCGAGAACTCTGTGTCTCCCCCGATCACGATCACGTGGTTGCCCACTACGGCGGCAGCCGTGTAGCGCCAGGGCTGGGGACAGCTGGCAGGCACCGTCCAGCGGTTCTGGCCAGGGTCGAAGCACTGCACTTTGGGCAGCTTCTCCTGGTTCACGCTGGTGCCACCAAAGACAAACAGCTTCATTTTGGCCCCCACCACAGCAGCGTTGCTCACGCCCTCCCGGAGAGGGGCTACCAGGGACCACTTGTCCGACTGGGGGTCATAGTGTTCAACCTGCTTGAGAGAGACGGAGGGCGAAGCTGGGAAGGAGCCACTCACTGCTGTGTGGCCTCCGACCACATAGAGACAGTGGTCCAGCTCAGCAGAGCCATGGCCAAACCGGGCCACCAGCATGGGCGTGGCTTTTGCCCACTCATCGTGGAGAGTGTCGTAAACCCAGACGTCTTTGGAGGCGCTGTTCTCGGAGCCCTTACCGCCAGTGACGTACACTTTGCAGCCGAGGGCACAGGCACTGCACTCCTTGCGCGGGCTTGGGATGTCGGTGCGGGGGATTATCTCACTGGTTTGACGGTCAACCACGTAGATTTTGTCACACACAAACGTCTGGCCCCCGAGCAGCAGCAGGGCCTGGCTGACCTTCCGAGGCTGGGCACAGAAACCTGTCACCAGCCCATCATTCTGAAGGATCTTCATCTTGCAGCGCACGGCGTCGGCCACGATCTCCCCTCCCAGCTTGTGGCTGGTCACCAGCTCCTCGGCGGCCACCTGGTTCCGCAGGTAAGATTCCGGCAGGAGGGCCAGACGGACTGAGCGCAACAGCTCTGGCAAGTCCCCGTGCCGCTGCGGCAAGTCATACCGGATCCAGCCGATGACAGCCTCATACACCAGGCTCTCGTCCTCCACCTCCAGCTCCTCGCTCTCCACCAGCTCCAGCAGCTTGTCTTTGGGCAGCTGCAGGAAGTCGTCGGTCTGGTAGAGAGACGTGAAGTTGGCCAGCGCCATCCTCCAGGACAGCTCCAGGAGCCTCTCGCAGCAGTGGGCGTAGGACAGCAGCAGCATGTTCAGGCAGTTGGCTGGGTGCAGGTTCTTCTCCAGAAAGTCGGCCGAGGCTTCGCGGATGTCCTGGAACTGCAGCATGTCCCCAGCCTCCAGCAGGGACTCCGCGTTCTCCTCGTTGATCAGCACCCGGGCCGAGTAGATGTAGTCCAGCAGCAGCTCCAGCACCTCCGGGTGCAGGGAATTGTGGAAGTTGACTTCCGTATCTTTGCTTTCCTTCAGCCCCCCGTTGAACATGGCATCGAAGTACCGACTGCAGGAGGCCAGCACAGCCCGGTGGCAGTGGAAGGCTTGGTTCCCCGCCCGCAGCACCACGTCAGTGAAGAGATGCCGCTTACGCAGCAGATTGAGCTGGGTCAGGAGGCTGTCGGCATGGCCCGGCTTGTGGAAGAGCTGGATGTTCATGGAGCCAGAGCTGGAGCGGGACTTCCGGTTCTCGTGATTGCTGACGGACATGGTCACAAAGCTAGTCTGAAAGGAAAACAGCCGTGACCCTGGGCTCTCGTAAGAAAATCCCCACCTGTTTCTCTCCTGCCTCCCCCAGGTGGCTCTCCAGCGGGCTCACACTCCTGCAACTAAGTGCCACTCCACCCATGTCAGCTCCTGGAGAACACAGGAGAGAGCGAAACCGCTAGGCTGTGTTGAGAAGTTGGGTGCAGTGAAGTAGCCCGTGTCCCAAGATGAGAAGAAAGTGAATCGGGGGGGTGACAGGAAAACTGTAATGTGCGAGCTGGCAAAGGGCTCAAGGGCTGAGTTTAGCATGAACTCGACAAGGGGCTGCAGGGCCCGAAGGTTGTGTTGGTAAAGTTCCAGCTACGCAATGAGCAACTCGAGAAAAGGCCCTGAGAGGAAAACTACACAACCCCAGGCCGAGCCCCTCTCGCGCCCCACCCACGGCGGGCAGCAGGCTGTCCCGGTCCAGTCTCCTCCTTCCCCCTCAAAACTAGAACAGAAAAAGCCCCCCCCCCAGTAACTCCGGGCCTCCCGGGAGACGGGCGTGGGGGGCTAAGGGGGGGTTTGCAGGGGCTGCCCTACTTCAGTGGCCCCAGGCCTGTTTCACGCCCCAGCGAGGCACGAAGCGAAGCCGCCTCTCCCTGGCGAGTCACGCCCCGGGGCGCCCCTGCCCCTTGCCGGGCAGAGCCGCGTCCTGCCCCAGCCGGGGGGCAGCCCCCGAGAGACCGGGGGGGCCCGGCGCCGCTAAAGGGGGGGGGCCGGCTGGAGCAGTCAAAGCAACCGGACCCTTCCGCACGGCGCATTTCGTGCAGGGCCCCGGGCTGCGCGGCGCGGCGGGGCAGAGGCCGGGCGGGCGCGGCGGGGCAGAGGCCGGGCGGGCCCGCAGCCGGCAGGGGGCGGCTCGTGGGGCGGGCGCCGGGGCCGGTTCTGCCCTTTGAGCGGGCGCAGCGGCCGGCCCCGCCGTGGGGCAGCGGACGGAGCCAGGTCCCTGCCGGGGGCCCGACACGGGAGTCCCGTGACCCGCGCAGGGCCCTGCTCCCCCCTCCCCGCGCACTCACCGGCGGCCCGGGACGCGCCCGCTGCGCCCCTCACCCGCGCTCCGCGACTCTGGGCCGCCGCCGCCCGCCTCGCGTCCTTCCCCAGCCGCCCGCCCCGCCCCCTCATTGAGATGCAGCGCCCTGAGCCAATCGGCGCCCGACACCCTGCGTGGCCTCGCCGCAGCGCATGCGCGCTCCCAGGGCCGGCGCGGGCGGGGCTGCGCGCAGGGCCCGGCCCAGCAGAGAACCCAGGCGTCCGGCGCCCCCAGCCTCGGCGCGGACCCCGGCGGCCTGGCGCCTGTGGGGCAGGGCTGCCCTGGGGCGCCGGGAGCAGAGCGCCCGGCCCGGGCCCCCCGCCCGTCAGCGGCCCCCCCCGCCCCCCTGCGGGCCTGTCTGGGGGGCCCCGCCCTTGCTCCCCGAGCGGGGTTGAGCGCCGGGGACCAGGGAGGGGGGTGCCGGGGGGGCGGGGCGGGGTTTGAGCGCCGGGGACCAGGGCGGGGTTTGAGCGCCGGGGACCAGGGAGGGGGGTGCCGGGGGGGGCGGGGCGGGGTTTGAGCGCCGGGGGCCAGGGAGGGGGGTGCCGGGGGGGCGGGGTTTGAGCGCCGGGGACCAGGGAGGGGGGTGCCGGGAGGGGGGCGGGGCGGGGTTTGAGCGCCGGGGGCCAGGGAGGGGGGTGCCGGGGTGGCGGGGTTTGAGCGCCGGGGACCAGGGAGGGGGGTGCCGGGAGGGGGGCGGGGCGGGGTTTGAGCGCCGGGGACCAGGGAGGGGGGTGCCGGGGGGGGGGCGGGGCGGGGTTTGAGCGCCGGGGACCAGGGAGGGGGGGTGCCGGGGGGGGCGGGGGCGGGGCTTGAGCGCCGGGGACCAGGGAGGGGGGTGCCGGGGGGGGGCGGGGGCGGGGTTTGAGCTCCGGGGACCAGGGAGGGGGGTTCCGGGGGGGGGCGGGGGCGGGGCGGGGGTTGAGCGTCGGGGACCAGGGAGGGAGGTGCTGGGGGGGGGGGGGGGTTGAGCGCCGGAGACCAGGGAGGGGGGTGCCGGGAGGGGGGGGGGTTGAGCGTCGGGGACCAGGGAGGGAGGTGCTGGGGGGGGGGGGGGGGGGTTGAGCGCTGGAGACCAGGGAGGGGGTGCTGGAGACGGGGGTTGAGCACTTTAGAAGGAGCCCAAGCTGCAGCGTCTACACGCCTGTCCGTTCCTGCCGTAGCCTGAGCCACGTCCATAGACCCAGGCGCTGGGGCGCTGCTGCTGAGCTCCCCCCTTCGCCTTGTCCATGTGCCCGAAGAGCGGAGTCTGCCAGCAGGCCTGACGCGGGCGCTTTGCTGCTACCGGAGCGTACCTGTAATAGGCGGAGTCGGGACAGGCAGCCCTGGTGCGAAACTGCACCAGCCCAGCCCGTTTGGAAATGCAAAGCTGCCCTATGTCCGAAGGAACAAACTCATAACCGGCTCCGCGCCTGGACAGAGCGGGCGGGGGCCTCATTACACTCCCCTCCCCTTTGGGAAGTGCTTTGAGTTCCACCGTTGGAAAGCACTGCGTCTCCACAGTACTAACAGAGAAGGGGAAGGGCATTTGCCACATCAGGGCTCACCAACCCTGGCCTTGAAGACCGTATCTGAAAGCTGCCTGGCCTCTGAACCTCTCCACTTGCCGTTTCAGAGCAGGCTGTTGTTATGTTTCCTATGTGGGGAGTGTTGTTGATAGAGCTGGCCCTCAGCGAGCAGAGATGTTCACTGGGTCTCACTGATAAAGGGCTGTAAACACAGGAGCCATGGGTCTGAGCCATCACTATCAGTCACACAATATAAAGCTCAGAGTGGCTGACTGGAGCCCTTCCAGCTCATAGCTCGCTGACAGCAGGGCCGTGGCCAACGAATCAGTTAAAACTCCCATTGCACAGCAAACATGCTTTCCTATAATGTGGTAGAACAGGGACAGAATGGGACCAAAGGCCCAGTGGCTGCTGCAGAAGGGGAAAATGTATTACTCTTTCTCAGGCTCGTTCTATGGTGGAGAGAGACGTTCACCAGTCAGTGACTCTGCCTTCAAATCACTTGTGGGGACATTCGGTGTGCAAATAAGAGCAGCTGAGCTGGAGCAAGTGCAGGGCTGGACAATCTCTGCAGCAAGCAACAGCTGCCTAACCAGTAAGTGATAAATAGTTAAAGGAAGCATTACTTTATGGTAAATTCTAACCATTCTAGAAAGGGGTCATAGCTGGGGCCAGAACTAATTCAGAAAGTAGCCTTTACCATTTCAGAACTGGTCCATTATATTAGGACTCCAGTTACAGACACCTAAACTGGTTTAAACCATGCTTAATCTGCATTAAGATAATGCACCTCTTTCCCCTTGGCTCAGTGCTATAGTATCTGTGCTGTTGCCCACTGCTGGACACAACAAGCATGTGTACAAGAAAGCAGCAGTAAAACATTCTCATGTGGTGAAAAGTGGCCAATCTGATAGTAGCAGTAAAGTGCTGATGTGTTTAAGCATGCTTACTGCAGCCAAGTACAGGGGATGCCACTTACCCACCCACTTCAAGGGAACAACACTGGCCCAGAAGCAGGGTTACTCAGGTCATCCATCCAGTTGGAGTGCACTGGAAGGTCTGAGACCAGTGATGCAGGCAGGGAAGAAAGAAAAGCCTTGTCCAGACAAGGCTCTTGTGCTTCTCTTGCTGATGCTCGGCAGTTTGGTGTCTTGACCAGATGCTTTGTTTCCTGTCAGTCAGTGACAGCAAGTGCTGAGCCAAGTCCAGCAACATGCTTCCTCCATGCCAATCCCCACATGGCAGCAGGATGAGCCAGGCAAGCAATCATGCAGAAAATAAGGTGAACTCAGAGGCGAACTTCCCAGAAGGCTGATATGTGATAGTGGCATCTGCATGTTCATAGAGTTTAAGTCCAGAAAGAACCATTAGACAGCTCACCTTTAATTTCAGCCCATTAATTTCACCTAGTTACCCTGTACTGAGCTGTAACTTGTTTGGCTAAATCATAACTTTCAGAAAGGCAGCCAGTGTTGATTTGAAGAGAACTAGAGCTGGAGAACCCACCTCTGCCCTTGGTAGCTTGTTCCAATGGTTAATCATGCTCACTGTTAAAAATTTGTTCCTTATTCCAGTTTTAATTTGTCTGGGCTCAGCTTCTAACCATTGGTTCTTGTTCTGACTTGCTCCACTAGGGACACTTTAGTGTCTGGTATTTTCTCCCGGTGAAATACTTAGACGCTGTAATCAAGTCACCTCTCAATCTTCATCTTGATAAGCTAAACAAATTGAATTCTTTAAGTCTTTCTCTATAATTTTCTTGAGCATTTTCTCCAGAAAGCAGTCCATTCTGCGAGTATGACCTGCCTTCCTTTTTTGGAGATGCAGAACTTTGCATTGGGCTATATTAAAATGCATTTTGTGTGGCTAAGCCAAATTTACCAAGCGATCCAGCCAGATCACTCCATGTGACTGCCCTGTTCTCATCATTATTAATCAGTCTGCCAATCTTTGGGTCATCTGCAAATTTTGTCAGCAGTGATTTATCTTCATCTGGAAGTAAATATAACAACTGTTGAATAGCTTTGGGCTTAGCGCCAATCCCTGCTGTTTCCCACTAAAAACACCCCCAGTTGATGATGATTCCTCACTGACAACTACTCTGAGATCTGTCAGCCAGTTCTTAGTACATTTAATGTGTGCTTTATTGATACTGTATGTTAATGTTCTACGTGGGAGATTAAGCACCTCTCGGAACAAGCAGGTGAGCAGCATAGCCCAAGCAATGTATCTCCAAGACATCAGCATGGAGGCCACGAAAAAATCCCCTGTGATGGAAGGTTAGGTAAGGGATAGTCTGTGCCTGTCCTTGGGCAGGTTTAGCTAACACAGTACAGCTTCGGCCATAATATATTCTGCTGTTTCAGAGCAGCTTGGAACCAGCAAAAGCCAGATAAGAGTTTCTCTCTAGCTCTGAACAGTAATGATCAAATCCTCAGGCTATGCTTTGTAGTGTTCACTTCCTTTATTACTGGCACTGCCAGAGAAATAATTGTAAATATGACCTTTGGTGCAAACTCTGATCTTAGCATTCAGTCAACTGATCCATTACAAGGATATGAAATATGTATTTGATTATTTTTTTAAGAAAGTTTGTTGATTGGGGTGGAGCCTGACAGAAGAGCACCCACTGGAGAACTCCATAGCGTGGCTGATGTTCCAGGTGACAGCATCTGTACACTGGACTTGACCAGTACAGGCAAAAGGTTTCCATTGCTAACATAAAGGGCTACCTAAGATACTGATAACTAGCTCTTCACCATATCACGTGGCCTGAACAATAGAGACTGCCACGAAAACAGACCCTTTAAACATCTGCTCCTGTTTTGTAGCGAGCAGCTCTGACCTGGGGGCCTAGAGCCAGGATATTTGACAGGAGAAACAACATCTCCATAGACCGAAGACAAGCAAAACCCACTTCAGATCAGATGTCCCTGGCTGTGGCTGCACTGGCCAAGGCAATTTGGAAACTGACAGGTACTTGGCATGTTCTTTTACAGCTCCTGGCATCTCTCAGGAATGCTTAAATAAGATCAGAGCAAGAGGATGAGTTTGTGGAGTACTCTCCTCTGAGTTTCACAAGTCATAATTGTGTCCATTTCCCCACTCCACAATGAGTTCCCAGACTTGTCTCATGTTCAAGACAACAAGGGAGGTGACATCCCCACCTTTTGGGGCTGTGGGGACAAAATGAAAGAAGTCACTTGCTGTCCCTGATTTAATTTCTCCCATCTTTTGGAAATCCTCAAAGTCAGTCTCTCCTAATGATAATCACCATTTCATTTGCCCTCATACCACAGAGCATATCGATCAGAGCTGAGATTTCTCCCTATACAGAGGACGCAGTTAAAAGATTCCTGCCCTGATGAGGAAGAGCTAAAAACACATTAACCCTAACTAATAACATTACAGAGACTTTCTGATCACATTCTAATTACATGCTGCACTGATCCGTAACTGGAAGCATTCATACTTTACCCGCAAAAAACTTAGTCTCCTGAAGCTGACCCCATGATTCACACAGCCCCAGAACCTGCCCCTACAGATGTTTGGTAGACACTAATCAGGGAAGATATGGTCCCCATGAGACCCACTAGCCATGGAGGAAACTGTCCAGCCCAAAGAAATCCTGGAGGCAGCCAGTGGACAGCATTGGAGAGATCTGCCATACTGCTGAGGATGCTCAAGACTTCAGATTTCACTTGGGTGTCCATTTCCTTTTGACTCTGCTCCAAGGATTCACTGTGGGGAGAAAAAGGCAGAAATGTATCCATCCTCCAGTCTGCCACTAGGGACCCTGGCAGAGTCACATGGCTGAAATACCCATGATGTGTGCAGTGACTTTCAGAGAGGAAAAGTATCAGAACAAATGATTCAAGCATGGACAGGAGGATGTATTTACATCTGTAAATCTATCAGTGGCTATTCCTTGCACCATCTGCCCAATAGACTCAAAATTATTGCAACAAATCCTAGAAGTTCTCTGCTGAACAGCAGTTCAAATGGCCTGTTCTTTTCTCTGAAAATTCGACATCTGCTTGGAGTAGTATTCTCCTGCCTGTACCACTGAATCACAATGATATCCATTACCCTTCCCCCACCTCACCTCTGGAAGGTGAGCACCCTCTCTTTCATAGCAAGGACACCTGCTTTTGGTCCTATATCTTACTAACCTCAAAGGCAGAGCATTACTTAACAGAGCATCAGATATGTCACAAGGGGATTAATTCCAGCTCATTTGGTATCTACAGCAATAGCTGTGCCCCTTCTCCTGATCCACATTTACATTTGGGAAGCCAGTGAGACCAGATAATAGAAGAAGGATTTAGGAAACACTAATGTGTATTGTGCAAAATTATAAAGTAGACACAGAGGCTGAGAAGCATCTTCTCAGGAAATGTTAACTGATCAATTATCAGTAACCAAGTTTCTGTGTATAGGCGTCCTCATTTGAGATTGATAAGTAATAATTAGTGTCACCTTGGGTGAGCTACATCAGGCGATAAGGAGTATGTGTTAAAATGACTATATTACATAGGACACATATCATACCCAGTGCAATTTCTCAGCTTCCTTCTTAGCTGAAACAGAATTCTGAGAGACCTGAAAACAAGAGAGAGATGACAATAAGAGTCCAAGCTGTCTGTGACCAAGAGAGACTCTGACACCATCATCCCCTGAATGCTAAGGGTCCAGCTTAATAAGAACCACCAAATGCTGGCACTAGTCTTTGCCATGGGTAGAAGCATCCTTGTTATAACAAGCTTTATTGCCTACAGGCATGGAAAAGCACTGTTCTACAACCATGATAAGCTACAGGGGTTTAGCCTTGGGCTAGATCAAAAGCAACAAGGTGCTCTCCCTCTCAAGAGCTCAATTTCTTTCTTGCCAGTCTGATCAAAACTAAATTCTAAGCTTGGTACAAATTTTTCTAGATTTACCTGAACTTTGGGCTTCTAAATAATGTAAGGAATATGGAATAAAAAGGCCAGGGACAATAAACTGTCCTTCGTGAAGATTTTTTTAAAATACCATCTATCATGCAGCAAAAACAATTGCTGGCGCCCTATTGGGGAGAGAAGGTTCTGATGTCCTTCATAGCTGTAACATTGCTTGCAGCTAATTTTGCAGAGGAAGTTTGTCTGAATCTGCCACCAAGGCTTCTACATGGAGCAAGCAGCTGGAGTAACGTTCAAGCTACTCAATCTAGCTGGAGTAAAAAATGCCCTTTTAAAATCGTATGGATTAATGTAGCTCCCATCTTAGATCAGGGTTTACTGCTGGGTAAGTAATAGGGCTTCAGCCCCTAACTATAACTCACAGAATTCTTCCTTCTCCATGTGGGAAGGAGAATAATGTGGAAAGTTTGATTTTACTAATGCATAAGAACATAATTATGGCCATACTACGTCAGATCAATGGGCCGTCTTGCCCAGTATTCTGTCCTTTGCCAGTGGCTTGGTGCTGGACACTCCAGGAGTGAATGGAAAAAGGCAATTTATCAAGTGATTCATCCCTGTCAGCCACGCCCAGCTTCTAGCAGTCAGAGGTTTAGGGACACTCAGAGCATGGGGTGTATCCCTGACCATCTTGGCTAATAGCCACTAATGGACCATACTCCATGATTTTATCTAATTATTTTTTGAACCTAGTTATACTTTTGGCCTTCACAACATCCCCTGGCAACACATTCCACAGGTTGACTGTGCATTGCGTAGGCTCGCCAGCCCTCCAGGATTGTCCTGGAGTCTCCAGGAATTAAAGATTAATCTTTAATTAAAAATTGTCATGTGATGAAACTTCCAGGAATATGTCCAACCAAAATTGGCAACCCTAGCATTGCAGGAAGAAGTACTTTAGGCTGTTTGTTTTAAACCAGCAGCTTATTAATTTCACTGAAGGTGACCCTGTTTTGTGTGTTATGTGAAGCAGTAAATAACACTTCCTTATTCACTTTTTCTACACCATTCATGATTTTATAGACCTCTATCATATCCTCCCTTTGTTGTCTCTTTTCCAAGCTGAACAGTCTGTCTTTTTAATCTCTTCTCATATGGAAGCTGTTCCATACCCTTCATCATTTCTGTTGCCCATCTCTGAACTTTTTCTAATTCTAATATATATTTTTGGAGATGAGGTGGCCAGATCTGCATACAGTATTCAAGGTGCAGCCATACTATGGATTTATTCAGTGGCCTTATGATGTTTTATGTCTTATTATCTATCCCTTTCCTAATGGTTCCTAACATTCTGTTAGTCTTTTTGACTGCTGCCACACATTAAAGCAGATGTTTTCAGAGAATTATCCACAATGACTCCAAGAACACTTTCTTAAGTGGTAACAGCAGAAAGTTAACTCTTAATGTGAAGACTAGAGGATTCACTTACTGCAGCAAGAAAAAAGGAAATGGGGCAAAACTATCTTGAGATAATTTTATAGTAAGAGTCCAATTCAGTTTACAATTGAATCATATTTACCAGCTAAACATCTGGCTAACAGAAGGGAGGGGCTCTAACTTCAGGGTTCCCATGTTTTCCCACTTGGCTTCATTTGCTTGTGTTGGAAACTGAACTATTTTTTCCCGTTTGCTGTTTCACTAGATGGGATAAACAATGTAACGAGGAAACAGCTCACATAAAGGTGACCTACAAACTGGGTGGGGCTGGAAGAATGTGTGTCCTTTAGGTGTCAGAAAAAAAGAAAACCATTTGAAAGGGTTTGTATTGTCAGAAGAAGAAGAGATGCATTTCTGGTTATGTTTTTACTTTGGAAACAGCAGATGTGCCAGCTCAGTCTTCCTCAAAATAGCATATACAAGAACTGAATCTCTAGTGTAAAACAGAAGGTGAAGAAAACTTAAAATCTTCCAGGCCTCCACTCATCATATGGCAGTCAAAAAAAAGTGCATCAGTCCCATCTCCTTCCCCGCATACTTTTGCAGGCCCCCTTTAAGGCAGAACTTTAGCTCAGACTGGGAAATTTTTATTTGCCTCTTCCCCTACAGCAAGGAATACATTGAGAGGTGAGGAAGACATTTATTTTTTCATCCTAGTGGGTGGCTCAGGAGACTGTCTCTGGACTAGAAATGTCTCATGATTAGTTAGCAAGATGGTAATAGTCACCGCTAAGGATTTACCAATACCCTACAGGCTAGGAGGATTTCTAGCACTATATTTTAGGATCACTCAGAATCCTCTTAGTTTCCAGAGTGTCTGTTACAAATAGCACAGCTTCCTTCTGAAGATGGACGCCAAGGCTTCTGATTCTGAGGAGTTAAAACTTCAGAAGAGTAACAACAAGGTTAGTAGATAATCCAAAACCACAGTGTTACCATTGCCCAGCCCCCAGGAACAGCCAGAGCCCCTCCTAAGATCTGTGGCCAGTAAGCCTTTCTGCTAGGCCCCAGAAGCGGAGATAGCATTCCCCTCATACCCTTTTAAGAGCTGCATCTAGTGAACATTACCGTACAATGCCCAGGACTAGGGAGAGCCCCCAGAAAGCTGTGCTTAATGTCCACCACTTGTGTGAGTTTGTGCGAATAACATCAGCATCGGCAGCCCATGCTATGTGCTCACAGGGGTAGTAGAGCTGATCAGCCAGGTTACTGAGGACAGAGAGCCAGCGGACAATGGCATCTTCTTCCTGTAGCACAGAGACAGGCAAGAACTTAATAGTGGCTGCTTTCTAGACACCACAGGTTAGTCTGTACACTGCACCTTGCAGCAGCATTGCTAATCCAGCTTCCTTGCAGCCCTAAGAACAAGCTTAGCTTCTTTCTGAGAACGGAGAATGAAAACAAGACACATCACTAACATAGCCTGTATTTTATATCCAGCATACGGCAATGAACTTGCAGTTTCTGATGAATATCCATCAAGCAGGGACTCTCAGCTGAGCCAGCAAGGGACATCTCTGCAGGAATCTCCACAAAAGCCAGCAAGGTTTTTGCTCTCACCCTATTTTGTTGTTTAAAAAAATACATTTCATGATGATGAAAAGTGAGGGAGCGAGAGCCCTGGAGGCTGCCATTCTGTTATTATTTACATTATGGAGCCCACAGTGCTAGGCGCTGTACAGACAGAAGAAAAGTATGGACCTTGCCCAAAGGAGCTTACGATCTAAGAATATGAAAAGAGACAATGGATAGAGACAGAAGTGGAGTAAAAGGAAATAATGAGACGCTATTGGTCAATATGATAGACCGTGGTCTCAGCACACCAGTGATCTAACTGCTGTCAAGTTTTTTGTAGGCATCATGTCAGAGAAGAGTTTTAAGGGGAGATTTGAAGGTGGAGAATGAGGTAGCTTTAAGTTTACAGAGAGTTTCTTCCATGTGAGGGGCAACATGGGAGAAAACAGGAAGGTGTTTGTTTGAAAATGTAACAAGTGGGTGAGGAAGGCTGGCATTATAAGCCAATGGGAGGTAGAAGTCAACCTTTTGCTACTGAGACATGATGGGTAGGGTAGAGATAGGCCTTGGAAGTGAAGGCTGGATTGGAACCAGAGACCTCCACAGCCCTTTAACAATCCCCTCAGGCAGCTAGGCCAGGGACCCACACTTCTGAAGTTGCTTGCACTTCTATAGCAGTTACAGGAGAAGCCTGTATTTGTCTTGAAATACAAAGAACGGTGAAGTTTATCAATACCATTTCTTAGAATGTGCTTAGTCCAAAATACATTTTAGTGAACAGAGTAGTTTGCAAGTTTGAGAAAGTGAGCCTAAGGACTAGCTTGTCTGTAACATTCACTTTGAAACTCCACTGTATCTTAGCACAGCCATGGAAAACCGTAAAGATTTCTTAGCATGTGAGCTGCCAAGGGCAACAGGGCTCCTGTCTTCCTGGGCGTCTGTACAGCACTTGGTGCACAGGGTCTGTTCCCAATGGGGGACACCACAATTCAAATAAAGAATACAAATGCTTCAGAGGAATATGTGGTAGCTGAGGCCTCTGAGCACAGGAGAGGTCATTAGAACTTATCTAATGCTGCACAGCAGGCCCAAGCCTACACGGGGACCAGCTGCCTAGGTATCGAGCTGGCCTCCAGCCCCCGCAGGCACCTCCTCAGTCAGCAGCGTGGGGAGAGGGCAGCATTTTGCAGGATTGGGCCTTTGGATGTCGCGCTGCACAGAGCGCCCGGTCTGTCCCTGATCGCAGGGGAGAAGGGGGGCAGGGACCCCCTCGCCCATGCCTGGGGCAGAAAGGGGCTGGTTACCTTGGCCCCCAGCCCATACTGGCGGCTGTAGGCGAGCATGGCGAGATCATCGAAGAGGCGCAGCACCGTCCGGCAGTGGCTCAGCTGGGCTGACACAGTCAGGAGCCTCCTGCCCATCTCGGACTCCGCGGGGCTTTTCCGGGCCAGGACCCCCCCGGCCAGCTGGCAGCCATAGCACAGGGTCCGGATCTGGGGGGGAAGGGGGGTTAGAGAGCGCAGCCCCGGTACGGCCCAGTGTATGGTGTGCCCCACGTCTCCCCTCGGTAACCCGACCGTCCCCCGTAAACCCTGCCGCCCCGGTGAGCGGGGCCCGGACCCCGTCACGCACCACTCGGTCGCGGCCGCGGTACGACTCCAGCACCGAGACCAGCCTGCCGAGCGGGTCCGCAGCTGCCGCCATGGCAACACTTCCGGGTTACTAGCCGCCACCTGGCCGTACGTTAGCAGCGTGATGACGTTTGGGCGCCCAGCGTGCGACACTCTAGCGCTCCGGGCGTCCCCGGGATGGCGCGGTGCCTGCTGGGGGATCGCTGTCGCTATGGCGACCGTGCCCCGTCCCTGTGTGCGATGGGGCGGGCTCTGTCTCTGGCTAGGCCGCAGCTCCCCTGCCAGGAGCGCCTGGGAGGCAGCTGGGAATGGCTGGAGCCTGGGCGGGCGGAGCCTGGGCGGGCAGGGCCTGGCCCGCGGGCTGTGGGTCCCCGGCCCCCGTGTGACACCCGTGTCCCCTCAGCAGGCGGGTGGCCCCTGTGGTGGTTCCGCTCGAGACGCCGCTGGGGCGGGCGCCCCGAGCTGTTACCAGCGTCCCGGTGCTGCTGGTGCCCCGGCCTGTCTTAAGGGCGTCGCTCCCCCCTTCGTCAGGAGGGGTCTTGTTCACAGCCGGGGGGCAGGCGGCGTGGGCGGGGGCCGCTGTGCTCGCTGCAGCCCCAGGGCAGAGCGAAGTCCTTCCCGGCCGGCCGCAGTGCCCGCTCTGCCAGCCTGCATCCCGCGAAGGAGCGCACATCCTTCCTCGGTGTTACTGCCGAGACTGGCTGGCAGCGCCCTGGCATGGGCAGCGGCGCTGGCGGCTGAGGATTTGTCCTCCCTGTTGACCTGGTCACCTGGGCCTGAAAGTCTCCATATCCTTTTCCCAGTCTGTGAAAACAGGGGGAGTGAGACACGAACTAGCAACTTCTTGAGAGTGTGTGAGAAACCGCTAGGTTGTGTACATGGGATGTGTGGTGCTTCTCCTCTGAGCTGACCTCATATCCCCTTCTCCCACGTTACTCTTTCAGCCCCTGCCAGCCGAGGGAGCAGGGCGACCGAACTCTCATTCACAAATTGCACGTTCCGTTCCGTACCTGTTCTGCGTGTACCTCCTGCTCAGCAGCTTTGCCGAGTCAGGCCTCAGGTTTGCGAATGAGGGTATGGTAGCTGTGCTCCCTGGGCTGGGGTAGAGGGGTGTTGACTGGCTGATTTGCCTTTGATGTCACAATCCCACAATGTCGCCACCCAACCATGAGCTGTTGTGGGGCAGGAGACCGGGTTTGGTGGGGATGGTAGTGATCTTGCCTATGCTAGGCTTAGGCTACCAGTGCTTAAGCAGAAGTAGCACTGCTACTTCTCTGAAATCTTGTGTCACTAGCACCTGTAACTTACCCTCTCATGTGCATGTTCTCCTTCTCTTTAGCTCTCTTGCTGCCCAGTAATTTATCTGTTTCTTGTTCTCACTTTCTCCATATTTGTTACTCCAGACATCATCTTCCTCACCTCTCCGTTGCTGAGATTCCATTATGACATGATGATTTTATGATAACATCACTGAAAATTCTAAAGTTCATTGTTTAGCTTTGGGTGGAGGTGAGTTACAGTCGACTTGTCTCCGGGACAATGAATGGATGAGGGGTACCCTTTGAGGGCTCAAAGGAAGAGAAACATTGATTAGCATTATTGTGTGAGGCCACAGTTCTGTTGTCAGATGCTAGTTAGTGTGTGAACTCCTGCTGAGCCAGCTCCTTTTTTAGGATTTGCCCCATTGGCTGTTACTCACTGGGTTTAGGTTGTCTTCAGTTCTTCTTTTCTAAATCTAAATAATTCCTTTTCTTGTCTGGTGTCTTGTGTTTGATGCGTCTGGCCAATTTATGGCTATTTAGGTTGTAAATTCTTGGGCCTGTTATTTCATTGTAAGTGTGTACCAGCACAATGATGGCTGATTGGGGTGCAAGGAATAATAATAATACATTGATCAAAGTCAGTCACCTTAGAAAGATAATTTAATCTCTTAATGTTTATAGGAAAGACCATCTCTGATACACATGCAGCTGTTTATTAAACACACTTAAATGCTTTGCATTAATTTGGACCATTGAGGAGCAAAGCCAGCCCACTGCGGTGTGCTCTGGGCTAGTGTCCACAGACGCCTGCTGGCATGGGGCTCTACCCAAACTCATGATTTATGTGCATGGCCATTTATATAAGAGAACCCATTTAGGCTTTCCTGTGAGATATGGGAAGTGCCTCTCCCAGCCAAGACCAGTTTAGCACCACTCCTTTTGACCAGCTTGGCCATGGGAAGTGAGTCCCAGCTGAGACTAGGACAGTGTGGTTCTTACTCACTTAGCCAGAGGGGAAGTGACTCCCAGCCCAGCTTAGCTCAGCGTGGGTCCTATTGATTTGCTTTTAGGGCAGGCAGCTTTTGGTTCATGCTATAAAACTGCTATCTGAACTACTCGAGGCCCAGTTTGAGTCTCAGCTGTGGTAATAGGCGCTGACTATACACATGGCATATCCAATCCTGTGTGGGGGATATTGGCTAACGTCCCTCTAGCATCTGACCCCATTTGGCCATGTTTTAAAATATTGCCCTTTTGGTTCCAATTCCAATAATCCTGTTAGAAATATCCTAGAGCCTGGCACGGGGTGATTAGCAAGTGGCCAAAAGGCCAACTTCCTGCATGCTAAACTCCCATAAATCACTGAGATTCTGTGGCCCAGATTCTTCCCAGTAGTAACCCTTCAATGTGCATGGATTGACAGCAGAAATGAATTTGTATCTGAGGCAGGACAAAGTCCCAGTTGCTTCTGGGCAGCCCTTATCATGGCGGCATCTCGGGCAGGGGTTCTCAGACTGGGGGTTAAAAAGTGTTCTTAATTTATAAGGGGAGTTGCACACAGAGGCTTGCTATGTGAAAGGGGTCTCTAGTACAAAAGTTTGAGAACCACTGATCTAGGGGGACAGCAGGACAGCTCCATGGGGGGGATGTACCTGCAGTTCTGGGAATGTTGGGAGCTCATTTCATTGTAGTGAGTGCAAATGTGTGCAATTCACAGGTGGCTGCTTCTGGGCCTTAATTGGACATCTTGTGAGGAACAGTCAGAGAATAAAGATCCTTATCTCCTGTTCCTCCTCATCTCTTGGAGCCTCTTGCTGTTTGCCCTTTGGGAAGGGACCAAAGCAGCAATGCCCCTGAGTCTGATATTATGTCTCTTCCTTTACAGGGGAAAATGGCAGCCGCTGGCCAGTCGTTAATCCCAGCCCCGCTCACAGGGATTCCCTTCCTAAAGGCCTCACATTTTCAGATAGGGTTTGACCACAGACCACAGGGAAACGTTGTTGAATCTCCTTTCCGCACTGATTTCCCTCCTTTATGGGGCAGTTACAAACGAGACCCAATTCTGCTTCCAAACTCTAAGGATGTTTTGAATCAGGATATGGATAAAGCCAAGGAAACCTGGTCAGAAACCCACCTGGCATTTCCAGTGAGATCCCTGGAACCAAAGCCCAAAGTCTGTCCACCAGAGTCTCACCTCCGAATGCATGCAGATTCCCAGACCAAAATTTTCACCTCAACTGCAAGGGAGAGCTACCCCTGGCCAGACGTGATTCTGCAGAGACCAGCCTCCACCAGAGCTGATTACAGTAAGGAGGAAGATCATTTTCCTTGTGGAGACAAAGACAAACTAAAGTTCCTGCCTTCTGTCTATCATTTTTCATACCCAGCATATGAGATACTCGAGCCCATTGCCAAAGCGCCATGTGTACATCTGGGTGAGTTGTTTTGGGCTCTCTCTGTCAGGCCTCACAATTCTCAGGGCAGGTGGCATTCACAGGCACTGGGGTTTTCATTGGCTTGGTTTAGGTTCCCATTACAGCCAGTTTAAGTCTGTGTTTGCTGTAGTGAGTGGAGTCCATCATCAAAGTGCTGACTTCTAGAATCTAGAAATATTTAAATATCACTGGTTTCCCTTTTATATTTTCATGTGTGAATTTGATGCTCATGATAGTGAGAGGCTTATAGCAGTGGCTGGCGGTACACATGATACAAGTTTTCACTATGCAGCTCTGCCAGTGGATCTTCCTCTTTACCTGCAGCACCCTCTGATATGCTAGTCTTGGCCCCCGCTCCATAGCTTGGCTGGTGTACACAATCCTGCCTTGCAGCAGTCTCAATATCCCTGGTTTCTGTTACAGTCCGCACTTCTCTTTAGCACAGGCTGCCAGTTGTGCAAAACTGTGTGGCGGTTTTGTGTTGTGTGTGTGTCAGTAGACCCCATCTGTGCACATTAGTGACCTAGTGCAGAATTTGGACCCAGACCTCCAGAGTTGAAAGGCTAGTGAATGCATTTACTTGCCATCCCAGCCAGGGACCTCATCACACTAGGCAATTACAGGAGAGCCAAGATGCAATATTGTTAAAGAAGTCAGTTCCCACTCACAAAGCCTATGCTTAAGGGCTTTGCTGAACTGGGGCCTCAGTTCCAGAGTCGGTCCAGAGGAATTTGCTCCTTCAGCGGTGGTCTGTTTGCTTTTCAGCCAGGAGAGAGTGATCTTTGATCTGTGGAAAAGGCCACTTTGTGCCCTTGCTATCAGATCCTGATTTCTTAGCTCTGGATATTTGCCCAGCCTGAGAGCCATCATGGTCTCCTAAACCCAGTGACTGGGGGATGGGCAGCACAAAATCCGTTTGTTCTAGGCAGACAGCGCCCCAGGCTGAAGGGTTGTCAGGGATGATGTAGCCAAGGCTGAATAGCCTTTTCCTTTAGTTTTAGTGGGTAGGTACTCCGGGTCAGTGTGAGACTGGGCAGAGAGCAGCTGCCTTGGAACCTTACTTCCCATGTCAGTTTCTGACACTTCCTAAGAACTGTAATTGAGAACTGCAAAGGAGTAACTCAGATCATTCCCTCCCTTTGTTGTTTGGCAGGAGGAATTCCCACAATTAAAGGTGATAGATGCTCCTACTTTGGCACGTCTTATCAAGCACAGTTTGAGGGTGGCTGGATCCCTCCTGTGAAGTCCTGTGGAAAGGTAACATCATAGTCCTACAAATTCAGCCATGCTGCTTCCAATTCATATTATGATGGGACTAAGTCTTCTAAAACACTGCTGCCCACTCAGGCAGCCTGATGGGAGTGGAGTCTAGTGGTTAGCTATGGGGAGGGGAGCATAGGAATTGCCAGTCCTGTGGTCTTGTCTCTGAACACCTGCTTCAGAAGAAGGTGCAGGTTACTCTGTAATGACCTATCTATAAGGGAAGCTGCTTTCTAACATCATCAGCTGGTGGTTGGCTTGTGCCCTGAAGCAGGAGGATCTGTAGCTCGTGTATATGTTTTATCCAATTTGTAATGCTGGCTGTTCTCATTGTCCATATAAATATCCAGTCCTTGCTTGGCCCCTTCCAAGCCCTTGGCCTCAGTATCTGTGGCAGTGAATATCATGAATCTTGACTGGGTGTCACAATTGCCAGGTTCTAATCCCAGCTCTGACTTTCTGTGAGACTGTTGGCAAATGTGGGTGCATAGATGGGTATCTAAATCCATATTCAGATGCCAAAGTAAGTAAGACCTTATTCTCTGAGCTCCTTGGCACCAGTGGTCCCCATTCCCTTCAGTGGGAGATGTGGGTGCTCAGGCCAGACATCTATGGCTTTAGATGCTCAATTTTGAAAATTTTGGCCAATGTCTCCACTTCACAGGGGTGTTGTGAGGATTAATTAAGGTTTTAGACCCTTTGAGTCTATGTGCTAAGGTGCTATGAGTGCAAAGAATTATGACATCTCTGGGTTCATCTAGACTCTGCTAGTCAGAACTATCCCAATCTGTGCACCCCACCTAGAGATTCACACTTGGATTTCCAATAAAACACCTCTTGATCCATGGAGTGGCCTATCCAGCAGCATTGTTTGCTTTCCAGAATGAAGGACTAGTCTCTTGGAACTGGGAGCTCCAGAAGGCAATGCAGGGGTGATGTCTGCCCTTCATCCTCATGGCTTCTGCACCACAGAATGGAGTATGTGCTGGGGAAGCCTGGGTGTTTGTGGAGACAGTCAGCAAAGTCCTTATTTCCCCTGTAATTAGCTGGTTAGCAGACAGCATCACTCAGAGGTGGTTTCTCTTTAGAGCAAGTCTTCCATTGTGTTTGGAGACCCCAGGAGCAGTGTCAGCACCAGCGAGGAGAAACATGCCTACACTCTCCAGGACACGAGGAACCGCAGGTAGCCAAGAAGTACATCTGATGGGCTGTTGCTGTCCCAGGCTCTGTGGTGCTCACTAAAGGCAAGTTGTCTTTGAGCACTTCTCTCACAGCTCACTACCTTATCTCAGCAACTCACATCTTATGCCTTGCAGAGTCTATAACAAAGAATGTGCTGCCTTCCAAATACACAAGACGAACATCATGCCAGGGGATGGTTGCACCAGATTCTTTACTGTGACATTGGAGTCGTTCCCACAGCGGGAGCTAGGTATGGAGGGACAGTGACCTGACACAGCGAGAGATCACATACATAGTACTGTTTTGCCTTCCTATTGGCAGGAGAATATACTCCTGGGGGAATTCTGTGCCACTAAGTGCGTGCATAATTCATGTGTTGCACATATTTTCAATGTTTTAATGAATGGAAGAAGCTAGGGGTCAGCCGGGTCTTCATGGGTCTCCCTAACAATCCCTTCCACTGCCCCCTCCCCCCCAAAAAAACCCTGTTCCATACTTTTCCCACCCATACCCAAAACCCCTCCAAGTTCACACCCAGGCTCCTTCCCAGCAATTACTTCCCTCACCCGCAGCTCCTCCATTATCCCTGACTCCACCAAGCCTTTGCACTGCTTCTGAGGGGTGCAGGAAATGTGGTTTTGTATTGTAGTTAAATGATTACTCAGAGTTCTGTATTAATATGCCTAGTATTTGTCAAAAAAACATTTCCTGAATCTGTTTTGTTGTCTGTATTGTTACAGACATACTTGCTGACAGGTATTTTGAAATAAATTACCAAAATAATTGCAACTGGTATGATTATATTGTGTTATTTTGACAAATAAAATATACAACATTTTAAAATATTGTGCGCAGAATTTTATTTGTGTGCAGAATTCCCCCAGGGGTAAGAGTAGCATTTACAACTGACCTTTCCTGTCCCATGTTCCCTGCTCGCACTGTTTTCTACTTTCTGAAGATATTCCCACCCGATTTCAAGGGGCAGACAGATGTGTGCTTTGAGCACCACACCTGTTAATTTCCTTGGCTTGACTCTTCCTCTAGTGCGTAGGCTGGGGAAGTTTGGTCTCCCCGTTACGAGCATGCTGTGAGATCTCACTGTTATTGTTCAGACTGGGCTAGTGCAAAACTTGGGTGACTTTGTTTTTGCAAAACCTAAGCCACTGCTTGGGGGATCAAATCTGGGGCCAGTTTTATCCAGAATTCCATTGTGCTCAGATAAATTTCTCCCCCATTGCTAAGTCTCAGAGACCATGCTGGGCCAGATAAATGTCTGATGTAAGTAGATGTAAATCAGTTGGCTTCAGCGGGGGTGACGCCTGCTTACACCAGTTCTGCATTTGCCCATAGTTAGTGAAGATATAGTCTCCATGTGGATATCTGTCCTGTTCCCACCCCAGTGTTATTCCCATCCTTGCTTTGTCCCAGAGGCGGCAGAACCTGTGTCCAGAAAGCTCAGCTGCCAGCATTCTGCCTCAGCTCAGACATAACTGGGAGCCACAGCTACTCAACCCTGTACCCTGCCCCTCGGTGTTTGTATTACAGTAGCAACAAGAGGCCCTAACCACGGCCACGTGTCCCACTGTGCTGGGTGCTGCACACGCACGTAGCAGGAGACAGTCTCTGTCCTGAAGAGCTCAGAGAGGCGGGAGAAAGGAAGGATTATTGTTCCCATTTTACCAACAGGGGACTGAGACTCAGAGAAACTAAGGCGTAGATTGTCAGGAGCTCAGCTCCTGCTTAGGCACCAAAATCAGTGGCCAGATCTTCAAAAATGCTCAGCACCCAGCATCTCTGACTGGGAATGGTGAAGAGCCCCCACCTAAGCTCAGGACCCTTCATGACTTGCCCAACACAGGGAGCCTGTAGCGGAACTGGGAAATGAACCCAAATCTCTTGCCCCTCTCCCCTCCCCCCCAGTGCCTTAACCACAAGACCAGCCTTTCTCCAGGTGCTGTAGAAGCAGCTGGAAGGGCCCTTCCAGCTGGCCATCCCACCTGGGAATGCTGCGGTAGCTACAACCTGTTCAGAATTGGGAACACTGACAGGATTCGCTTCTTGCCTTTACCAGCGCCCATGAAAGTTACGTGTCTAAGCAAACAGACTTCATCCATCCCCAAAGGCGACGAAAACCTTGAGAGGGGTCGGGAGCGTGCGACCACCACCACTAACCGATTCTTCCACACCCAGGTCTGTGCCCTGCTTTCACCTTTCAGAAGCTGCTATCACAGAGCAGCGCTGTGTTCTAAAGATTACTGAGTGTGTCTCAGGATCAGAGCTGCCTCCTGCTGCAGGCGGGGGTCTCTAAAGGACACTGTGTCCTTGCTCATTCGTAACATTCACGCACAGCCAGTCTCCTGTCCCAGTCTTTGACCACATACCCTGGGAGGCCTGTCTCCTGTTCCGACTGCCACAGTGCACCCTTCGCCAGGGCTTGCAGAGAGCCTCCAGACACAGGCTCGCAGCCTCAGAGAGGCTTGCAGCCTCTAAAGGCCATCTGGCAAGAATCTTGGGATCATTGGGGGCATCATTCCTAGGCAGAAGCAATGCAGGATGCCAGAGAAATACACAGCATCCTGCAGCTACCAATGGGGACCTGGGCCCTCTTTGTGTTGTCTGAGTGGGCTGCTCACACTTACGGCTGGAAGCTGAGTGGAGCATTTGGCTACAGCACCTGCCCGTTAACTTCTGCTCTTGTTTACTCCAGCTTGACCTGGGGGAACATCCACCTCAGCCAGATGTGCCACCGTGGAGACAACAAAGCAAAGTGCCCCTGGGTGACAAACATTTAAACGCCTGTTTCTTCAGCACGACGCAACACTCGGACTATCAGCCGCCACCCGAGAGCCAGAGGGAGACGTCCAGCAGCAAGAGCCACCATGAGAGCCACATGCCCTTTAATTATCCCAGTAAGGCGAAGTCCCTCCGATCCTAGCGCAGCTCCACAGCCGCGGCTCCCAACCCTGGGACACGTCCCAGGAGCAGCTTCAGGCTGCTGTGCCGGGCGCTCTCGGCTGCTCCTTTGCATGGGATCCTGGTGCTCTGCCCCTGCTAGTCACTCTGCCTGCAGCGGGGTGAGCTGGGTATTGAAGTGATGGGTGTGTTGGGATGGGAGGCTGCAGGCATTTGCTGCACTGGGATGGGGGTTGTGTTTGTCTACAAGAATGGGACAGTGACCCCCAAAAGCCAGGCAGGGAACTTGTGCTCAACACAGCACCTGGCAGTGCTGGTCAGCACTCCCAGGGGCTGGCAGGTAGATGTTAATCTGGAAGGCTGGTCACCCCCCCAGAGGGGCAGTGTCAAAGTGCTCAGCGACCAGAAACATGCCACCTGTGTGAGCCTCAGGGTTGCACTGCCATCTTGTGGGTGGCTTGTAGCATATGCCGTTGGACACTGGAGCCAGACACTCGCTCTTCTCTTCCTCTTGCTGGAATTTCCTCAGCTGACTTCCAGAAGCAAAGGCCTTCTCTCGCTGGGTTGGAAGAGGTAGTGGAGCGTTTGAATTATAAGCTTTGTTTGTGCAGCCCCAGGCAGGGATTTATATGGGGCTTCGTGTGGAAGAGGCTAAAAAAATCCCCTCTCATCTCTTGGTCCTTTGCTCTGGAATCCACTTACTCCTCGGTGGTGGGGGAGCAGGGTATCTCTCCATTCCTTGTTGTTTGCATTATCACTGACTGAATGTATCCTGCTCGCTGTAGCAGTGTGACCCCCACCCGAGCACCCCCTCGTGGCCCAGCGTGCTGCTGCAGTGCCCTGCCTTTGTTTCCCCCTCTTCCGGGCACCTTCAGCAGCAGTCCACACATTCCTGCTCAATCAGTGCCCTTCTCGGGGTCTGGGTTTTTATTAAATAAATAAAGTTCCCAAAAGCAAACACACAAAGAAACATCCATCCGGTCTTACGCTGTGAGTTCCACAGGTTAGTTATGCATTGGGTGAGGAAAAATCCTCCTTTGATCATTCTTAAACTTGTTGCCCTTTGTGTCCACCTGTATGGGACAGGGTGAAAAGTGACCAATCTGCCTTCTCCGTGCCATTCATGATTCTGTATATTGCTGTCATGTCCTCTCATGCACCTCCTCTGAAATAAACAGTCAGTCTTCAACATTTTCCTTTTATAGAGAAGTTTTTCCAGAACTCTCATCATTCTCCTCCCCGTCTCGGAACTCCCTCTAATCCTCTTGTGCCCTCTGAGATGGGATGACCAGTCCTGCACGCAGCATTCCAGATGAGGTGCACCATTTATGTACAGAATGGCATTACAGTGTTTTCCATATCATTCTTCATCCCATTCCTTATGCACTGTGGCAGTTTTTCTGCCTGCAGCTGTGCATCGGGCTGCCAATTGTGAGGCCTGTGTCTCTTCTCTCAGTCAGTGCAGACCCCAGACAGGTCTGTGATTGAGCCACACTGTCTGTTGCCTGCTCATTTCATGCCTTGACTTTGCTCTTTATTCCATTTGTGAGCAGGTAAAGGAGCTGTCACGACCACACAAGCTATGCTCGTCCCACACAGACAGCAGACGCTCCGGCCCTCGGAAGAGTCACTGCAGCAGGTACAGCAATAACTGGTGTATGTGGCCAGGTTCAGGACAAAGGCCTAGTGAGACGGATAGCTGAGCAAGTCTTCATGCCACCCAGCAGCTGGGAGGGGAAAGGACACTGCAAGTGGACCTCGCAAGTAGGCCTCTTTGGAGGGAGCAGGGAAGGGTCGGGGGCTGCCCACCTCTGAACTTGGCCCAGTTAGTAGCCCAGTATACAATGTGTTGCCCCCCAGTGGGCCTGTTTAGATACCGAAGGCTGTCCAGTGAACAGACTGGCAGTGAAAGGGTGTGGGCATTATTGGGTGAGGCCAGAACCACCCCAGCTGCCATGGGGATCTGCCTCTTCCCTTCTCAGCAGGGAAGCCTCTGCTTTTCTCCCAGAGGGTACTCAGGGTCAGAGCAAGCGAGGGGGCAGGCAGCTCAGAGCTGCTGGCTTGCATAAACTCGAATCCTGCTCCCTACAGGCTAGTGCTCAGCAGCCAGAGAGCTGAGAGGTGGGTTGACTTCTAGGGGCAGTGAGGTTAACGACTGAATCCCCACCACCACCACCACCAATGGCCTTTCCTGTCTCCCCAGATTAAATACTCTCACCTGGTCCCGCCGTGGCAGGGGCAGCGCTTCTTCGGGACTGAGCATCAGGATGAGTTCACCCCCAAGTACAGCGGCCCTGTGACTATCTCCGGGGGGAACTTCCAAGTGAGCAGCATCCCCCTGGGCACCCTGAAGAAGTACAACCCCCAGCGGCGGATGGTCTTTGCAACATAACGTGCCCCCTTCCTGTGGTGGCTCTCAATGGCACCCCTCAGGGGCTGCCAGCAAATAAACACCGGTACCTGGCTTCTGTGGAGATGCTCCCTGTGCTTTGCCCTCCATGGGTTCGGCAGCACCTGGCTGAGGTCTCTGTGCCAAACTCCTCTCAGGAATTGGGCACAGTCATAGCAGGGATGAACTGGGCTAGCTGGCGACAAACCTGCCTCCAGGTCAGTGTCCAGCTGCCCTCTGTGCTCCTCCTGAACTCCCATTCGCAGAGGAGGAGTCACAACCTAGCTCCGTTTCCCCTTGATGGAGGCAGGTACCAAATCCCAGCTGGGATCAGAGCCCCCTTGTGCTGAGCGCTGCTCACTCACTGGGAATGAGACTGTCCCTGCCCTGTCTGAACTGACAAGACAGACAGTGAGTGAAGAAGGGGACAGGCACAGAGATGAAGTGGCTTGCCCAGAGGCATGCAGCAAGTCAGTGGCAGAGCTATGGACTGGCTAGGGAAAAGGGGCGGCCGAGCAAGTAGGGTCTTGGGAGACCCGGGTTCAGTTCCCAGCTCTGTTGCAGCCTCATTATGTGACCTGGGGTAAATCACTGAATCTGCCCTGTGAACAGGGGGATGATACTTCCTACCCGTGTGGCTAAAATTAATTGATTGTGACTTGTTGGGCATGACCAGAAGGAGACCAGACAGGTACCTTGTTAGAAAAGAGCCCAGGTCTCCTCAGTCCCAGGTCAGGGTCCTGTCCACTGGTCCCACCCTGCATCTGCTGCACAGCCTTCTCACAGCCTGGCTGGGAAATGACACCCCCATAAAATACTTGAGCCACCTTCCTCACTGCCAGCCTAAAAAGCAACAAAAAGTTGGGTGCAGAGCATGTGGGCTGCAGGCCTGTAGCTCTCAGCCCCTGGTGGCAGCCACTCTCTGCAGTAACCTGGGGAGTGGGGGGCTGAGCGTGAGTGAAAGTGGGGGGGATGCTGCACTAATGGGGCTAATCACACAATTCCCTCAGCCTCCATTCCCATCTCTGAGTGTGAGTGCAGGGAAACACTAGCAAGGCTAGGAGGGGCTCCTCTGCTGGGGCTCCCAGTTGTGAGGGGCTGTAATCCCCTGCTGGCCAGGGGTGTGCTATGACACAGTGGGTAGTACCATGAGAACCCTAGGGAAGAGTTTCCCACCCTGCTGAGCAGTTACTCACCCTGCGTCTGCATGAGTATCTGCTCACCGGCATGCACACGGGGGAGCAGTTTAGCCTGTGGTACTTCATGCCAATAACCCACCCTTCTTCGCTGGCTGTGCAGTGCAAAACTTCTGCTGCGCAGAACAAGGGCCTGTGTTCTTTGCTCCTTTGTTGTGCAGGAGCAGGTGGTGGGAACCCATGTGACTGAGAACAAACACTGGGAAAACAGCACGAAGCTGTAGGGCGATGCCCTTTGCCAGAATCACAGGAACCACTAGAGAGCCTGGGCCCATGCCTCCAAGCGCCTCTTCCCCAGGCTGTGAGTTGGCAGGGACAAAGGGATGTGTCACCTCTCCGCTGGGTTTACACAGAGATCAAAGGCACCATGAGAGATACTGTAAGCTCCAAGTGTGGCTTGGAGTCTCTCCCCTCAATGAGCACTGGCTGCATTTCAGCACAAGGGCTTCACACAAGGTCGGTGAATACTAGTGCAAAGAGGAACCCAAGGCTAAGGAGGTGGCAGGGCTGTTCTCCAGGGCAGTGTCTTTTCTACTGAGTTTGTAGCTCACTGTTTTCGCCTGGATGCTGAGTTTGCACTAAACCTTCTCAGCATGAGGATTTTAATGCTGATTCAGTGCTGTACTTTTAGTCTGCTCCCTGGTGCGTGGAAGCAGAGTAAGGGGTCGGGTGCTGCCATGCCAGCTCCCCCTTCTCATGCTCTTCCATGGATGTATAAAAGCAACCACACAGAGTAAACAGACTGTGGTTTACTAAACCATTTCAACCTACTGCAACTCTCATGTGGACAAGACCCTCCACATTAAACATGTTAAAGCTCTGGGAGATTTTGAGGCTGCTCTGTTCCCATCACCAGCTACAGACCCCTAGGAAAGCTCTGGTTTTATGCCTGAAGATGTGAATTCCTTAGGAATCCTGCATCTCATGGGACAGGACAGGGCTGGTGGTGTGAAACAGCCAGAACCTAGATTTGTGAGGAAAAGCTAAGACCAGCTGTCCTGAGGATTCATGGGGACAACGGGCTATGTAGGAACATTCTCTAGGGATATTTACCTGCTTACACAGAAGGAGAGAGCGCCAAGGGTTGCTCTTTCCTGGTTCGTTAACTTAGCCTCATTTTTAACATGAGATACAATACTCCAGTCTGTCTGGATTGTATAGTCCCTGAGGTAGGGAATGTGGGCCAAATCCCCAGCTGATATAAATCATTTATACCACCTGAGGAGCTGGCCTATGTATTTTACCTGACTGTGAAGTAGCATCCCCAACTGCGCTGCTGTAGCAATAAATACTCCTACCAAATAATAACTAATCACCTCCCCTCCCACCCCCACCAATCTGGCCCAGCTGGGCTGGAGATCGGTGCAGGGCCTATTGTGAGTGAGGGGCTGAGCTGGAGAGATTTGCTAGCATCCAGAACATGTCTCCATGGAGCTGGGTGAGGCTGGTGTCTGCGGAAGCCGTGTCCGGGGGGTACACCTGACTGTGGCTGGTGGTGGTTGCTAACCCACTGGGGCTTCTTACATGCTGCCGTCTTTCCCAGCTGGATTTGGACCTAATTTCAGACTGTGAAATGACACTTGGCTCTTGAGGGAATGGGTTCTGCCTTGGAGCCACCCCCCGAAGTTCTTCCATGTTCTGCTCCCCAAGAGCACGTGCAGGCGTGGCCTGTGCGTGGCGGAGGAAAGGCTGGCCACAATCCTGGTTTGATTCCAGCGGTGACTTTCAATCTGCAAAAGCAAAATGTGTTGTGCAGCCAATGCACCGCCCCCTCCCCTGTGCTGGAGCAGTCGGCACGTAGCAGCTACGCGCCAGCTGCTTCTGTGCTGCAGAGATAAGGGGAGCTGCGTTAGGGCGAGTTGAGATTAAAAATAAGTAATGTGCTCTGGGTGTTCCCCGGCTGACTTCACTCAGACATGACTGAAGTCACGCAGAAACCCAGGCCAGGGCGTTCAGTGCTGGAAAGTGCTCAGATACCACAGTGACGGGCCCTTTTAAGAGCCAGCCTAGATTAGAGGGGCTTCTGAAAAAATCCTCCAGAAACCTGCCTCTTGCCTCGTTCAGCAGGGCTACTGGCACTGTGTTCTCCCTACACGTTTACACACATCCTGGGCCAGGCCAGGATTCTGTGCCCAGCCTGGTTCTTGTGAACAACACACAACAGCAACACCAGGACAGCGGCCTGCTCCCTGGGCAGGGCTCTGGACCCAGCATCAGGCCAACTGGATTCCATTCCCACTGGTGCCACTGGCCTGGGTGATCTTGGGCAAAGGCGCGTCCCCACCCAGTGCCTCAGTTTCCCATGTGTAAAATGGGAGCCATGTACAGTGCTCTGAGCTGTACCGCTGACCAGGGCTGCGCCGTGCTGGGTTCGCTCCTGGGCTGCCGCCCTGGAAGGCAGAGGAGACAGGAAGCGGACCCGGGCTCAGGCAAAGCGGAGAGAGGAAAAGGCCTTAAATGGCATTAGCGCCGGGAGAGCAGGGAGCCGGGGCCAGCCGCGGGGCGGGGCTGCTGCGCTTTTCGGGAGGTCCCTGCGCGGCGCGGCGGGGAGGTGTGGCCGGCGGCGCGCGTCCCTCCCGGGGCCGCCTGGTGCGGAGCTTGGGGCGCAGCGAGAAGCTGAGCCGCCCTGCGCCCGAGCCGGGACTCCGCGGGGCCGAGCTCGCTCTCCGGAGCCCTAGCCCCGCCGGGGAGAGCCGGCCCCGGGGGACAGGAGCTTGCCAGGCCCGGCGCCGGCCATGCAGCACCTGGGCAAGATCCGCAGCTTCGCGCTGGAGCTGGCCGGCGGCCCGGCGCAGGGGGTGTACCGCGGCGGGGAGCTGCTCTCCGGCCAGGTGGTGCTGGAGCTCAGCAAGGTGCTGAAGGTGCGAGCGCTGGAGGTCTGCGCCCGGGGTTTGGCCACGGCGCACTGGCTGGAGAGCAGGAGCGTGGGCATGAACACGGTCTACAGCGACTACACCGCCTACGAGCCTTACCTCAGGTCGCGCTACCAGCTCATCCGCGGTGAGTCCCTGGCCGGGCAGAGCCGCTCCCGGTGCCCAGCCCTGCCCGCCCATGGGAGCGAGTCCTTGCGCCCCCGGGGCCACATCGTCCCCCCTTCGCTGTCTGTGTCCCCGTGCCCAGCCCTGCCAGTCTGCGGGAGGCTGTCCTGGCACCTGAGCAGGGCGTTTCCCTCACGTCTTCCCCCCTTAGCTGCTTGTACGTGGTACGTGGCCTGCTGTGGAGGGGAAGGGCCAGGTTTGTCCAGCCTGGTTCTGTTCCCCGGGGAGGATCTTGTGCTCCTTGCGGTGTGTGATGGGGCTGAGAGAGGAGCAGTGCCCGGTGACCCTGAGGGATCTTGGTGCAGTGTCTGCTCTGCGCAGCCCCACGGGAGCCGCTGTTGGGTGAACACGCCCCAGGGGCTAACTTTGGAAAGCCGTGGCTCTCCCCTTTCACTGCCCAAGTCATTTACTCTGGTCTCCAGAACCGGGAGGCGAACGGGGATCTCGATGTCCTGCGCCAGGCTCTAGCTGGGAAGGGGATGGTGCCTGCACACGTCTCTGGTGTAGCTCCTTACCTCCAGTGCAATGGCACTTGTGGAGGTGTGATCTGCCCAAGGCAATCAGCATTTTTCCATTTCTGCAGACAGGTAAGAGCTTGCCCGCTTCATGAAAGATTTCCCACTATCTCTGCATGGGCGGGAAGGCAGGATCGAGCAACATGAGTTTTGCCTGGACTAGCCTGTCACAGGGCTGAGGATTTTACTTCTCTGAAATAGGGTGTCTGGGTCAAATGCAGTCAGACCCTCCAGCTGTGGGGAGTCTAGATGTGACTCCAGCTAGAGTATGGTGGTGCCAGACGTGCAGGGCTGGGGATCCTTCCTGAGCCCTGTTTTCCAGTAGCTTGAATTGGCCCTTTCAGGGGCTGTTCCCTGCCCCATGTGGAGGGGGAGTGACATTAGCTCAGTATTAAACCCTGCAACGGTTCGTTGGCCTCTCCCTGCCCACAGGCCTCTTACAGAAATAAACCCTCGCCAAGGAGAGCCAGGCATTGGGCTCTCACAGGGGGGCAGAGGATGCCTGGCTCATGCTCAGGGCAGCACTGGCGGTGCTCTAGCTCTGGGCAGTTCCAAACTCTAAATCAGCCATGGAGCCTCGTCCGGCACTGGCTAATGCAGGTGGGCAAGGTGTCGTGCTGATAGCACTTCCCAGGAAACCTTCCTCTGCCAGGCCCTGGAGACAGGAGATGCCAAACCTCAGAGCAGGGCCAGCATGACCCCCCACCCCCTGTCATGGTGCCTCTCCCGCACCTGGCAGGGAGCAGCAATGAAAGCTCTCTCACAAGAGCTCTGTGAGAAAAGACCCCTGGCTCTGTGGAGCTGGGAGAGGCCAGGGCATGACCCAGGGCACCAGAGGGGATTTCACAGGGGTCACTCCAGGGGGGCTCTTCGGCTTCAGGCCTTTCACAAAGATGCTGCTAGCGAGCTCCAGCCCTGGAGTGCTCATGACCACAGCTCCTGTAAGGGCAGGTTTGCCCTGTGAGATGGTGGGGCGGGGGTTCAAAATGCTTAACTGACCTATGAGTACAAGTGCCCTTGGCTTTACTGGACTTAAGCCCCATTTCCGACTGAAAGCCAAAGGCCTCTGACTCACCTGCTCCCACGCTGGCATCCCCTCGAGGGAGTGCTCTCTGCTGCCCGGCAGGAGGCCTCTTTGGGCCAAATCTCTGTACCAGGGGCTCGGCCCTGGGACACACAAAGCTGCCCCCGATCTTGCGTTGATTGTACAGTGGAAGGCAAACAGCGCAGTCTTCTCAGGTGTGAATGAAGCACTTAGCTGGCAGGCAAATATTTGTTGTTCTTCCATGGCTCCGGCCCAATACACCCCTCCTGGACTTCACCCTTAGTCAGCTTAATAGACCCGGCCTGCTCACGCCCACCCAGCACAATGCAGCCAAGCTAGGATGGACAGGACCAATAGCACAGGGGTTCTGTGCTCATTAACAGCGATCAAGCCGTTAGCTTTGCCTTGTGTAATGAAGACGTTCGCCCCAGGGAGTCTCTGCCCAGGAGATACCCATGGCAGTGATGGCCCAAAGGGCAGCCCTGTTCTGTATCGCAGTCGACCTGATTCTCCCCAGCCGGCACTGTGAATGCTGGCATTTTGCTGAAGTGTAAATGCCGACCCAGGTGCCAGGTGGAGGGAGCCAATCCCTGTGAATTCACACAGTGGCCAGGGGGCTGCAGGGGTTGAACTGGGAGTAGACGTGTGACTGCCAAGCATGTAGTTTGCAGATCTCTGGCCATGTCTGGCATGGGAACCAGCTGCTCATCCCAGAAGGACACAAGTGATATTTCTGGCTAGAAGAATGTGTTAAACAAAACTGAATAATCAGATGTGGGATGCAAGGAATCGCTGTCCCAGGTGGGGTGAATCGTGTTCGATCCTTTGGTGAGTTGTTTTTCTTTCAGGTAAGCGCGTAGGGCCAGATTTGCTGGTTCACGCTGGCTGCCCTGTGCAGCATCCTGGTGAATCCAGCCCTTGGTTTCCCTCCCCATTGAGCAGGGGCTCTGGCTCCTACACTGCCACTATATAAGTTACAATGAAAGGAGGGTGAGTGGATAAGGGGGTTGGGGAGAGGCGCCACCATGAGCTCACACAGGGCGGTGCTCTCCTGTTTGCATGTAGCGGTGAGGGTGATTTCAGGAGCTAGGAGGATGATGGGGTGAGTTTTGTTCCCCATTAATACCCGCTGTGATTCTCCCCTGGGAAGCTGTGAGCTGCTGTCTGTGTTTAGATTTCGTGGCTTGGTTCGCATGTTGCAAGAGCCCCCTGGAGCCGCGGGGGAAGCAGGTAGCCAGACTCTGGAGCAATAAGATCAGTTGCTCTGTCCTGGCAGGACCCTGCTGTGGTGCAGCTTGGAGCTGAGATGAGTATTTCATTGCTGGCCCCTGGCCTCGCCCACTGGGGCGGGAAGGTTTAGCCAGGCCCCGTGGGGAGCTGCGGTGGGGTTTGCCGGACCCCAGGGTTGGTGACTTTATTGGCTATGACCTTGTGCTGGGTTTGTCTCTCCCTGGGGCACCGGGTGTGTGATTGCTGCTTCCTGAAGGACACGAGGAGGCGAGAGACATGCTACAGCAGGCAGTGTGCAGTCAAGACTGCGGCCGTGGGGCCCCACCCAGCGCTCGTACCCCATTGTCAGGAGAGCTGCGGGGGCCCCAGTCCCTTCATGTGGACTGCGGGGGGTGCAGAAGTGCCTGTCGTCAGCACTCTGTGCACCACCCACGTGGCCTCTCCCTGCTTCTCCTGCAGCAGCTGCGGCTTCCTGGTGAGATCTACTGGTTGCCCGGGGTTTTAAAAAAAGAATGCAGCAGGTGCCATGGTAACAATGCAGAGCAGAGCCCTTGTGGGCTGGGGGCTGGGCTTCCTGCTGAGCTCTGAGCACCTTAGAGCTCCTCCCGCGGGCAGCCAGGCTCCCAGCCAGGGAGCTGAGCCTGGGGAGATCTGTGCTGGGAGCATGGCTGCACCCACAGCCCGTCGTGCAGGGGGGTTGTGTCCTGTGGTTCCCCCGGTTTGCACTGGCCCAGCTGAACTCCGGGTTTACATCCTCTCTCCTTCTCTTTTCCGATCCTCTTTCCAGCCTGCAGAGCAGCAGCATTTCTCTCCCCCCGCCCCCCCCCCCCCCCGGGCTGCTCAGGCAGCCCTGCGAAGCTGTGTGCTAAGGGGACGATGTACAGTTGTACCAATTCCTCTGGAAAGCCCAGCCTGAGAGCCCCAACTTTCCTCCCCACACGGTGCCCTGTGCCGGGGTCACTTACCCCTGGCAGGCTGGCTGGCAGGCAATGCACAGGAGGCAGCTGGGTTGTTGGCTCTGGTCTGGCGTGTGCCTCCTTTGGGGAACCCTTTGTTCGGACTGAGTGTGGGGGCAGTTAAGCTCCTGCTGTGTAACTGCCTTAAGCAGACGGACAGAGGGGGCTCAGCGGGCAGAGGCAGAAACAGGAATCTCCTTGGATTCTTCTGCATGAAATAACACACCGGGTATTTAGAGAGAGCCTGTGCCCAAAGCTGCCCTTTCCCAGCTCTGCCATTGCGATCCCAAAGCACTTTACATGGGGTGTAGCACTGGAGGTGTTTATTAGCTGCATTGCGGTAGTGCCTGGAGGGCAGGCCCCACCGTGCTGGGCCTTGCACAAAGCTCCAGCAGAGCCGGCCCTGCCCCCAATAGATCAGACTAAGGGTAACATTTTCAAAAGCACCTCAGTGTCTTAGGAGCCCACATTTAATTGCGTTTCAATGGGATTTTGGCCCCTAAGTGCCTATGTTAGTTTTGACAATGTCACCCTGGGTCTGGGTTTTACGATATGCTCTTTACAGCCAAGGAACCAGTGACACAGAGAGACGAGGGCCTTGCTGGTGCAAACACTCACATGTGGGTGTAATGCTGAGCACGTGATTTCAGTGGGTCTGCTCACCTGGTGTCTGCAGGATCATGGCCACAGGCAAGTCACATAGGCACCAAAAATGGACTGTAGCTTCGTTGAAGAACCCAGCTAGGGACACTAGGTCCTCTTCTCCCTGCAGAATCGAGAATAGGACCCAGGAGTCCTGACTCCCACTCAGGTTGAAGCCACTTAATCTGTTGGGCCTGGTTCTCCATTGCCCTGCACCTTGTGTTTCCATTTATACCAATGCAAAGGGAGCGCAGTGTGGGGTGAAGTGAGCTGGGGGTGTTTTCCACTGGTGTTGCACTGGTGCAGGTGCCTGGAGAAGCGGCAGGGCGATGCAGAATTGGGCCTCCTGTGCAAAGTGGGCATGGCACACTGCCTTTCTGACGTGGCAGCTTTTGGTACCTGCTTTGCATTGGTGTCCCGAGGTGCCAAGCAGGAGGGAGCTGGGCTCGGTGCCTCTCGCAGGCTCTTACAGGAAACTCCATTGCATTTGAGTCAGAGCTGCCCCTTGATAATTGGCAGAACCCTGGTGGGCTCTTTCCAAGGGCCTGGCCGCGTGGGTGGAGAGGGCACTGCTGCACACGCCCGGCATTGGATCTGCATATTGAGTGGCTGGGCCTCTCCCTCACCTTCCATGATTGCATCTTGTCACAGGGTCTCAGTCCTCCTCGGCCTGCACAGGTGTGTCCTGGTTAGGGGGCAGGGTAGCACCTGGGCACAGGAAAGATGGGCCTGGGTGCTCTGCCCCAGATGACATTAGTGATGCCGAAAGAAGCCCTCTTCTGTCAGCGTAGCTGCGTCTACGCTGGGAGTTTTGCTGGCACAGCTGCGTTGGCTAGTGGTGTGTGGCTTTTTCACGCCCCTGATTGCTATAGTTATGTCAACAAAACTTTGGTCAAGGCCCCCGATGGGCCAACCTGTGTCTGGAGGCCGATAGCTCACTGCTCTAATCGTGTGACTCTGCTGTTTGGCCACTAGGTGCCTCTGGTTCCCTGCCCTGAAACACCAAGGCAAAGTCACCTTTTGGTTCCTCCCTCCGAGTGTTGCTAGCAGAGGGAAGCTGGGCTTGCTTTGCCCCGCGGCTCCCGCTGGGCGGTGGTGCAGGCTGCGGCATATGCTAACGCTGTGCACTAGACAGAAAATCCCTGTGCTTTGGCAGTGCCTGGTCTGTGTGAAGCCCTGGTGGGAGCAGTGGGACTAATCGCAAAGCCTGGCACTGCCGAGGCGCTGCCTGCTAGTGACGTTTTTCCCTTTTGTACATGGGGAGAGCACATTCACTGTCAGTGGCACCGTCACCACCAACGGGACTCAGGCTCAGGGAACTCTGGGATCCTGTCTGAGCACAGGGAGAAAAGCCAATCTCTTTCCTCTGCACAAGGTGTGATCAGTGAGTGGGGAAACCTGCGACACTGGGAGGAAAGGGAGAAGATCAAAAACCAGCTTCCTTTACCATGGGAGTGCAAATGCTATTTATCCCATGGTAATCGCCTGTGTCACTCTGAGGGGCAGCTAGGGCTCTTTGGGGGCCTCCACTGTGCATTTGGATCCTTCACGTGTTGCGATTTCTTTTATGTTTGACTTTCTCAAGGAATTGACTGCGTCAGCACCTGTCTTTAGGATAAGTACAGGGGCACTGCCATGTACCGTGAAATTACTGATACACACTTAACTCCCATTTAACGTGTGTGTGTTAGGGAATTAACGGACGGACCAACACAGATTTGGGTGGGTGTAGCCCCGGTGGAGAACTCCGTGGGGACCTTAACTGAACTAGTTTTGTCATAAATTTTCTTATTTTTTCTTTAAAAGGTCTCTGCCTTTTCCTCAACTCATACAGATTCCAACGATTTTCTAAAAGAATCTTTTACACATGATGCTGCTGCACCAAATTTACTGCTCCTAATTAGGTAATATGCCCATTAGATCACAATGCTGAACACATATATCACGCTCTCCTCTTCAAAGTGCTTTACAAATGCTAATTAATAAGCAGACGGGTTATCTCTGACATGATTTACATGCCCTAGAGGTTGAAATGGGCTATCTGTGGTGGCCAGAAGGGCATAAGAACATGAGAATAGCCAGACTGATTCCAACCATGGTCCATCTTCTCCAGTATCCTGTCTGACAGTGTCCTGCACCAGACCTTCGGAGGAGGTGTACACAACAGGGTAATTATGGAGCGATCCATCCCTGTCTTCTGCTCCTGGCTTCTGGCAGTCAGAAGTTTAGGATCACCCAGAGGATGAGGTTGTGTGTCCTTGATCATCTTGGCTAAGAGCCATGGATGGACCTATCCTCCATGAACTGATCTAATTATTTTTTGAACCCAGTTATACTTTTGGTTTCACAACATCCCCTGACAACATGTTCCACAGGTTAGTTGTGCATTGTATGAAAAAGTACTTCCTCTTTTTTGTATTAAACCTGCTGCCTATTAATTTCATGGAGTGACCCCCAGTTTTATATTGTGGGAAAGGGTAAATAACACTTCTCTAGTCACTTTTTCCACACCATTCATGATCTTATGGACCTCCATCATATCCCCCCTTAGTTGTCTGTTTTCTAAGCTTAATCTTTTTAATCTCTTCTTGTATGGAAGCTGTTCCATCCCCTTGATCATCTTTGTTGCCCTTCTCTGAACCCTTTGCAGTTCCACAATATCCTTTTTGAGGTGGGGTGACCAGAACTGGACACAACACTATGATTTATATAGTGGCAATATGATATTTTCTATCCATCTCTTAATTGTTCCTAACTTACTGTTAGACTTTTTGACCACTGGTGTGCATTGAGCAGAAGGTTTCAGAGAACTATCCACAGTGACTCCAAGATCTCTTTTTTTGGGTGGTAATTGAGAACCAGTGTTTTGTTTGTATAGTTGGGATTATTTTTTCCAACGTGCATTGCTTTACACTTATCAGGGCAGTAAGAGGAAAGGCCTCCAAAACTCCTGCAGTTAGATTTGGATCCCTACTCCACAGTGCACTGCACAGAACAGTGGCTTTCTCACAGCCCCTTGAAATTGAGGGGGCTCACAGAGGAGTCAGGTGCAGAGCACATTGCCCAGCCTGCTAGAATTGTAGTCCTATAGGTGAACCAGAGTGGACCGATTAGCAAAGTTGATGTGTCATAACACTGCTGCCCCAGGCTGCCATAGGATGCAAGAGTGGTGAGTCACACCAAGACAATGTTGCTTTTCCCATTGGCAAAGTCTTCTGAAATCAGATGTGCGACATTCCATTCATGTCAATGGGACCGTTGCCTAGTGAAATAACATCGCAGGGAAAACTGTTCCTCCACCTTCCCTGGCAGCATCATGCTCACCTCAGCAGACAGGCAGTGACAACAGGCTCAGCTGCGGAGCTCAGTCCCACCCTGAGACGCGATGCAGCTTGGAAAATTCCCTGCCTCTCAATGCATCTGTGCCTACCCCCATTGCGAACCCAGGCACAGACACTGTGAGGGGCCAGTGAAATGCATGGGACAGAGAATGCTCTCTGGAGAGACAGCATACAAGGAGCTACAGACAGGAAGGATGGTTCAGAGTTTAGGGAAGTGGGTTCACTGCTATTGGTACCCACACTAGGTAGCTCCGGCCTGCCTCATATGTGCTACGATCACGCCCCCGGCCCCCGATTGCATTGCAGACAAACCTAGAGTCTCTCTGTGACTCAGTTCCCCATCTCTAACATGCAGACAGTACTCCCCTCAAAGACTGTCTGGATCAGATGGAGGGGCATGGGGGCCATAGACAGAGTGGGGAAATTCTCAATCTTTTACAAGGGCCCAATCGAACTTCCACCGAAGTCAGTGCAAGTCTTTGCATTGACTGCACTGGGAGGTGTCTCCGGCCTTAAAACAGGACAGCAAGTATGTCTCTGTGGGAGTGAGGAATGATTGTATCCTGAGGTACCCATAGGGATGACAAGGAGCCTCCCAGAGCTGGCTGTCGCAAATTAACCCTTCCCATGCTGTGGCACACACCCCATTCCTAGTGGAATTCACATGCAAACTCCCATTGCAGGAGCTGAACCATGTGCAATCTGTATTGCTGTTTGCATGTTGGTGGTGGGTAGACCCCTGCCTGCGGGTAGACCCCTGTGCTGGGCACTGCACATACATGTAACAAAGCAACAGGCCCTTTCCCTGTTGCTGGATCAGGCAGAAACCTTCGAAGGAATTCAACATCGAGCTTTCCGAGCTGACCAAGCCTTACATGGCTTCAGCCCAACATGATCTGCAATGGCTGAGAGAATAACGCACTCAAAGCAGGAGTTCTGGAGGGGCAGGTCCTGGACAGCATGGCCTGAAGTGATGCTATATTATAGTCATGCTTTCTCCAGCCAATGATGAGGAACTTGTCTTCGTTGGCCCACCACCACCTCCAGGCCTGGGGGCAGAGCACACTTGATGCTTAACAAATTAAAAGTAATCATTAAAGTGAAAGCTGCTGGAGCTGCTTTAATCCCTTAGAAGTCCTGGGCCATTTTCCTGCCTTCGGTCACTTTTTACAGCCAGGCACGTGTCTTTGCATGATTAATAACAGAGGTACCTGCACCAAGGATCAACTTGGTATGCACAGAGCCTCCAGCACCCCACTGTTCTACCTTTTGCTGAACACCATAAACAACTGGTGCGTGTTTGTCCTGGGTAGTGGGGCACTCCATTTACACGCGAGATTGTTTAATTGTTCCTGGGCATTGTAGACTTGAAGCGCAGGACAGTGATAGGCCACTTACAAACCTTGTACAGCACTGGACTTGGCCTGGTTAAAAACACAAGCAAGACAAATTGCTCAGTAATTAATTGCAAGAGTTATGGGTAAAACATACCACCTTACAGCCCTGGAAGCGTATAACGTGGTTTTCTCCCAGAGTGGTTCTCTCTGCAGCTCCAGTTTGGTAAATCAGGCTGTGGTAGGTACTGAGTTCAGTGCCTAAGGTTGTACCATCAGCACCCTGCTCTTAGGAGAAGAGTGGGTGTCTCCTTCTGCTGTACAAGCACATGGGCCAAGGAGCAAAATGAGGAGCAGCTAAGCTGAGCTGTTCCACTCAGTTCCCTAGTGAGAAGCCCCATAGCACCAATCTTGTCAACTAGGCTTCTGGGAAAATGGATTTTGGTCAATACTGTACCGAGTGCAAGTTGTCGGGACGCTGGGCTCAGCTAAATTGAAGTGGGAATGGGGAGCTGCTGGGTTATTTCTTTTGAAAGCATCAAACACTTACATCCTGAAACTCCTCTTTGTGCCCCGCAAACACACTCCTGTGTGCCCAGTCGCACCAGAGCGAGTGCTGACTGGGCTGACTTCTTGCCTGCAATCGGGCTGCCGATCTGCAGTGTTCTGGGCTTGGCCCAGTGCTTTTCGCTTTTGAGCATTTGTGCATTTAAACTGTGGCATCAAATGCAGGTGGGACAGCTGCACTTGACTCTGTGAAGTCAGGTGGGGATGCAGCAGAAGAGCAAATGCAGAGCGGCAGGAGGGTTTCTCAGCGTGGCCTGTACTGTAGCTTGTGCGTTACTGGACCGTAGGACGGACAGTTGGGAATTTGGAGGTGGAGGAGCAGGGGGCATTTGCTAGCACTGAGTGGATGGAGGGGTCAGAGGAGGTGGCTGAAGCTGGGCCTGGGGACAGGGGACACATGGACAGGATGTGGCATGTCCAGAATTGAGATGGTTTCAGAATCCCCCTGTTTGGTTTCTGGCCATCCTTTGTCTAGACCTAGGGGCCCAGGAAATGATCAGCGGAGGGTCAACCTCGCCTGGGGGGATCACTGTTATGGGCTTCTGCTCCCAGCATCAGGGCACAGCGCTGGGGCCATAACCGGCCATGCAAGGGGCTGTTTCCTAGTGGTTCTCTTGTCACGTTTAAAAAGAAAGAGCGGGTTGTACTGGGTGTCTGCGGGAATCTGCCCTTCTCCTCGGACAGCAATTCCCGCTGGAGCCTGCCCAGCCTGCAGCCAGAGCCCCGCTTCCCAGCAAGCCCAGGGCAGGGCCGGGCAGGCCGGGAGCTGGGGACCGCCAGGGCAGCGGAGCGCTGGAGATCGCGGCGGCTTTGCCCAGTGGGGGAAAGTTGATCTCCGGGGGGGGGGGGTTGCTGCACCCCCGGGCTCTGCCGGCAAAGCCCCAACAAGGGGGCCGGGGCCGGGCTGGGGGGCTGCTCTCCCCGGGCCGCCCCCCACCCAGCTCAGCGCTTGGGTGCGCACGGCTCGGCCCGTCAATCTCCCCGGCAGCGGGGCAGCCCCCCGCCCGCCCCCGCCCGGGATAGGCCGGCGGCGGCCCGGGCCGGCGGCTCATTGGGCGGCGGGCGAGGGGCGGCCCGGCCCGGCCCAGCCACATGGCATTTAAAGGGCCCCGGGGCCGCGGCTTCCCACAGGCTGCTCCGCCCGGCCGCTGCTCGCCCTGCCCCGCCCGGTTCCGCCCGCCCCGCGATGCTCTTCGACCGGCTCCGGCGCTTCTGCGTCCTGCTCGACTGCCCCGAGCTGGACTCGCCGCCCGTCTTCAGCTCGGGCGAGGCCGTGTCCGGCCGCGTGGTGCTGGAGCTGGCCGGGGAGGCGCGTCTCGGCGCCCTGCGGCTGCACGCCCAGGGCTGCGCCCAGGTGCACTGGACCGAGTCCCGCAGCGCCGGCTCCAGCACCGCCTACACCCAGAGCTACAGCGACCAGGTGCCGTTCCTGAGCCACCGCGACACGCTGCTGGCCCCGCCAGGTAGGGCCGGGGCGGGATGCTCGGGCCGGGCACGGGCTGTCGCCCCTGCGCCGGGTCGCTTCGCCCGGGGCTGGCCGGGGAGGCGGCCGGCGCTGGGCTGTGTCGGGAGGCGTCTCCCCGCTGGCGCTCTCGGGCCCTCCCCGGGAAGGCGCCGGGACAGGCCGGGAGCGCGGCTCCGCTGCCGGCTGCCCCGCTTCGGCGAGCCGTCGGCCGGGCCCTCGGCAGGGGGGACGCGCGGCAGCCGGAGCGGGTCTCGGCCCCACCGCCTGGCGTGAGCGGGGAAGGCGCGGGAGGCCTGCGGGAGAGGGCTGGTGGGTCTCCGCCGAAACGCAGCAGCGCGTCCCGCAGGGTGTGACTTTAATTTTCTTACATTTCCCTTCTCTGGTCCCGCCTCTCCTGGGCAGTGTTTGAAGAGGGATTGCGGGTGTGTGTCGAGCGGCAGGGCAGTAGTTTGTTTGCACATCAGCTACTTTGGTGAGCAGAAATTGCGTGGCAGGATTTTTGCCAGCTGCAGTGCAGGCCAGGAAGATCTTGGCATGTGTGGGTTTTGGTAGCTGTTGGTAACCCTGGAGCTCACCGGAATGTCCTCTGGGTTCTTAATAGTCAATATATATTCACTTAAATAAATCTGATATTGCTCTATCAAATGAGGACTCTTCTGTGTTCAGTCTAAACGGCACCCTGCAAAGCCTCATCCTGACCATGTGACAACTGTTGTGAATTCAGGTTTTTATTTTGCTTTTCTGTGTCAAATGCTTCAGCGACGACTGAGTCAGAACGAAAGTACGTCTAATGGCTGGCTGTATTGTACTTCCTGTAAAGTGACAGCCAAACAGCACTCTTCCGATAAGGAAGTCTTGCAAGAAAGATATGATCATACTCATCTTAAATTTTTCTTGTCTTCCCCCCAGACAATGGTGAAGTCACAGTTCTGCAGGCAGGAAAACACGAATTCCCCTTCACGTTTCAGCTCCCAGAGTAAGTTCAGTTTGTTTGTTGTGTTCGCACCATTGCAAGAGTCTGCAGGACGGGGTGGGGGTAGTACAACTGGTTAAGGACATCAGCAGCTCCCCAGAGGAAGCCCAGTTTAAATATACAGGCTCTGGGTGTTTGCTCTGTAGGTGGATAAAGTGTCTCACTGTGAATCCCGTGGAGGAACCCACCCCTAACCATTGTCGCTTCTCCCCGGGCAGGACTCTGGCCACCTCCTTTGAAGGCCGGCATGGGAATGTGCGCTACTGGGTGAAAGCCAGGCTCCACAGACCCTGGTCAGTTGTCAAGAAAGCGAAGAAAGAATTCACAGTGATCGAGCCCATTGACATCAACACCCCGGCCTTGCTGGTAAGTGAGCGACATGCCAAGACCTGAGCCAGGGTGCTCAAGCTGACCTTAGCTCGGACTAAGATTGATCAGGAGTGACTAGTGACACAGCAGGGCTGCCTTTAAAGATCCGGATGTTCAGAACATGGCAAACACCTGCCCTCTCAAAGCACGTCTGCCGCTGGGCTCCCCAAAACAGAGGTGCTCCAAATGGAGCTTCTCTCAATCCTGCGTGAAAACCTTGGCTTGAAAACATGGGGAGCCAGATCGGCATCCGCCCTACCTGTTGTCCTGGCAGGGGGCTCTGCACAGCAAAACAAGAGATCAGTGGCAGAGAGTCTGAGCCCGGGCCAACTGACCTGGGCTCACAGGACTTGTGCTGCAGGGTGAAAAATATCCATTTAGACATCCGGGCTTGGGCTGGAGCCTGGCTCTGGCCCCCAGTGAGGCTGGGGAGTGATCTTGGAGCTGGCAAGTCTACACTGCTATTCTTAGCCCTGTGTGCAAGCTTGGGTCGGTTGACCTCGGCCCTGAGACTCACTGCCAGGGTTTGTTCTTGCTGGGTAGATGTGACCTAAAGATGCAGAAGGAACAGTCCCTGAGACTTTTGCCCTCTGCTCAGTGGGTGCCTAATCTCTGATCACAACTCTGGCTGGAGACGAGCAATAAAACCTGCTTGAACGGGAGAGGACTGGCTGTGTGGTGATCCTGGGAGGTAGAGGTGGGTGGTGGCTCTTGCCTAGAAATAGCTGAAACTTGTCTCACTTCTGTCCCTTCCTCTAGGCTCCTCAGGCAGGTGTGAAGGAGAAGCTCGCCCGCGCCTGGTACTGCAACCGTGGCCAGGTCTCTGTATCCGCCAAGATCGACCGAAAAGGCTACACGCCAGGTAACTCAACAGGCCACGCGCTGTTCAAAGGGTGCTGAACGTAACTGCCCTGGGGAATGCAGAGTGGGGCTTGAAAGGAGCTGAAGGGTTTATGGCAATGAGGCTCCTAGCGCTATGTTGTGATGGGGCTCTTCATACTGGTGTGACGCTCCAGAGAGGCCCTGGCCCCTGAACCCTGCTCAGACATGCCCTTGTTCTGTGCAGCTTCTCAGAAACAAATAACTGGATGGCTGGAATTGCAGGAACGAGATGTAGCTTAACAAATGCGGTCCCAGGCTGTTCTGCATCTAAGCCGTGCCTGGTTTCTCTTGTGCAGTGCACACCACGTGGCTGGGCCAGTGTGTTTTTTAATCAAGCCTGTCTCTCTCCTGCCAGGTGAGGTCATCCCCATCTTTGCTGAAATTGACAACTGCAGCACCCGCACAGTCGTGCCGAAAGCTGCCATCATCCAGACTCAGACGTTCATTGCCCGGGGAGCCAAGAAGCAGAAGAAGTCTGTGGTGGCCAGCATAGCAGGCGACTCCATTGCAGCTGGGAAGAGGGAAGTGTGGCATGGCCGAGCGCTGAAGATCCCCCCTGTGGGCCCCTCAATCCTGCAGTGCCGCATTATCCGTGTGGAATACGCCCTAAAGGTAGGAAGTGGAACAAATCTGACCTGCAGCAGAAGGCCTTGAATAAACAGGCTGATGGGCTTCTCTGGCAGCTGCCTAGCTGATACATAGCTGTGACTGAGTGGGGCTTGGTCGCTCTGCTGAAGTGCCCTTTCTGTGCTGGGGCCTCTCATGCCCGTGGGTGGGAGCTGTCCCCACAGAGCCATGCCACATCTCCAGTGGCAGGGGGAATTCCTAGGTTCTTACCCTATGCTAATATCAGTCCCTCCTTCCCCACTCCATCAAACTTAAGTATTTTACTGTGCAGGTAAAACCTTGTATTCCTGCTGGAGAGGCTGTCTGCCAGCTTCCTCCTGCACCTGGCTTAGCCACCTATCAAGGGAACCTGTTGCTGGCCAGGCCGTGCCTGCACCCCACCCCCATTGGGAGAGTGGGGTGCTGCCTGTCCTCATGGGCTGAGGGAATGCTAAGGAGTGACCCCTGTGTCCTCCCCCTCAAAGGTTTGTGTCGATATTCCTGGGACCTCCAAGCTGCTCCTGGAATTACCACTTGTGATTGGGACGATCCCACTGCATCCATTCGGGAGCCGCACGTCCAGCATCAGCAGCCAGTACAGCGTCAACCTGGACTGGCTCAGAATGGTGATCCCGGAGGAGCCTGAGGGTAAGCATCTGTTCTTGGTGCTTTGGGATCCAGCCGCATGGGGTGGCAGCTCCAAGTGAGAGCTGGTCTGGAGGGAGTGTCTGGGCAAACTGGTAGCCTTGTCCTCTGCCCCAAACTCTGCCTAGCATGTGGCTTTGTGCGCCCTGGTGCTGCAGGGACCAGGTATCCATGGGAGGGGATGTGGCTGAATGCAGACATAACTACCTGCATGTCTCTGGCTAGCAGATTCTTGCCTAACCACACAATGCCTCTGTTCTCCTTCCAGCTCCCCCTGAATATTCATCTGTTGTGTCCAGTGAAGAGTCTGCGCAGAACCTCTCCCCACCCTGCCAGGGTGAACTCGGCAATGGCTTGGAAGGCCCTTTCTTTGCTTACATCCAAGAGTTCCGCTACCGTCCTCCTCCACTGTACTCAGAGGTAAGTACAGCATCCCCCGGGGGGTCGGGCTTGGGGACACTTGCTGGGATAACTCTCCCTTTGGCGTCTGGTAAAACTCCTCTTAACTTGGCTTTTCAGGTGGATCCAAACCCCACATCAGACAGCATCCGGCCACGCTGCATGACCTGTTGAAGGAAGCACCACTGGGTGCAGTTATTAGAATACCAATCTGGTGGGGCTGAGTCGCTTGCAGACATGCAGGACGTCAGCCCTGGGCATCCGATCGGCGTCCGAGAGGCTATTGTGGGGCTGGCGCTCGTGTGGAGCTGAGAACCTGTTTGCTCACTGCCGCTTGAAACCACCTGATGCGGCTGCATCTCATGGACTGACTCCTCTTGCCCCAGAGCTGAAACGAGGGGGTTGGACTTGCCATGTGGGGTCGGAGCAGCTCCTGAGCACATGAGCAAGGGTGGCAGAGGAGGGTGTAGGGTTAAGAACTCTTCTGCGGGAGTATAGGGTTCAAACAAGCCAAGCTCCTTCATCTTGCAGCTACCATGGTCATGCTCCACCTAACTCCTGCCAATAGAAAACAGGACTGGGAAGTGCTTCTCGGGGTTACTGGAAAGCATTTTAATCTTGCTCTGGGTAAGGGTTTAAACACCATGGTAATCTGAGGGCACCCTCCAGCTACTGCATTCTTATAAAGTCACCAGGACTTCAGTTTCTGAATTAAATGGGGTTGTTCTCCCCAGACTGAGGCCCAGCCCTTGCTGTCCAGCACCCATGAGCCTTAAGTTGTCCCCCGAGGTGCCTGCTGCTGGGGCTGTGCATTGCATCTGGTCTAACGCACTCTGAGACATTAAATGTGTGAAGACTCTTCCCTTGAGTCAAGGATTGTATAGGTGCCAGGGGGGCAAGAGCTGTGAGCTCAGGGAAGAACTCCTGTTCTATAAACCGCAGCAAGACCTATGGTGCTGTCTTGGTCACCACGTCTAGTTTGGTCCCTACCAGGCACCAGACAAACTTGCAAAACCTATTGAACCTTCCACTGATGCAGAAAGCTGTGCCTTAATCTTTAAAGGGCTTGTGACTTTGGGGCTGCTAGAATGGTCCCAGTAGTATTTGATTGCCCTCTCTGTATATTTGCCCAAGTAAAAGGTGAATGGGGAAAGCTGCCAGGCGCAGGGCCGTACAGTTGCTGACATGGTCAGTGTCCCGTAGCCCAGCACTGGAGAGTATGTGCGATGAGGCCTGTAGACACTATAGGCTGAGTAGGTAAGAGCCTTAAATCCAATCCTGCTGTATGTGGAGTTGCCTCTGGACTTGCTGCCTTGTTAACACTTCACCAGCACCTAGTGGGAAGAGCCACAGGTCTGCCTGCCATTAGCAGAGTGAGGAAGATGCTGCTGATGGTATGCACTGAAAGCTGGTAAATCCTGTTAGCAGGGGAAGAAGAGGTTGTAATGAAGACTGCTTGGGTGCATCTGCCTTTGGCTTCAGGCTGGTCTTACTGCTCCCTGTGCAGACTTGACAAGAGATCTTGGCCATTGATCGTTCATTAGTAAACGATGCATTCCATGATCTGAGGCTAAAACTACCTGAAGTGGCCACCCCCAGCTTGGTGGTTAAAACCACTGACAGCCACAGTATTCCAGCTCAGAGCCAAAGCAAAAGGTCCCTAACCAGTTTACTTTAGCTGTGCAGTCAGCTTCCTCCACTAAGGACTGGAAACGCAAGCTTTTCTAAAAAAATTTTTAATATACCTGTAACTGGTGTGTTTTTTGACTAGTTCTGCTTTTGTACAACTCCAGGTTTTGAAATAAACTCTTGTTATACTGAAGTTAGTGTCTGAATAGTGTCCTGGAAACTCTACCTCCTGTCCTCTTCTGCAGGGCCCACCTGTTGGCATGAGGGTGTTGCAGGACTGCTGATGTGTATTTAGGGGAGCTCTCAGGCAGGCTGCCTGGTCCGTTCCTACCCACTACTGACTTCCATAGTCCCCGGCTAGGGATGGCTGAGACCTGTCCATTCCCTTCTATGTTTGGGGCCCAGATCCTGACACACTAACCCAGCCCTCTCCCGTCACTGTGAGTCAGCCCCCTGGCTTCTGAGAAGCTCAGGACTGCTCTGCACAGCTGTCCAGGGGATCCAAAAGTGGTTCCTGATCTCGCCTGAATTCAGCTGCCTCATCCCAGCCCATGGGAGGTGGGGGGGAGGGTGTCACCTACCCCTGCTGCAGAGGGATGCTGAAGTGCACAGAAGGCCACACAACATGGGAGGTGGAAATGGAACTGGAGTCCTGACCCCAGGCTACTCAGCAGTGGAAGTTGCCAGTCCCATCCGGGCACTGCTGCAGGGAGAACAGGCCAGCTGGCCCCTGGAGCAATGGCACGTGCTGGGTTCATTGTGGGGTGGTCGGGGTTGTTTGTGCAGCAGTAGCTGGGGGAGGAGGCGAGGTAGAAGTGACAGGCGCACTAGTGGTGCCCAGGCCTCTTCAATGGCAGGTAACTATCCCCCAGTGCTTCCTTCAGGACCTGTGGACTGGGCAGTGCACAGCTCTTGTAAGCACATAATGGCTATGCATTGCACTTGGCTGGCCCAGGACGGACTGGTCCCTAGGGCCTGATCGCCCCTCCAAAGCCTGGAAGCAGCCCCTGTGGGGGGGTGCCTCAGGCTGGTGGGGAGTGGGGTAGGTTACCCCGCCTGGCACCAAGAGACCAGCGCAGTTCATTAGCACTGAGCCCCCTGCTGGGGGCAGCGCCTTGGGGGCAATGATCGTGGAGGTGCTGGGTAAGGGAGGGGCAGCAGGGCCCCCAATCCCACACCCCCAATGAGGGGCACAGGGTGGCATGCCAGGCCAGGCACAGGGACTCTTACAGCTTTGAACACAGGTGCAGCAGAGCCCAGCCTGCTCTGTGATGGTGCGGCTGGGGCCAGAGGAGGGGCCAGGCTCCTGTGCAGAAGGAGGCACGTCAGCTGCTCGTTAGAGGCTGTGGCACATGTCCTCTTCTCCCCCCAGCCCAGGTTAATCAGGTCCCACAGCAGATGCTCCTCTTACCTGTCTCTGCGTGGTGCCCTGGGGCACTGCCTTGGCCTAGGTTCGCTTAATTAATTTCCTGGTTTTGGTATTGTATTTTTCCACCCTTGGGTTCTGTGTCTCTGCAGCAGCCAGAGTGTCGTCCAGAAGCCAAATGCAGCCGCCCTGATACCGAGGACCTGGTGGGCCCCAGCAGGGAGCCACTTGGGTCAAATTGGAGCACCGTATGCTGGGCCCTGTCAGCGCTACGGACTGCACTCTTGGCTTAAGCTATAGCACTTTGTGCCATAACGCGGGGTTGCAAACTTATTTTTAATTTGCGGACCCCTAAAAAATGTCACCTGATGGCCAGGCCCCATCACCATGGGTGGCTGCAGGCTGTGCTCAGATACCTCGCAGCGTTCGTGCTGCTGTTGGCAAACAGTGTTAGGCCTCTGTAAAGAGGTGTATTGCTCTGGGGTGAGCTGGGGCTGCACCTGGGCCAGCGCCCGTGTTTACACTTGGCACCTGTGCCCTTGCTCTTTTTCATGTTTTTTCCTAGTGAGTGCAAAAAACAGCCCGCTGTTTATGGGGAAACATGTCCCAGTGTGATGTCAGTACTCCCACAGCCCCGCTCTCCCCCCATGACCCCTGGCAGGGGGAGAGAATAGTGTGAGCTGGGCACTGGCCTGGCGCCTTAGGGAATCCAACACAACTAGGCACCATGTCAAGCTACAGCCTGCGACTAAGACTTTTTTTGAGCGGAGATTCTTCCAGGAATTCTCCCAGGGGTTGTTGTAAAGCTGTCGTACGCTTGGCTAAACCAGATGGTGCATTAGGAAGACATGCTATGTCTGTTTCTAAGCAGAGGAGGACTGGAAAATGTCTTTCACCATGTACATAGTGCATTACACATAGATGGGCTGTGTCTAAACCCAGGACGCCTACGTATTGTGTGTTTGCATGCAGCGGAGACAGGCTGACATCACGCGAACAGGTTTCAGAATCGGAATACCTCGCGTGTGTGGTAGGTGCTTTGAACTTTTTACTCACAAATTGCTTAGCTCCGCAGGTTCCAATGTCTCGTGCCTCGGCCTGCCTGTGTATTTACGATTCCTTTGTTTATAAATTCAGCGGGGTTTTGTGTGTGATGCTATTTACCATCAGAGTCCAGGTGCGGGTGCAGTGACCAGTACAGCACTGTAATAATAGTTATAACTCTTCCCTTTGCCCAGCGTGTCTGTTTGTCTTGCCGTGAGGCCATGCAGCACATCGCACCCTGGGCGCTAAGAGTTACCACAAACCGGAACATTTGTCATTGAGGGGTTGCGGGGCATTGTCCTGTTGCTCTTGCCCCTGCTTCCTTGGATTGGGCAGTGGGCATTGGACCAGGCCTTTATGTCTCAGTGTTGCTCACAAATGTATTTTACAGCTGCCCATAGAAAAGCAGGAGTTGTCTCTCCAGCATGCATTCCCTCTCCAGCTCCCTGTGGAGCCCTGGCTGGGTGTAGGGCTCCCAGGCCCCCAGCGCAAGCCCCTGCTGCTTGGCTTTGTTTGCTAGTGACAGATGCTGCAGCGTGGCAGGGCTGGAGTGCGCTGCTGCTGGCTGCTTAGTCACAGCCAGGACACAAGGAGCTCTCAAGCACCTGACAGTGAGCGAACAAATGAGTCCTTGCAAAATGCAGCCAGTGCTGGGCTGCGTGGGCTGGCTGGTGGCCTCAGGGATTTACCATTGTGACATGGGCTCAGGCTAGTGCCCCATGGACAGGTGTCCAGCTGACAAAAACCACTGTCCCCTACAGGAACCCGCTATCGACTGTCCCAACAGCTGCAGCCATGGATGTGCTTACAGCGGTTCTAGGCATGTGTTTCCTACGTCCCCAATGCCTCTGTGGCTGACCTCGCGGTTGAGAGAGCCTGGAGCCCCAGCGGAACTGGTAGTGACTGGCTTTACGCTCTTCACTGCTGCTTTTGTCCTCTTCGCCCTCTCACGCTGCCCGTGGGCCTAGAACAGCTTCCTCCAAGCTCTCTGCTCTCACGCAGACCCTGTCCCCCCAGTGCACCATGTTGGTCTGTTTCGGTCACACTGGAAGCTCCTTGGGGCTGTTTGAAAATAGCCCCATAAACATCATCTCGCTACTTCACAGGCCTCAAAACCTGCCTGTGATTCCCCTTCTCCTTATGTGCCCGTCCCATGGACCTGGACCTTGGCAGGGGGCACCTGAGTGACCCCCTTGTGCAACTTGCATGGATGGTGCAAAATAGGGCAGCAAAGGCGTGTTGTGATGAGTAAGAATCAGCAACAGCCTCTCCCGCCCTCTTGTGAAACACAAACTCCTGCAAACAAACACAACTCGAGCCTCTAGTGGAAAGTTTGGGGAATGTGTCCCCGAGGGTGGCCCATTCATTGCAACTGCTTGTCACAAACAGCCCATTAACGTCAGCTCCCCCCACCCTGTGCTGGGAGTGCCAGGACACTGCTATGCACGGGCTGGGAGCCGCCTGGCCTCTTGCGTACGGTTCTGCTTCTGCACTCGGAGTTTCTATTAATATAAAATGTACAGGCAGCGTGTTTAGAAGAGACACAAGGCAGTATTTCTTCACACAACGCACAGTCACCCTGTGGGACTCGTTGCCAGGGGACGTTGTGAAGGCAAAAAGTATAACTGGGTTCCAAAAGAATTAGATGAGTTAATGGAGGATAGGCCCAGCAATGGCTATTAGCCGGCATGGTCAGGGACACAACCCTAAACCTCTGACTGCCGGAACCTGGAACTGGAGAGCAGAGGACCGATCACTCAGTGTGTTTGCTCCCTCTGAAGTGCCTGGCATTGGCTGCTGTAGGAGGACTGGATACGGGGCTAGATGGACCACTGGTCTGGCCCAGTGTGGCCATTCTTAGGTTCTTGTTGGCAGGGGGTGGCAGTGCTTCTGAGTAGCACTTATTTCACTTAAGTGTGAACACTCCTGCACGTGACTCCGGTTTCTCCTTCCCTCTCCCAGGGATCGCGCCTCCCCCCTTGACGTAGGTGCTGCTGTTCCTGGCTGGCATATGGGGGTCCTGACTTTGTTCTGTAAAAAGCTCTGCCTGTGTTTCTCCCTGCCCCCAGGGACAGCACTGGGGCCTTGCTAACCACCCTCCTGTAGCTGGGGCTTGACCTGTGCAGAGCTTTACCTGGCGCAGAATCCACCCTCTGAAACCGGCAGGTACCTCCTGTGCTGGTCCAGCTCCCCCGCCCTCTGCAGGAAGTGCCAGCACAAGGAACTCAGGAAGGGGCAGCCAAACCCTGGGATTAGATTGACTCTTAAACTGTGGCCTCTTCACTGCTCTGGCTTGTTTGCAATTTTCCCTTCTCCTGAGCAAACGGGCCAGTGGGGATGCCAGGAGAGCAGGTGCCTCACTAGCTCCCGGGGTCCCGTCCACACTGACACGGGCGCTGTGCTGGTGGGAGATGCTCGTGCTGCTGATCCTGCTAGCAGGGTGCAGTGTCCTGGGCCCAAACAAGGGACACGGGCACGTTCTCCATGCAGGGAACTTACAATGTGGAGCGGTTCCTGTGTCTGGTGCGCATCGCGCTCTCCCCAGCCTCCTTTGCAGGCTTCCCTATTTCTGATGTGAATAATCTTCACCCTTAAAACTGAAGGGATCCCAAATGAATGTGGCCTAAAGTGAGGGGCTTCCCCAAACTGCTGGCCAGTCGGGAGGGCTGGAGACATTGTCACATGCAGCTGAATGAGGGTTCTCAGGCACCCCCCATTGGGGAGCAAGGTTGAAAGAGACGCTTTGTCGAGTGGGACTGGTCCCGCTGCTGTGCTCTTGGTGCCAGTAGCACTGACAGGCTGTTTCACCTCAGGCTCAGGGAGCTCTCGGTAGCATCTGATGGGGTGCTGTGTCTGACTTCAGGGGTGCAGCCGGGCCCAGGGAACTGCTCCCTGGTGACTTGAGTCCTCCTTTGAGGGCCTCAGCCAGAGAGCAGCAACACGGCACCTCCGCCTGGCGGCCCTGCTGTGGGGCGCACTAGTGTGTGGCTCAGGCCTGGGGCTGGGAGTCAGGAGAGCTGGGCTCTGCCACCAACTCCTTCCTCCTCTGACGCCAGGGGGGTCACATGGCCTCTAGTCCTCGTTTCCCTGACGTCTTAAAGGGGATGACGCTCCTTGCTGCCCGGCAGAGGGCTTGTGAGCAAGCCCTGCTGTCGTGTCTCCCAGGACTAGCTCAGCCAGGCCCTAGCCCAATGCATAGTTCTGTTTGTTGTGTTCTCTTGTCCTTCCCACCCATGCTGTCCCTGTCGGTTTGATCCCCCTGCTGTGTCTTGCCTGACACCGGGACTGGGGGCTCTCTGAGGCCAGGCAGCCTCTGCGCCCGGTGCTGTCAGAGCGGTAATGATGCTGCTCTGACTTGTGCCTGGCATTCCTGGCAATATACATCAGCATCCGCACATCCATTCCTTGGCTACGCTTGCTAGGACTGTTCACTGTTGGGGGACTAAGAGAAACCACCACCAAGCCCCCTCTGCCCCTTTCTGTTTGTCCTTCTGCAAGATCAGAACTCCTCGGCACGCGGCTCCCACTCACAGGGACACGTACTCAGACGTTTCCTCTTGGCTTTGCGGTTTCGTGTACTGCTGCTCAACAGAGGAGTCTTGATGCCACGTGACTTTTTTACAAATAGGCTGCAGCACCCAGCACCGGCAGCCAAAGCTGCTGCTGCTGCTGCTGCTCCCCGCTCACTTCTATTTCTGACGGGGGCTAAACTCGCTTTGGGCTGGATCCTGAGCTCACATGCATCGCTGTGAAGCCAGCGTGATGCCGCAAAAGTCCATGGCATTACTCCAGACTTAGGCCAGTGTAACTGAGATCAGAATGTGACACTGTCTCCAGCTGTATTTGGCTTCTAGGCCAAGTTAACTAGGTTAGTGGGGGACTACACGGCATACTTCATGGGACATGACACGTTTAACAGGTCTGTTTGCAGATAAACATACCTGCGTACATTTCCTGCACACCCACAACTGTGCTGCTCTTCCAGAGCCAGCATCGCCACGGTTAGTTCAGACCCTGCATGTATAGAAGTGGGTGTAGGTGACGCCTGGGCCATCTCTAAGCTTGGATTGAAACCATTAATACATCGCCTATGTCCCGTGGTACCCTGCACTGACCTGTCAGGGCCCCGCCCATTTGCTGGTGCACAGAGCCATGTGGACAGTCTGGGAGCCAGAAGCAAAGAGCTCTGACCCTGCACAGCCAAGTGGGGTGGGCAGCTGGAGATCGCTGTCTGCCCTGCCAGCGGGCCTCGGCCATGCCCTGTCGAGGGAGGAGAGGCAAGTTCAGTCTCCAGAGCTACTCGCTGCTTGGCCTCAAGGAAATAAGCCGTGCCAGCTGCAAGCCGTGACTCTTGCAATGTGGGTGCCTGCCCTGCCCTCCTAGCACTGAGCGCACCCACCCGTCTTGGGCTTAGGTGCAGGACGCCACAATACACGCTGGCATTCGGCACCCTAGCACTGAGGCAGGACAGGCTTTTCCTGTGCCATGGGCTGGGTGGGTTACCAGAGAGGAGGGGCTGGAGAGAGCCCTGCAGGCCACGGGGCTCTCTGAGCTGAAATAACCTGGCCTCCCCTTCCCCTGAGCTGGGCCGGGTGTCTCCAGTGTGGTTTCTCCCTGGCCGAGGCTGTGTGCATGGGGACGTGTGTTTTCGATTCTGCTAAACCTGGGAAGTACCAGGTCAGCATTTCTGGGCTCTCCTCTGCACTCGGGCCTGGCCACTGCCTTCACAAACAGGAAGCAGGAGCCTGTGGGGAGTGAGCCCTTGGGAAGTCTGCAGCCAGTGACAGGGAGTGCCTGCGCCTCGCGGTGGCCATGGGGCTGCAGCAGATGGAGGCAGCTCCCCTGACCCCAACTGGCAGAGAGCCAGAGACGCGAAGGAAGCTGGAGTCAGGGAATCTGTATCCAAACCACAGCTGTGACACCCCGTGTCTGCCAGACGGCCAAGGAGGGGCTGGTAGGTCTGGTCAGCCTCCTGGAGATTCCTCACCAGGACTCCGGACTGACCCAGAAGAGGCAGCTGTCGAAGAGCCCACCCACAGTGTTACCCTGGGCCTGGGGCATGCTGAGATGGGGCTTGGGGGTCCGGTAGCCCTGGGGAGCTGCCCGCAGTGCAGACTTGTTGCATTGACATTGTCTGTGCTTCCATGGGGCACAGCTGGGGAGGCCACTAGGGAAGTACAGTGACCCCAGGTGGAGAGCATGAAAGCCCTGGGCATGTTCCTTAGAGCTGGAGGAGGGTGGTGGCCCTGTCAAGGTGACATTCAAAATCTTAACTTCATCCATTCCCAAAAGGGAACTCGGGTTCCGTGCCACATGGGGCCTGCTTGGACACTCCCCTGTCTGATCCCCCAGGCCTGCTTGGAGCTGAACCACCATGCACCTGCCCTGATGGGTGTGTGTAGCCTGCTTCCCTTAAGGTGACAGCACCCTGGCATGCTGGCTGAGCGTGGGAGGAGCAGGGAAACCATCTGGGGGGTAAGTAATGAAGGCGGGGGTGACGGGGGGGGGGTCTGTAAACTGCTCTGAGATCCTCTCAGTGAATGGGCACAGCACAGGGAGGGACGATTCCCTGCAGCATCTGTGCAAGCTGCTCTGTGGAGCTGTAAAAGTCTGCTTGGCTAGTCCTCCTGCTTCCTCCCCTTTGAAGAACATCAGCTTTTCCTCTGCCATCAGGCGAGTGCTGCGCAGTATAAGGAGAGAGGCCTCTGCATTCACCAGATCTAGTGATAGGGAGCAGAGGAGCAAGGAAAGCCCCCCCGGCTCTTTACCTGCGGATTAGGCTGCCCTGCTCCTTCTGAGTTGTTGGATTTGGACCCTGCTGGATCTATGGGTGTGGGCGCAGTCCCCTGTGCACTGCTGTGTCACTGATTGCCCCGCAGGGCATGAGGATCTCCCTCGTGTCACCACGAACCCCCTCGTTCTTGCATGGAGCAGTTTGGTCTGAAGCAACAACTTCTATTCCCAACCCCGCTTAACATCCCAGGGAAACTCCTGCTTGTGCTTCCCAGAGCAAATCTCCTATGCATTAAGGACTCTGTCCGGACCACGGAGCACAGGCCTGCCCAGGACACAAGGCAAATCCCACAGCAGGTTACCAGACTCGCAGTTCAAACATAGATTCTAATCACACAGGCTCGGCAGCAGGAGCGTGGTGAGACTCCAGGCATGGAGCACGCTCCCAGGCCACCCCATGTCTAAATAGAGCAGGGGAAGGCAAGTAATGTGGTGCAGTCAGCTATTCCGCCTGTGACTTGTCACCTGTGTGTCTCCGCTCCCCTCTGTAAGGTGGGGGTGATACCGAGGCATGCTGCCGGGAGGCTCTTGGCACAGAGCAGCTACATCTGTGCAAAGCAGCACTGTACCAGAAACAGGCTCTGGGTGTTTAAAACACTTCCCAGCAAGTGCCTTGTTGCTTTCTGTCATGTCACCCCTTGAGTAGAGAGGGGCTCCCCTGGACCATCCGCGAAGTCACTGTCATCCCTCAAACACTCCTCTGCCCTGATGCCTGCAGATCACAGGACAGTGGCCGGCCAGCTGGTGAGCAGTGACTGGTGCTGACCTGGCCAGCGCCGTTCCATTGTTTCCTTGCGTTCTCCTTGGCTGTTTGTAACCACCTGTTGTTTTCAGTCTTGTACCAGGACAGTAAGTGCTTTGGAGCAAAGACTGTCCTGTCACGTTTGTGCAGAGCCTGGCACAGTGGGCTGGGGCCTCTGGTTGCACCCCTGGAGGGAGAGACCTTCTGTCCTGCGGCTCTGATTCTGAAGGCCACAAAGCGTGGGAGGCTCTAGGCTCTTTCCCAGAAGCCGTGGGGCTTTTCCACACAGCCGTTTGCCACACAGCCTGTTGATGCCCCAGGCCCCGCTCTGCCCACTGCCTCCCCACCCCACCTGCACGTTGCCTTGTTATTCACTTTGTTAAAAACAGCCCCTTGTTTGTCTGCTCTGGTTCCTCTTGTTCCTAACATGTTGTTGGCATCACTTGCTCAAGAGACTCGCTGGGGCTGCCCCAGGCTGCCTGCATGGCAGGGCTGCCCCAGGCTGCTGGCTCTTGTTTATTGGTCACTTCCTCTGACAATGGAAAATTTTTACTACTTCTTACTCTTGCCCCAGTTGTTTCTGAAGCAGAAGTTGTTTGTGAGGCTGAGCCCAGCTCACAAGCATGTCTATGTATAAACACAAGGGCTCAGCAAGGCGGCTGCTTCGAGAATAACAAACCGTGCAGGCCCTGGCGCTTGCTGGGGCAGGCATGCTGCTACCGTTCCCTCCATTTGGGGCCACAGTTTGTCCTTAGCAGAGGCCACCCCTAAATACACCGACTCCAGCTACAAACGGAGCCAGCGTCTCTTCGCTCAGTTGGAGTCAGGTCCGCCAGGCCCGGCGAGAGCCATAGACACGGTCTCAGTGGAGGATGTATAAATCTCTCCTGTCCCCACACAATGTCAGAGCGGGGCGGATCCTCCCGGGGAGGAAACCAGAGTGCACCGAGTGTTTTTATGTCTGGACATTGGGCAGCTCTGGGACTGGGGATGGGAAAAGGAACTTCTCCCCTCTGCCGTTTGGGGCAGGGACCCGTGTTGTGTTTGTGCGGTGCCTCGCCCTGTAAATATTAACAGGTGACTGAGCCAGCCTGAGGTCAATGAACTGCCAGTGGGCGTCGTGTGCAGGACATCTGAGCTTGGGTCACAGGAGGGTACAACTGGACCCTGGGATGGCCAGGGACAAATAACCCTGGAAGCTGTTTGCACTCGCCCTACAGGATCCCCCGGTGATGCTCCTGGCAGAGCTGCCCCAGTTCTGGGGATCCATGTGCACCAGTCGCCCATTCCCATTGCTGGGCTGTGGAGAGGCAGGATTCAGAGAGAGTGAAGGCTCCCGCAGAGAGAGACAGCAAAGGGCTCAGCCACGCTGCACTCTGTCTGCTGCGGGGAATGAGTCTCACCAAAGCGCCTGCGGTCTCCTTGCTTGCTGGGTCCCTGTGCCCTGCTCCGTGGTGTCTGCGGGAGCCCTGAGGGCCTTGGCACTAAGGAAGGCTCCATTTGCCTTGTGCAAGTTTTCTCGGCTCACTGGTCCCATTCAATCGGCTGCTGCAGAAAGCCAGGGCGTCTGGCACGAGTATGATGGTGCTTGGGTTGAACAAGGAGGCAAAGCTGTAGGAATCCAAGCAATTGGTTTGGAAACCACAGCCTGGGCCCACGAGCGCAGGTGCTGATCACCAGGATGGGTGAGGGCAAAGCTTGGCTGTCTGCAGCAAGCTCGGTGCGGGCGACTGTGGGCCCCAAGGGACTTTATCTCCATATTGCTGGCCAGCAGATTTTCACATGGGGAACTCCTGCTTCCCCATCTCCTCTGCTTCTCTTCCCTCCTCAATCCCTTTCCCCTCCCTCTGCTCTTCCCACACTGCAAGGTCCTTGTGAGCTAAATTAGCTCAAGTTTGCAAAGTGTTAGGAAAGGCCAAGACAACATGATGTGTTTCAATCTGTGAACCAAGCTGCTAATATAACCTGACACTGCCCAGAACTTTATTGTGTAGAAAGTCTTTCTACTCACAGAAATAACCAATCTGGCCTGCAGGAGAACCAGAAATAGCATTTCTGGAGAAAAGTCGGGGAGCTGAGAGGGAGAAGATCTGTAGTGTAGCTGTAAATAACGATAAGGATTTCAGAGAGCTGCAGTGAAATACCCTCTCTCCTGTTGTCTCGATGGAAGCGGAATATGGCTGAAAACCTGGCACCCATCGCAGTGGGTCTCGGTCGGGTGCTCTGACACTTCACGTGATGGAGCTGGCATTCAGCACACAGGGCAGGTGCAGATGTTGACAAGACACAGCACACCTTACGATGTAGCAACAGAGCCTCAAACTGGTGGGAAGTGTTCATTGCCCCAAGGTAAACGTTTCCGAGTTTCTCACAAACACAGTGAGTTTAAAAAAATTCCAGAATCATCTGACTGAGGCACATGATGTGTTGACATATCAACAGAGCTGATGCCCTAGTTAGTCTGGGTGTGCTGGGAGGTCGTCGATGGCTCCTGTGGAGAGGATGCGCCGTGCAGTAAACACTACGCCAGAGGCTGCTGCCCTAACACTGAGGGCTCTGAGAACTAGAGTCGGCACGACCTTAGCCCCTCGCTGTCCCTTTTATCGCTGTAAATATCCAGGGGCCCCCTGAGGGTTGATCAGTTGCTATTCGACAGGCCAGCTGCCACGGGCAGGCCCCTGGCAACACTGTCGCTCCAGGCACTGGGAGCAGGGCCCATGGACATGTTGCACAATGACATTTCTTCTGGCTTGTATCGTTTGATGCCTTATTAACACCCCCAAGGATGTAACACTCGGGACGCCGGTGGGGTGGGGTGAGTCAGGCCTTTGGTTCCCCTCAGGGCCCCCAAAGACCTGTACCCCCTGCTGCAGCACCCCAAACAGTGAGAGGATCCTGGATGTGGACTGGGTGGAGCAGGAGATCAGAGGTCATGCCCCAAAGCTTCTAGCTGTGGGTCTGTGAGGTGCCAGGCTGTAATGTGGTTCTTCTGCCTGTCATGGGACATGTGCTTGTGCTTAGCACACTGCCCTTTCTCTGCCTCCCCTCAGCGTCAAGCCCTCCTAGGAACTGTGAGACCATCTCATTCCGTCCGTCTCTACTAAGCGAAAGATTAATGGAGCAATGGCAGGGGAGTCGGCTGCCATATCAGGCTTTAAGGACACCTGTGTGCAGGAGGGCTGGGTGAACAGCACAAACACCTTTCCAGTAATGGATCCCCATGGCCTCTGGGCTGTGCCAGCTGGGCACCTCCCCACGCCATTGGTTTGAAACCCAAAGCTGCGAACTTTACCTGGCATGCCCAGTTTGCTTCAGCAGGGAAACAGACATTTCCAGTGGGGACCCAGAGGGATAGGAATTCTCCGCAGAGTCATTGCTCCACTTCTCCCACTGGAATGAGCCCCTCTGTCACTTTTGGTCTGTACTCCCAGGGATCGGGTAGGATTTGGCATGAACACGCCCTACCCCAGCTACGACGAGCGCGGCATTAACCTGCCCAGTGGAGCTCACGCACTTACATAGCGTGAGTTGGGCCCAGCAACCCAATAACACCACAACAAACACATCCACCTGTTCCTCTGCCCTTCGAATAGAGCTGGGAGATCCTGGGTTCATCCCACTGTGACCTTAGCTCATTAAAATATGACCATATAGATCATTGTTGCAACCACTGTTCTATATTTGCAGCAAATATTGTACAAAGGTTGTTGAGTGAGTTGTCCATGGAAAGGTTACGACTGGCTGGTTATGATGATGCCATCTGTCTGCACGTATCATTTTTGTATGTGAAGTTATAAGTATTGGCTCCATTCTTGGATTTCAAATGTTTATTCCTGGGGTAACGCCCACAAAGTAATTAGCCAGCACATCTTGGAGGGCCTATTCAAATTGAGTGGCCCATCGAAAGAACATTTGTGGACCATGGGAGACGCCCATCTACACTTAATGAAATTTCTTGCTGTGACTAGGTGACACGCATGGACATGTGACTTGCCCATGTGACTCCAAACTCCATCTTGTTGCTGTAATTTTCTACAGTAAAAACAATGGGATGCCCTCCACATGGCAAAAGCTATAAAAGGCCCTGGAAACCCCTCCACTTTGTCTTCAATCCGGCTTCTACCTCTGGAGGAACTTTGCTACAAACTGAAGCTCTGAACAAAGGACTGAAAGACCCATCCAAGCTGTGGATGTTCTCCAGAGACTTGACTTAGGCCAGCAGTTTATTCCATCACTGCTACAAACCTGAACCAAGAACTTTGCCATTACTGTAGGTAATTGATTCCTTTAACCAATTTTAACTCTCATCTTTCTTTCTTTTTGTAAATAAACCTTTAGATTTTAGATACTAAAGGATCAGCATCAGCGTGATTTTTGGGTAAGATCTTCGTTATATATTGACCTGGGTGTGTGGCTGGTCCTTTGGGATCAGAAGGACCTATTATTTGATGAGACCGGTTGTAAAGAACAACTCCTCTCTGAATCCAGTGTTTTTGGTGGTGATATAAGAACTGGAATGCCTGAGGCAACTGCCTTTATGTTTTCTTGTTAGCCAGTGTGGTGAAACAGGAGTTTATTTTTGTGGCTGGTTTGGTATATCTTATAAAAGAATAACCACCAGTTTTGAGCTGTGTTTGCCCTGTTTCTCAGCAGTTTGTCCTGAATTTGGCATCCTCAGTTGTGACCCACTAAGGCCCGGTTACACCCACACTGGACTTTTCGATCAGTATGTTGAGCCAGCCCATCTGGGGGCTATTCAGGCAGGTCCATCGGAGGGGGGAAAACGCAGAGCATGGGGAGCCAGCAATCCTGGGTTTTAGTCCTCTCTCTGTGGCCAACTCAGTGTGGGGAAACTTTCAATTTTTCATGCCTCAGTTTCCCCATTACCATGGGGCTAATATTTGGGTTGGGGGTGAAGTTTAATGAGTGACTGTTTGTGAGGCCCTACCTAACCTTCAGTTGAAAATGCACAGTCCATGCAGGTAGCTGGCAGGAGCATCCCTGATGTGGATTAAACGTCGTTGCTCTCGCTTGCAAGGTCTGTTTTTTCTGGCCACCGGCAAGAGCAACGCGGCATGTGGTGCTGGCCTTTAGGATCCAGCATCCTGTTGTCCCAGCCTGAGCTGGGCGACACTAGGCTGCCTGTCGTATGCTGTGATCTGTCGCAGCTGGAGAGACCTGGGGACGAGCTCTCCTCTCTGGTGCTCAGTCGATACCAGCTGGTACCAGCTGTTCGTGTGTGAAGTGCGGCTGGCGCATGCTCCAAGCTCAACTCTCTAATTCTATTTGTATTTCTCGACTAGTTTCCAATGAAACCAAAAGGCTACCAGCGGATAACACTGCAGGCTGCCCCAGCAGACAGGCAACGTTTCCTACATGAAATCTAACGCTCTGTTTATCTGGGCTCTGTTCAACTTTTGGGTGTTGCACAAACATGTATGGTAATGAGCAGAGGTTTGTCTAGTCTTGATCAGCCCTGGCAGTCACCAGAAGGGCTGGACTTTCCGCAAGAGCTTGGAACCCAGAGGAGCGTGGTGGGGTCACATGAGGCCTTTCCCCTCTTACCTTTGGGGATATGGGACAGTGAGTTTGATTTCAGCCCAGCTCTGAGTGGGCTCACCGCCCACTCCTGACTGGCTGGCTGAGACCAGAGCAACCACGGGCTGGAAGAATGGGGGGCTGCAGGCCAGACTGAGGGGCCCTGGCAGAGTTGGAGGGTGAGGGGGCTGCAGTTCAGAGCTATGGGGCATTGGCAGAGCCCAGAGGGCAGAAGGGCTGGAATAGTGGAGGTGCTGCAGGTCAGTAGTGGGGGGCACCATCAGAACAGAGATGGCTGCAGGTCCGTGTGGGGGCAGTGGCAGGACAGGGGGGCTGCAGGACTGGGGGTGGGGAGCTGCAGGTCAGCAATGGGGGCATTGGCAGAACGGGAAGGCTATGGGTCAATAGTGGGGGGCAGTGGCAGGATGGGGGGCTGCGGGTCATTAATGGGGGGCTGCGGGTCAGTAGTGGGGGGCCTCAGTAGAAGAGTACTGTGGGGCAGTGGCACAGATGGGTGAGGGAAGCTGGCCCAGGACCAGCTTGCTGTACACTGGCTCTAGGCAGGGATATTAGTCCCTCAAGCCCCCCCCTTCCCCCCCCCATAAAGGGCTGTTTCTTCCTCCCTAGGGAAGAACCAGGTCAGTGACGCAAGGTGCCAGCAAAGGCAGGAGTGGGCGGGAAGTTTGTCCCATGTCGAGCAAGAAGAACAGCCAGTGTGGGGCAGAGGAGTGCCGGGGTTCTGTGGGGGGGACAGGGAGATGGGGAAGGGGTTCATGCTGGGCCAGTGACCCACGGCGATCAATGCTTGCTCGCCTGTCCCCATGCTGGGAGAGGGTGTTGGGTCTGTATGTAACCAGGGCACCCTAAGGGCTGTTCGATATCATTCCCCACCCACCTCCCAGGCAGTCACTAGTCTTCTCCTTTGGTTTTCTCTGCTGTCTCCCTGATGAGCTCACTGGTGGGAAGCACTAAAAGCCCAGGTGCGAGGATGCAGTTTTCCCTCTCGTTTGTTATGGTGCAAGAACTGCTGCATATCCCTCCGGGGCTGGTGTTTCATAAATAAAGCTACCCAGACAACGAGCCTTCGCCTTCAAAAACATCTTGGCCTGGGGATGTAGGGGGTGGTGAAAAGATGCTGTATGTTGTTGTATGTTGCAGGTGGGGCTTTGCAGGAGGAGGCAGGAGGCTTAGAACCCAGGTCTTGGGAATCAGGAGACCTGGGATCCATATTTGGCTCAGCCACTGACACTTTGGGTAGGTCCCCATCACTCTGGCCTTAAGCTTTCCTACCTGTAACATGGGTATTCTAGCACCCACCTTTGTATGGAGCTTTGAGGCTGGCAGTGTACTCTTGCAGGCAAGCCACTCACCTGGGGAGCGTTCCCCTTTCTCACAGGGCTTAGGGAACATTCGGTCACCGAGTGAGGCAGCCTCAAAAGTGTTCACTGATTTGTATTACTCTATGTCCTCAGTAGGCAAATTAGCCACTGTCTGGACTCAATGTGAAAAAAAAGGGGATCGTAGGGAATAGGCAGCATTTTACTGCTCAAAAGGAATTTACTCAGCCAGGCTAATGGTGAGAAAAAGTAAGCCCTTGTCTGTGTGTATCTGTCTGTCTTTCCATCTTCCCAGGCTGTCTTGTCAGAAGAAGAGGGTGAGAGGGAATGTTTGTGGATACTTTTGACCTCCTCCTGTCCGTCTCTTTGGGTTGCTGGGTGTTTTCCAGCCACACAGCTGTTGTACAAACAATGGAATGGTGCCGGATTGGAGCACTGAATCTCGTTGCCCAGTGTGAACCTTACAGGGGCTGGTGTGACAGGGTCAGGCCAGATGGCTATAGGAGAGTAATAGAAGGCAGATATATTAGCCCCAGGCTAAGTAGGTCCCTTTTCCCTGGGTAAGGTAACAGAGAAGGTTCCAGAACAATCGGGAACCTTCTGGAGACAATTAAGACAGGCTGATTAGAACACCTGCAGCCAATCGAGAAGCTGCTAGAATCAATTACAGCAGGCTAATCAGGGCACCTGGATTTTTAAAAGGCGCTCACTTCAGTTTGTGGTGTGTGTGTGAGGAGCTGGGAGCAAGAGGCACTAGGAGCTGAGAGTGAGAACGCAGAATGTTGGAGGACTGAGGAGTACAAACATTATAAGACACCAGGAGGAAGGTCCTGTGGTGAGGATAAAGAAGGTGTTGGGAGGAGGCCATGGGGAAGTAGCCCAGGGAGTTGTAGCTGTCGCACAGCTGTTCCAGGAGGCACTCTAGACAGCTGCAGTCCACAGGGCCCTGGGCTGGAACCCGGAGTAGAGGGCGGGCCCGGGTTCCCCCCCAAACCTCCCAACTCCTGATCAGACACAGGAGGAGTCGACCTGGACTGTGGGTTCAGAAAAATGGCCAAGCTGAGGGCTGCCGTGAAGCTCCAAGGCGAGCAAATCCGCCAATCAGCGCAAGACCCACCAAGGTAGAGCAGGAACTTTGTCACACTGGGTTAATGAGTTTCAGAGTAACAGCCGTGTTAGTCTGTATTCGCAGACTAATGAGTTAATGATCCCATTTAGAGTTGCACGGTATTCAGTGAAGGCTTACGCTGGGAACGCTTTCCCACCCTAACTCTCCTCCCTACAACCTTTCTCTGGAGACGTGTCTGCTCTCTGTATCAGGCTAATCACACAGAATTGCAACATTCAGGTCTCAGCATGATTTGGTGTGAACAGACTCCAGCTCCCTCACTAATGTGGAAGTCAGTAAAATGAGGGAGGCACAAATCAGTCATGTTGCTTAGACCTGAGCCCATTCTGTTAGCAATCCAGTGATCTCCATGCCTGAGTTAGCCTCTAGCGTTTTTCTGACTCTCGGGGATGTGGACATTAATATATAACTGATTAAAAGCTGCTAATGTTAGTTTAATGGTGTTCTGCCAGCATTTCTCTGCCAGCCAGTTACTGTAGCTGGATTTAAAAAGAGTTGGCTGCTTTTATGACCAACAAAAATAGCATCTGTTGCCCTGTGAGCTACGTGCTCCTGCTGCAGGCTGTCAGATCATGGCCACAGGGTTCAGGGCAGGGAAATTTTCCTCTCCTGTGCAGTGTTGCACAGCTGGCCAGGTGCATGATGGTGAATTTCGCCTTCCTGCAAAACATCAAGTGTGACCCTATGGTCTGTTCTTAGCAGCTCTGTCCTAGTAGGATTGTGATTTTAGTTAAAATCATCCTCCGACGGTTGTCTGTCTCTTATTGTCTGATGTTCCGGATGCAAACGGCCCTCTGCTTGGACACAGTTATATTGATAATAAATCAATCAGTAATTAAACAGAAGAAAGATTTCAGAGACCAACAGTGTAACTTTCCCAGTCCTACTGGAGTAAAGACACGCTGGCTCTGAACAGTCAGGCCCCGTGGAGGGTGAGGAGATCACCACCTGCCCTCCGGCCTGGCTAGCCAGCTCTGTGGGATCCTACACAGTAATTCCCCATAAGCTGTATACACTTCAACAAACGCTTCACATGACAAAGGCTTCTTATTTGCAGTTGCTCTCAGTTGTACCTGTGTAAAGCTGCAGTACATACAGTTAAATCAGGTTTCAGAGAAGCAGCCGTGTTAGTCTGTATTCGCAAAAAGAAAAGGAGGACTTGTGGCACCTTAGAGACTAACCAATTTATTTGAGCATAAGCTTTCGTGAGCTACAGCTCACTTCATCGGATGCATCACGAAAGCTTATGCTCAAATAAATTGGTTAGTCTCTAAGGTGCCACAAGTACTCCTTTACAGTTAAACCAGTGGAGTTACTCTGGGATTATACCAGTGTAACTGAGAGCAGAATCTAGCTCCAGAGAAACTGCCCCCAAGAGCCCTCAGTGCTCAGCATTTCTTAGCCCCCTGTTACCTTTGGAGGACGTTTCATAGCAAACTTGAGGGGGAAAAAAAACCCTGGAAGTTTACAAGCAACAATTATGCCAAGTGTATAATTGTAGGAACATTATTTATGAATTAGAGGTAGCTGCTAGATATAGATTTATGCCATCAGAAGGTCTCTTCTCCAGTAGTCCTGGAGCATTGAGGGAAAAGCCTAGCTGGACTGGCATTTCTTGTCATGCTCCCTTCAAAATGGGGCCTAGCCCTACCTAACTGAAGTCCAAGTAGGAGTGTGAAAATTTAAGAACCTACAATTTTAAAAAATTGAGATAAGCCAAACAGCGATTAACAATGGCTCTCTTCTCTAAGGGCCTTCCAGTGTTAAAGGGCTGGATGATGTCTTCAGAAGATAAAATGCTCAGAAAACCCCCCATATTCAGACTAGATTGTTTCAAGACAGTCCTTGCGGGGAGGGGCAAAAGGTAATTAGTTCCTGCAGGCACGTCCTGGGTTGTATTGCCCTGTCAAACAGAAAAACTTGGGGGCTGTATTGTTGCTGAATGTTTCTCTAAACAAAAAGTTCTGTATTGTAACAGATAATGCGGTAACTTCCGGTGCTCATATGACAATGAGCTGTAAAAGTACTCATAACTTTCTAATGAAACCATTAGTTTTAAAGAAACAGAACAGAAACAAATCCAGTGTTATGAGCTGGCTTTGTCTTTCCCATCCCTGCTAGAAACCATCACGCTCCAATCCTGAATAGCAGACACATCTCACCAAAGGAGCTCTCAATTCTATTTACTCTGATCAGGCTGGGAAGTGTTCACAGCCAGGGCTCAGCATTTGGACTCGTCAGGAGCATAATGACATGGTACCTGTTGCGGGGTGGGTGGAGGGATCCTTGTATCTATAGTCTGGAACGAAAGTGGGTGATGTGCTGAGGGAACAATGCCACCCTTGCAGGAAGATGGACTAGACCATCTAGTGAATCTTTTCCAACTCTCTTGACATCTGAGGGAGGTACTAGGGAGCTGCAGGCTGTTGTTACTGCTTTTGGATTTCCTGTAATGGTTCTCGCTGCTCTTTTCAGTGTTCGGTTTGACCGTGGTGGGTCTTTCCAGCTGCCAGTTAGTCATTGACTCAGTCAGTGTCTTCCCTGCTCCAGCAGAGAAGGGTAGTTTACTGTCAACCTACCCAAGGCACCCTGCCAGCAAGAATTGTCAGTACTTCTCGGGGATTTTGCTTAATTTCTTGTATGATTATCATCATCCTATTTCTACTGGTTATGCGCTGTCAGCGTGCCCCATGACAGGTCGCCTTAGTGAGGGTTCATTTTAACTTCCTATCTGGCTGCTGGGATGACGGCTGGGAGTGATCTTTTCAGAAAGGCAGCGGCTTTTCCCTGCTGTGCTCCATGGCCTTACTGTCTGGGCCATAAGTGATCCCTGCAATAGAAAGAAAGAAATGTCGTCAGAAGGAGTGAGTCATCCGCTGGCACTAATTCTGCATTGCAAGTTGTTTACTTTTAGCCAGGGAAGGGCTTGCTTTATAGAGCTCTTCAGGAGTCATGCAACGTTTTCAGGCTGGGGAACTGGAGTCCCTCCCTGTTCATATGGTAAATACAAAGATTCACAAGAGACCAGTTAGCTGTTTTCCCCCAAAATAGAATTGTTTATTAAAGTCTGAGAAACATCTATGGGGCATGGCTGCAGGAAAAGCAGTGCATATGTATAGAATCTATCAGGCTGAGAATATTCAGGTGGAGCTGGGTTATTTTTCTTCATTAGTTAAGTTTTAGTTGTGCCCAGTTGCTTAGATTTTATTTTATGCCTTGTTGGGTCCTATCTTCTTTTCCTGGTAATTCTGTGTCTTTGGTTTTGTTACTGATGAATTCACTTAAAGGGCCAGATTTAGTCCTGATACAAGTGTTTATACCACCACCGAAGTCAGGCTGAATTTGTGCCAGATATCTTTTTAAATTAAATTTTATTTAAATTTTATTTTTTTTCTGTATACATATATTTTAAATAAACTACATAAACTTCTTATTATCTATTAACTATTTGCTATCTAATTGTAGCTATATGTGAAATTTAATTTTGTTATATATATGAACAGTTAAAATATAAATACAATCAATTAATTGTGTTACACAATTCAGACAAACTAAATTAGTTTATAAAAATCCAATTAGCTAAAGAAAAAATTAAGATAATGTGAGAATAGAGGCCAAATTCAGAGGCGGGGAATAGAGATGGGAAGGGAAGGAAGTGGGTAGAGAGGAGGGGAAGGCGAGGGGGCCTCGTGTGTTAAAAGGATCATTTGTGTCCCATCTTAAACAGACTGAGGACTGTCTAAATTTCTCTTTGCTAAGATGTGTTTTAAAGCAGCCTCTGTATATTGGCAGGACCCTTCATTCTCACCGGTTCAAAGCCCAGGGCCGGCTTCTGAGCTGTGACACTGCCCCTTTGCATTGCTCAGGTAGTGCAAAGGAGCCAGCACGCCTCCGCATCTCCCTAACTGGGTATTGCCTGGAGGGAGGAGTCTCTAGCTGGCATGAAGCAGCATAGCCAGCTCCTCCATCCCTCACTGTAGCCGCTCTCATGTGGCTGGCACGCTGCTCCTCCTCCAGTGAGGGAGCTGCTGCTGACTTCTTTGTAGGCTTCTCCCCTTGGAATCCAGCCCCAGCACGGCTGACTCGCTCTGGCAGCGATGGGTCCATGTTTCATCTGTGTCCCATCTCCATTCGCCAGCTCCCTGTAGCCCAGAGCTGTAACTTTCATCTGGCATCGACTGGTGCTTGATCTGTGTGGCTCCCGGTGGCCGGAGTTCACGTGACCCCTTCTCCACAGTCTGACACTTTCAGTTCTGTTTGAAAACAAGGCACCTTCCGGCTGAAGATGCAGCTCTGCCGAGCAAAAGTAGATGAGCCTCCAGTGTTACTCATCGCGCTGGATGGTCCCAGGCGGCCAGGCTCCTTCCGTTGTTCAGACTGTGGCTCATTCTGAGAACTGGTCTGTGGGACCTGCTGTTAGCATGAAGGCGGGTGGGTTAGGGATGCCTCATGGCCAGGTGCAGCAGCAGCTGTCTGGTTTGCCAGAGGTCAGGTGTGAATGGTAAATACCCCATTCCCTCTCTCTGCTCTAACCCAGCCTCTGTATTTACCTACCCTCGGAGCACCACCACTTTGAATCCCAGCAGCGTTAACCCAGCCCTTCATCCTCCTAACGAGAGCTGTACGCAGCCGAGGCAGGTCCTTTCACTGATGTATCTCCCTCCCGCCCAGTAGCACCACGCTCTGCTTCAGTCCAAGGCCTCTCCTGAGCAGAGAGCTGACGGGGCGGAGCTGTACCACCACGTGACAGTGTTGTGATGTACAGTGTTAAAACAAAACCACAAACTACTGTAACTCAGCTCACTTTCCCACCGACGTCATGTCTCCAGAGATGAAAGCGGTAACTCGCTGTGCTGCTGAGCGATTACCTCTCTCGCTTGAGTGAGTGCAGTTGCTATCCATAGCAACTGCCTCCTGACAGATGGATCTCACGTCTCGTCGCATGCCAGGCCTCGGGCGCTCTGAAGACCTACTGCCCACGTGGAACCTGTAGACTTGGGACTCCTCAGCAGGGCTGCATGTGCAGTGTCAATCCATGACTCATTCCTGTTCTGTATCCAGAAATTAACTTCTTCCTAGGCATGGCTTATTGGATCAGACCAGACGGAACCTCTCCTGGGGATTCTTGCATGGTCTCAGCCAGTTCTAAAAATGAAGGTGAGGAATGTAAATGGAAGACATGCCATGACTTAGTACAGCATAGTCCCGCTCACCCCGTTCATGGATAGCCTCATGTTCTCCAGAGTGCCCCCTGCCATTCAGTGGGGAACTTAGATCAGGCTTTTCAGAAGTGTTAATTGATATTTATTATTGATCTTTCAGTAATGTCGGAAGGTCCCATCCCCATTGTACAAACACATAACAAAAGATGGTCCCTGCCCATACCATTTCAGTTTCAGACAAGAGGCAATAGATGGATACAGACGGATTATTAATGATAATAATTCCTTAGATATTTTTAAGGTCAGGCTTGACAAAGCCCTGGCTGGGATGATTTAGTTGGGGATTGGTCCTGCTTTGAGCAGGGGGTTGGACTAGATGACCTCCTGAGGTCCCTTCCAACCCTGATAATCTATGATTCTATGATTCTATGATCTGCTACAGTCAATAATAATCAGTCTTTATAAAACAACAATACTTTTTCCTTCTATAGGACAATTATTATAAAGATCTCTAAGCAAAGGTCCAGGATTCTCAGTTAGGAAATAGACCCTTTCTGGCAGAACATAGAAAAGCCGCTCGAGAGACTGCCTGGGTCAGTGCACTCAGATACTAGTGTGGCGAGCACAGACACTCATGGATACACACGTTGATACACAGATAGACACGTTAATTCAAGCTGTGATAATCACTCTGGTTTTTTGTTTTTAAACAAAATTCTGAAATTCACTGGTTAATTCACCACTAAGACACAAAAAAGCCAGGAAACTCCACATCCTCGTCCTACAGCCACAGTAACTTGGCCACAGTGTCGATATGGCTAAACACGCACACGTAACACCAGCACTGCATAAATGCAAGGGGCTAAGATGCCGTTTCTTTGCTGAATTTCATTTGTTGACACTTGGAACCATGGTTCACTATTGCGGTTTCTGGCAATTCACTCACATATGCTCTTGTTAGTAACCGAACCTGGACTGAGATATTGAGGAAACCACTAGTGCCACCTAAACATTTTCTTTCCTTCTCACTCAAAACTTCCCGACGTGTTTGGATGAGATTTAAATGAATTTCTTTGACCTCAGAAACGAGGCACTTTGCCAGCCAGTTGCAAACTCCTATGACAACTGGAGTATCTTTCAAAGGGGACCTGTTTAACAAGCTTCTCTCATTGTACAGCCTCACAGACAATCCATCAGGAAATGCCCCATCATAGCCATGTTAAGTGCACAGTGCAGGGCCTAATTCACCCTCTGTGATCTTCTGCCCACATGGAGTCTGTAAAACGTGAAACCCTATGCCAGGGGTTCTCAGTCTTTTTCTTTCTGAGTCCCCCCCGCCCCCATGCTATAAAAACTCCAGGGCCCACCTGTGCCACAAGAACTGGTTTTCTGCATATAAAAGCCGGGGCTGGCGTTAGGGGGTCGCAATCAGGGCAATTGCCGGGGGCCCCATGCCACAGAAGCCCCCACACCCCAGGGGCCCCCGCAAAGCTACATTGCTCAGGCTTCAGCTTTAGCCCCAGGTGATGGGGGCCCCGGGCTTCAGCCCATGTGGTGGGGCTCAGGACCCTGGGATTCGGCTTTCTACCCTGGGTCCCAGTGAGTCTAATGTTGGCCTGCTTGGTGGCCCCCCTGAAACCTGCTCGCAGCCCCCCAGGGGGCCTCTGGTTGAGAACCACTGCCCTTTGCTGTGCCGACCTACAACATACTCCTTCCCATTCCCATAGCATTATTTTCTTCCTAGGCGTTACTGACTGTACAAGATGGACCCTCTCGTGAGGCCTCCTGCATGGTCAGTCATCCTGAGAACTCTAATTTCACCTGCTTGCCATGAAGGCTGAGCAGCATCAACAAAAAAAGAAGCACCAGGACCAGACATGCAAGGCCCCCCTGTATTATCACAGGCGGATGAGCTTAGACATTCAAAACTCCCTAGAGTGGCTTCTCTTCTCCAGAGAAACACCAAACTGATGAGGCTGGATTGCTTCTGAGGTCCACCAAGTCCAGCCCTCTGCCTCCGATAGTGGCTGGTCGCAGATGCTTCAGAGGAAAAGGTCAGACGCCCCAGTGTAGCAGACATGGAGTAGTCTGTCCCTTCGTTAGGTCTCCTCCTAATCTCCAAGAGTTAGCGACTGGTGTCATAAGCCCCAATGCATGAGGTTGAATATCCCTGCCGGACAACGTATTGTAATTATAACTCTGGCCATGGAATGGAATGGAACTGAGCAGAGGAACGTTTGGGCTGGAAATCAGGAACACATTCCTAAAGGTGGTCTCTTGGCCTAGGGAATAGCTCCTTGACTGCACTGATGTCTCTCAAATGGATTCTCTTTTCATTGTGGGCAAGGGACTTTGTTGGGAGCCTTACGGATGAAACTTAAACAATACAGAATCTCCAGCGGGACTGAATACGCGGTGACACTCTGTGACTTGTTCCATTTTCACAGACATTCCCCCGAAGTATTGCTATCCAGTTCACACCAGTACAAACCTCTTCTGAGGCCTCCTGGACACCCACTCTTTTGATCTCATGGTCAGTTCTTGCCATAAAGGTGGGAGAATGTAAAGGGAAGAGGCCTATCGCCCAGCATGGAGCCATCACCCAGTTTATCTTTGGCACATGCCGGCGGCTCCTTGCATGAACGGAGGTGGAGGCAGCCTGATGCATGGCCTTTTGGAGCTATTAATAATGTTTTACACCCAGAACTAATCACAGCTTTTCTCACAGAAATGTCATTAGCTCTTGAATGGATGGAAGGCAAAATGGTCTTTCTGCGTGGCTGGTGTTAACTCTTCCCTCCTGGCATGGACCTGGGCTGCACTGACTGATTCCCTTCTGAGAATACAGGCACACGTTGTTAGAAAGCTCTCTTGACAGTAACAAGGCCCTCTCCCAGCTGAACAGTGGATGGGCCATGGAGGCTGCACAGACATGAGCCCAGCGGCATCACAACTAGGCAGCCACCTCCCTGGGGAGTTCTGGGCTTAGAGCACCACTGCCAACAAGGTCAGACGCTGAATGTCTGATTATCAGAGCTTTACTGGCCAGTTTCAAGCATCCCTTTCCTAGCACAGATGAGCTCTTGGCTGCGACCTGCAGCTCAAAGCACTAACCCCCTCCTGCCGGTTAACATCTAATGTGTACCGGTGGCATCTCCTGTTTCCTCTGGGGTGTGACTTCCACCTGCCGTTGTACCCTTGGCTCTCGGTGACTCAACCCTCAAATCCTCACAGCTGGGTCATGAACCCTTCTTGCCTGCTGCAAGGCCTGTTCAGCTCTGCCCTGTCAGCTGGGTGGGGGCCATCAGAGAGCATGTGTGTGGTGCCGCTGCTCTCTGTACAGCCAGGGTGGTGAAGGGGCAGGGCCTAGGAGGCAGGCCAGGAGCAACAATAATGTGGTTTCCTCTGGCTGGGATGCCAAACTAGCAAGCAGAAGAGCAGGGGCAGGAGCTGAATCCCAGCGTGGTGCTCAGAGGCAGCAGGAGCCAGGCCTGTGCAAGGTGCTCACAGGGAGACGGTGCTCACAGGAACCCAGAGCCATGGTAGGCAGCGCTCCGAGGAAGTAGGGCGCGTGGTGGCCACATCCCATCACAGCGCTCAGAGGGACCAGGAGTTTGGAGGAGCCGAGGTTGGGTGTGGCACTCAGAGGGAGCGAGAGGTCCTAGGTGGGGAGCCGTGTCCCACCACAGAGCTCCAAGGAAGATCTCCCTTCGGTTCCTTGGGGTATTCTACATGGCCAAGAAAGCCTGGGAGAAATTCCCTTTGCACCCCATTCGCACCTCTGCTGACGGCATGGCTACTGAACACTGCAGTGCCATCCTCCAGGGCTGGCTGGTTCCCCTGCCAGGCATAGCCAGGTCCCCTCCCCAAAGCTGGTGTCCGTGTTAATCTGCCTTGAAATGTTTTGCCACCTTTGAACTGGGTGACATTTGTCTTCACTGCCTCTCTGCAATGAAACTAAGGGTGAAAGCTTGGCCCTATTGGAATCCATGGAAGTTTGGCCAGTCACTTCACTGGGGCCAGGATGTCACCCTGGGTGTAATGGATTGTGTGCCAGGAATTCCGCAAACCAAAACACCCACTTTGTACCTTCTCTATTTTAATTTTGAACAAAACCAGAAGGAAAGAGATTCAGAACAGGTCTGATAGGAGACTGACAGCAGCCTTCTGTCATGTCTGCTCCTTATTTACACTCCCCAGGGTTGGCTCGGGGTCCCTACACCCTTCCTCAAATTCCCCCATCCCCATGTAGCAAGGAATCATCTTTCACTGCCCGCTGGCGCCCTCTATGGGAGAGTTGGTTTAATAGGCCTTTATGGAGCGGGCTACGTGTTATTTCTGTCCACAAAGCTCATGTGTATGGGAATGATTAAACAACACATAAACGTCTGCATTTCGCAAACTACGGCATTAATTGGGGTCTGGATTGTCCTCCACTGTGCTGGGATTTCTCACCCTCTGGTGCCGCCATCAGTCTCATGAGCAAAAGAAATGAAAAGTGAAAATGAGTTTCGCTGTTTCACAGAAACCTCTGAGTGGAAACCAAAACCCGCAGCCCTGCCTTGAAATCACAGGCTGGCACAGCAGTGCTGGAAGGAGCCATATCTCTGTGCAGGGCATGTGCGGCAGCCCCCACAACCTTACTTCAGGAGAGGGAAGGGTGGGGTCAGAACTGGCTGCTCAAGGCTGAGAGCTTTGCCAAATAAATATAGGCTGGATGTCTTGTCCCCCTCAACCTTGCTGCTGTCCGGTCAGAGTCTTACATTTGGTCATTCCACAGCTTCTGTATTGTAATGTGGATTCTCTTCACACACACTGAATTTTTGTTTGTGTTACAATTTGTAACATCAGCGATCCAGTGTTTTGGAAAGTTTCTGTTGCCTTTTAACACAAATCTTTGCAGAGGAGAATCTAATGTATATATTAGTTTTGCCGGCCGTGAAGTGATGTTCCCACTTTTCAGGCATACGTTTTGAGTACCAGGAATTCATCTTCTGCGCTGAAGATCCCGGCTGGCTTTCCAAAAGGCTGCAGTTTGGTGTAAATCAGTCTATGCTCAGTATCTTCTCTCTGTCTCTGACATCCTCAGCACAAGCCATTTGCACTTTTGTTTTTATTGGCGTAATATACGGGAATAAGTTCTGTACAAAGGATGATTAGCTAGCTAACAGACAAATAGCCATTGGCAATGTAAAATCATCTATTTGCTGTTAACAGGGAAAATCTTTGTTACAGCATGTGCTTTGGCCCATCATAATTTTAAACAGAGTTGCTTAAATATGTTCCTTAGCACTGTTCCTTCTCATAACACGGTGCAAACATTGACTAAGGTCGGTGCTATCCCCCAATTTACAGAGCGGGAAACTGAGGCACGGCAAGGGATGTGCCTTGTTCACAACTGTCCGGCCAGTCTCTGTCAGAGCAAGGATAAGAGCTCAGCATTTACTAGTTTCCAGGCCTGAGCTCAGCCAGACTTCCCTGCTCTATTAACTGATTGCTACTTGTTTTATAAGCACAAATGGCTGTGATAAAACCCTTCACCATTCCAGCAACCTGCAGGTCGCCCTGGTGCTCCCAGGCCAAGGCTGGCCCTCTCATTGCACAGCCTAGAGTGCCTTGTGCTGAGAAAGCCTTTGCACTGATGTAACTGAGCAGTGACCAAACAGGGTGCAGCAAAAATTCCCCCTCTGAAAGCAGCTTCTCCTTATTTGGGAGCAAGAGACACAGGAAAGATCTAGGTGGGGTTAGCGATGTGTCTCCCTGCCTAGGAATCAGGATCACTTCCTGCCATTGCCGCGCTGCTGCAATTACAGCAGTTCCCATAAAATAACTCCTCAAAGTTGTCTTCCTACTGCAATTGACAGATGAAATCTCCTTCGTCCAGAAGCTCTTAGGAGCCCATATGAGGCAACAGTTCAGTAGGGGAGGCAGCTGCCAGGCAAAGGGCAGGGCAGAACATTCTGCATTCTGGATGCTGCTGCATCCTTATCTCGTGATGCTGTGAAAATACCAAGAAGCCATCACAGCACAAACTCGGAGGCAGCGTTGGCACAAGTCCATGGTGGGTAGCTGCCTACAAATATCAAATCAGGGGCCATGGCAGCTGCTCCAGGACTTGACAGTTATACCCACGTGACTCCCTGGGGAGTGGGGTTCTGCTGGGGCAATCTCACTGCTGAATCCCCGTCACAAAGGTAGCTCTGGGGGTATGTGAACTCTGGCGGATTTTGTTTCTTGTGGGGGTCTTCACTGTTTGTGGATGGTAAGTTCCCCATCCTAGCTCCTGGGCACCCACTAACTGCAAGGTCCCTTGCTCCTTATCTATACCTTGAAAAAAAACCCTCTCGCTGCCCTGATGCATGTGCTTTGTGCCAGACTTTGCCATTACTCAGACTGGTTACTTACCACAGAAAAAGCACTGGGCTCAGGCAGTGAATGCTCCCCCTTTCCAGTCCATTTTACAGAAGTAGATTTGAACCTAGCACTGAGTTGTACTTGGCCTTTTCCCTTCTCTGGGTGTTGCTGGGAACTGTCTTGCAGCCCCTGGAGTCTGGCTTCAAGTTTGGGGTTCAGATTGATCCAAATACTCAAGTGAAACTCCATCAAAGCCTCTGAGTTTCATGTGAAACCACAGGAAATAGCCAGTTTGGGCTGGATTCAACAGAAAACCATAGGGGGTTCCTATGAGTTTGTAGTGAAACCTGACACCAGGTGTGGTGTCAGGGGCCTTGCAGCCTGTTGCAAGATTGCAATGGGTATGTGATTAGACCCTAACTGCTGCAGGGGACAAGAGGGTCTGTGTGACCTTTGCTGGGGCTGGGATTGCCTCTCCTCTTTTACCAAGATGGGGGCCAAAGGTCCATGGAGATGCAAATCTGGTCCTAAAACCTTTTAGAGACTCTTGGTGGGTGTGGAGAATTTTAAAAGGACTAGTGGGGGAGGGAATTATCTAGTGACAAGACTGGGAAACTACAGCTGTTCTTGAGCCCAAGAGATGAGGAAATCTGATAGCTGATGGGAGAGGCTGGGATTTCCCCAGGTGAGTCCTGACAATCAGTGTTGAGAACTGGTTGAAAGCTACTGGAAGCGGTCGGGGTGGGTTGCAGCAGGGCAGTGCTGAGTGGAAAACAATGACCTGAGCAAGGAGTGCTGGGTGGACGTGAGAACAATCAAAGGGGTTTATTGCCCTTCTGCTGCACTTCAAGTCAGAGCAGTTTAGATATGATGGCGGGGTGGGGGGTGCCTGCCGGTCAGTTTTTCTGCTTCCTGAAGGATTTTAGTAACAAAACCACCAGAAAAAAGAATTGGCTACCAAAGAGCTAACAACAATCAAACAAATAACCCCCAGGTAGAGGACGTTTTGGGGAGAATGATGGAGCGTGTTCTTGCTACTAACCTTATTCGGGGATCATCCTCTGGGTCTCACTGACTGTAAGGTGCTTGCCAAGCAGTGTTTTCCCCAGGAATTGAAATGTGGGGGGGGTGTTCGAATTTACGGGGGGGGGTGTCAGGACCAATGAGGGGTGAGACCGTGAGGGTGAAGGTGGCTGTACGGCACCATAGTAAAAACTGAAAAATGTTTCATGACTATTGTATTAGATTTAACTCATGTTTTAAAATCATCACACAAATTAAAGTTGGCTGCTCAAGCCTTCTGTGACAGACCAAGACCAGTGGGGTACAGGAATCTGGTAGAAGGCAAATATACTGGCCACTGGATGAATAGTTTTCTGTTCCCTGAGTGACCAGAGCAGGGGCTGCCCTAGAGCAATCAGGAACCTGCTAGAACCAATTAAGACAGGCAAGCTAATTAAGACACCTGGAGCCAATTAAGAACTTACTAGAATCAGTTATGGCAGGCAGGCTAATCAGGACACCTGGTTTAAAAAAGGACCTCCCATCAGTTAGTGGAGGGGGTGCAAGGAGCAGGGAGTGAGAAGGCGTGCTGCTGCTGGAGGACTGAAGAGTACAAGTGTGAACAGGCTTCAGGAGGAAGATCCTGTAGTGAGGATAAAGAAGGTGCTGGGGGAAGGCCGTGGGGAAGTAGCCCAGGGAGTTGTAGCTGTCACGCAGCTGATACAGGGGACATTTGTAGACAGATGCTATCCACAGAGCCCTGGGCTGGAACCCAGTGTAGAGGGTTGGCCCTGGTTCCCCCCATCCTCCCAACTCCTGATCGGACACAGGAGGAGTTGACCTGGTCTCTGAAAAACACCAGAAGGGAAGGTCTAATTTGGAAAGGGATCTGGCCTGTCCCCGACCCACTAGGTGGGACACAGATTGCGGGGATTGTTCTGTTTCCCCTATGCTGGCCAGTGATGAGGTTAGCTGAATGAACGGCGGGTTTGAGCCTCTAGCAGAAGTGGCCAAACTGAGGGCTGCCGTGAACCTCTGAGGTGAGCAAATCTGCCAAAAAGCGCAGGACCCACCACGGCAGAGGAGGAACTTGGTCACACTTCTGTGAAGCACTACATCTACATCCTTCTTGGTTTCTTGTTATAATTTTGCACAACTCTGTCAATGAACTTCTTGAATGGAACGCATTCATCTTTGGTGGCTTCTCGTGTGTCCAGTGCTACCATTCCTTCAGTTGATATGCTCATTAGTTCATTCACATGATCAGGCAGAAGGCGACTTCTTTCAGAACACAAAATTCTATTCAATGATGGAAAAAGAACGCTCGATGGTAGTTGTTGTGACTGGGAGTAGCAAGAGATTAATTCATCCCGGAAAACAGCACAGAGATCGGGTCGAGCCACTGGTGATGATAAAAAAGAAGTTGAAATCAAATCTTCATTCATTCGTCGTATGAAATTCCACTCTGTGTTCAAATTCTCTATTCTGTCCTGAGCGCATGTCAGCCCCATTGCTGGTAGTGCCTCACTCCACTCAGCTGTCGGTGTTTTATAGGGCAGGGATCTGTAAAAGCTACGTAGAGGTTGAGTAGAATCTAGAAGTCGCTGTAGTAGATTTTTAAGAATCAAGTCTATGTACTTTTTCAGGTGTCTTAAGAAACACTTCTTGTCCCCTTCATTTAAGGATTCAACATAAACGCCTTCATTAGTCAACTTCTGGACTGAAGTATTTGCTTCTTCCAGTACTTTTTCAATGGATGGCTCTCTGGTTGATCCAAGTGTAGCTTCTATTGCTGGACAAAGATCTACTACTGTTGTTGCAGACCAAACAATCACTAAATTGGCAACACTGCATGTAACTAGTTCACAAAACTGGGGGGGGGTTGGAGAAATTCAGGAGGGGTGTAGGGAAATCCCTGGTGCTTGCACTCCTTCCTTGCAAAGTGTGCATCCGTGACATACTTACAATCTGATGCCCCCTCATTCAAACGTCTGTTGCAATGAGCCTGTGAGTAGAATTCCATTGGCAATGGCTGAGAGAAGCATAGCTGGTGATGTATGTAGCCTTTGACAGAGCTTTACAAACTCACTTATCAGAAACATAATGAGTGGGAGAAACTATAAACCTGGTTAAGCTGCAGTACACCTAAGAAACAGCAGGCCTTTCTTTTGAGAGCTCTTGGGACCCATTCAGTCCCTCTCCCTAGCAGCAAATATCACACTGCTCTGCTCAGTCTAATTCTAAACATGCCAAGTGATGGAGGGTCTACCAGGCATCTGCTGCTCAGGTAGGGATTTGTATCTGGTTGCTGCAGAGACCAGAGCTAGAGCACTCTGGAGACCAGGAGCAGCACTGTGTTGTGTTGTGGATGCAACATGCTCATCTTATGGGGGAAAATATCCCACACCCTTCAACCAACTGGAATGCTCACGGGGCTGCTCTCTGTGGCTCTTCCAGAGGATGGCTTGGCAGCAGACAGGACCTTTCTGGAGTGATTACATCTGAGACGTAAGAGGGTTCTGGAGGACTTCTGACTACCAAAAATAAATTGAGCTGTTTTCTAATTACATGAAAAGTCAGAGTTTTAGAGGCAACTGTTGGACAGGCTGCTGCTCAGTGCTTGAATTCTGGGGGGGCTGAGCGGGGCTGGCTCTTCTTGCTACTGTTAGGGGCTACCTTACTTCTGTCACTGGTTTAAAGCCAGCCACTTCGCAGTCAGAGGCCCCTTATTCTTCCCCCCCACCCAAAAAAAAAAAATTTTTTTTCCAGTGCTCCTGCTCCTCCTGAAAGCCGGGAAGAGCTGTCCGAGGCCGGAAGGGCCCGATGTAATCTTAGCTAAACAGTGCTGCCAGGTAAGAGTGACAGGAGAGCCAGAAGCTCTCGCCTAATCTGTAGGAATGTGAATCCTCCTGCTGGGTGCATTTACATTGCAATTATGGTGATATTTGTAGGGGAAACATTTTCTATTGTTGTGTTAGTTTCCTGATCCAGCTGGTTCAGACTGACCCAGTCTCCTTCTGGTTTTGTTTTGTTTTCTTGGCCGAGCCACCTCTAGCAGCCCGGCGGCCGATCATCCAGGAATGTCTGTTGCTGTGGTCACGGCTCATACTTGACATGTATGAACCTTCCCCTGCTCAGCCTCTCTGGGAGTGGGAATGAGACACTGCGACTGGTCGCTGCATCCTGGTGGTGCAGAGCTGGCTTTCCCTTCCCTCACGGCACAAAACACCCACATCTTACTGTTCTCTGTGACAATACTCTCCCCGCTCTGCCCTCCAAAGCTGTGTGTGTCCGTCTGTCTAGGTGTGTACGACCCTCACCACCTCAGGATCTGAACTCCGGGTGGTTCATTATCCTTGTTTTCTCCCTTTGCTGCTGCCCCTAGTAAAGTTTCAAACCGCATCCGTTAGGATAAGAAATTCAAGGAGAGAACATGTTAGAACAGGGTTGAATTAAGACAGGATTCTCTGGAGCTGGGCACATGGATACGTCATGGCAAGGGGCAGAGATGCAGCTCCCTGCTGTGGGCTGGGACTGTCCCTTGCAGGGAGGGGCCTGAGTAACTTTACATGGAGCAAAATCAAGGAATCGGGAGTGGGCAAAAGACAAATATCCATCAGGCAGGGGGAGGAGAGAGTAGAAGACAGAGTCTTGGGGCACAGGGGAGCTCAAAGTTTCAGGTCTTTTTAGCCTTAATCACCCCTGTTTAGCAGAGGGAGCAAAATATGTTATGGGGCAAACCTCTGGAAGCAGCCAGAGCTGAATCAACAGGCATGTATGTGTTGATAGGGCAGCATGTCCTTTCCTGGGAGATAATCTGATAGCGAGAGTTGGTGAGAGACACTGTGAGCAACTCCTGGGACTTTCTTTGTTTTTGAGATGGGGAGTGGAAACTAGGGTCACAGCTGTTAGGGTCACAGCTGTTTCGATAAATAGCCACAGAAAGTCCCAGGAATAAACACCAAGGCAAGTCTGCCCCTCCTGTTTTCCCTGTGTGGAGGCAACTGCTTGGCTCACACACCCTTGTTTATAATGTAACAGCTCAGCTCAAGAAGTCTCCTGCTTTCCACACTGTGAAACTACCTGCCAGAGCCCTGGCTGCAGGAGCCTGATCTGTGCAGCAGAGAGTGGCTGGCTGTAGAAATGTAACTAAAACTGTAGTCCTGATACTGAACCTTCCTATTAGAAGTGAAGACTCCTGAAGCTCCTCACCCTAGGGCTCGTGTGTTTCATTCCATAGATGGGCAGGAGCAGTGTGAGAGGTATGGGGAGCAGGCCACCGAGCTATTTTGTCAGTGATGTGGAATTGGGGGTGAGCCGGGAGTTGGCCAAATTTGCAGAGTGCCTCAAATTATTTTAAACGCACGAGGAGTACTTGTGGCACCTTAGAGACTAACTTTATTTAGGGTGGTGAAAAGTGGGGAGGGCTGTGAGGTGCTGCAAAGGGCAGCTGGGGCCAGGCAAATGGCAGCCCCAGGGCAGGTGGGATTCAAGGCTGGCCAATGCCATGTCCTCTAAGCCGCTCAACGTCCCAAATTGCTCAGGACGCTGAGCAGCTCCCAAGCACCTGTGTGTCTCTATCTGGGGAGCAGGGGGCGACTGCAAACCATAAATACCCTTTGGAGTCTTCCAGGTCCAGCACGGCCCCTCCCCCACTGGTGGTGCTCTGGCTGGAACCCCGGGGCAGGGTGATGGACAGAGGCGTGCGATGCAGACAGGCCTCCAGCCCTTATGGCCAAGGCTGAGGAACATATTCGAAGCAGGGTCTCTGGTGAGGCCAGGAGGGGAGCCAGAGCTGAGATGGGTGGGCACTGCCAACAGCAGCACTCAGGATAAGAGGTTGGATGCCACGTTGAACGGCTCCATGGGAAGCTCAGCCCAGTGGGGATCACAGAACAAGAGGTTGGGGTGAAGAAGGAACAGGGCAGAGAATAACATGGCAGTTGTTTATAATGCAGCTGGGCCCCCTCCACTGGGATAAAGTGGGGATGGATGCTTAGAAAGGAAAGGAATAAGAGAGGGCATTTTAGAGGTGTGCAGAGAAACGTTCTGTTGGAGAGAAGATAGGTCTGGCACCCTTACTCACCCTCCATAGATCATCCCTTCTGGCCTGAAACCTATGCAACTTGAGGGCAGCAAACTTAAAGCTGATAAACGGCCAGGCGTCCTCCCATCAGGCATTAATCACCCTGTGGGTTTGGACGCCACAGGATACCACTGACACCAAAAGCTTAGAGGGATTCAAGATAGGTTAAATGTCTGCATGGGTAATAAGGGATATACACTGTCCTGCTTCAGGGCATAAACCAACCACGGGCTGCCATAGGCTACAGAGGGGCTTCCCCTCGGGGCAGGATTAGATCAACACATGGCTAAAAACACCAGTGGCCATTATAAACTAACACTCTTACCGCTCACACCACCGATGTTCGAGAGACAAGGTGGGAGAGGTAACCTCTTTTATTGAACCATCTGCTGTCGAAAGAGACTAGCTTTCGAGTACACGGAGTTCTTCGGGCGCTAGACTAACCCCATTAGCTGTCACGCTGCAGCAGCATGCCAGGGCTAAAATCATCCCAGGGTCTTTGAAAACTGTCTGTTTTCAAAGTAAGGAAGAATCTTTCCCATCATTATTGCATGGCCAGACATTGAGATGCGGAGGGCCTGCTTCATGTAACAATGCGACATGGCAGGATATGGTTCTAATACAGTTCCATTGTCAGCACTCTGTCAGAGCAGCTAGGTATGAATGAGTGCATTGTAATCCACGCCCTGCCGGGCCCTGTTGCAATTATAAAATGTTCTTAGAGGAAATAAACACTAAATATGTACATATGTAAGTAACTTTCCATGAAAAGAGTATAGACTTGTGCGAAAACTAGTCAACATTTAGTTGAAAAAATTAATTGGTTCTCATTTGTTTTTTAGCCCAGTCAATGCTTGGGATTAGGTGACTATATTTTCAAAATAAGAAACTAGGACATTGTGATGATGCCATTTTTTAGGGTTGCAAAATAGTGATAAAGTATGTTTTGAGTTGTAAATGCGTGCTGCTGTGGGTATTGCCCAAGTCTGAATCAGCAGCAACAGGTGTATTTCTCAGAGTGAAGGATTTTTTCTGATAACTCGGTGTTGTGGTGTTAACATTCACATTGAGCAAGAGAACGGCTTTCAATAGTGTCTGTGCTTCTCTGACTTTTCACTCCAAACACCGTTCATCACATTGAACAGTCAAGTTGCTGGACTGTTTCTAATAAACACAGAACAAATTCCATTCAGTGTAGCGATGGGTCTTGAATAAACATAGTGTAGTTGATTAAAAACAAAACAAATTTTGACTAATGAAATAGAAAAATAGGATAATTTAGGGGTCCTGGGACACTGAGATATCTCATGAAAAACTGGCCCAAGTGGGCAATTTATCTTCAGATTAGACTTCATTTGGATGCCAGAGCAGGATGTGTCTGAGTTGCATTGTCTCTCTAGATTGTAAATCCCTGGAAGCAAGGCTCACGCCTTCTTTGTGGGTGATAGGGGACCCAGCATACTGGGTGCTAAATGAATAACTTTCCTCTCTTCTTCTTTCATCCAGCTCTTATGAGCCTTGGAATATGGTGATGAGAATGTAGCTAAAGTATGCTGTGCTGAAAAAGAATTGTTATGGCTTTTTGTAAAGCCATTGTGACATTTTGCTTTGTATATGCAAAATATTAAACATGCTGTTCTGCTGTTAAAGTGGCAGTCCTTAAAGGCTGCTTTTAAAAAAAAAAAAAAAAATCCTAGGGATTGATTTTTTTTTCCAAAGATTAAGTCAAATTAACTCCTGTGTCAACATCTAATTCTCTCCTGAGCTGGTTACACAGTTTACTTCACTGGATTTGTGGCTCTTTGCCCAGCAGATAATACTTTTCTGTGTTATAGCTTGTTTTCAAGTTAGTTACTCTTTCCAATAACTATCTGGCATCAGGCTGGTCTTTCCCCTCCAGCATCCACTGGGCCTCAACATAATAATATTCATTTCTGCTTTCCTATGGCTTGGAGCTAAGGAAGGAAAAACATGCTACATCGTAGGAAAAAGTCCTTAACTGCAAAAGTAATTAGGTAATGGAATGGAGGGAGGCAGAAATAGCACTCTCCCTGCAAAAATACAAGAACAGGCTAGATCAGGTATTGGTGGGCATGAGGTAGGGAGAAACCCTGCAAAGTACAAGGAGATCAGATGGAATCATCCGGTCTGGTATTTTACTATCTCTGAGTTTTGTTCTAAAGCCTGGAGCAAAGAGCTGCTTGACCTTTTGGCTGAACTCACTTCCCCAAACTGGATGGAATCACTCCTCAGGCCTGTGGTCATCAACACTTTATCTGCATTTCTTGAAGCACTCTGCAGAGAGGAGAGAGCAGACTCTACCCTTCAGGGTAGATTCTTCTCCTGCGTGTGAGAGGTCCATGTGCTGGGGAGGGCATGCCAGCTCTCAAGTGTTCAGCCTGGTTTTGCCAACACAAGAGCAAAGGATGTGAGTGTGTTGTATGCAAACTTCAAAACTTTTTGCAGCGTGCCAGGACTATTTAGGAGGTGAGATGATCAGAAGACCTAGAGGGGTTTAGTAGTATTTCCATTATTCCCAACCAGCTGCCACCCCATTTGTGAGATGGGGTTTTATTGTATTTATTTATTTGGTAGTGGTAAGAATGCTACCTGCACAAGAATCCTTCTCATTGCATACAGCCTGGCACCTGTGCCTGGCGTCTGCTGGAAGGGGGGGTGTGCCCTCAAGCACAGGTTACTTGCAGCCTGAGGGTTGATTTTGTTTTTATAGTCAAGAGATTAATATTATCATTAAAAACATGAATCCTTGCCACATCCTTGCCAGTAGGGTGCCATTATTCTCCATGGAGATGCTGACGCTGAAAGGTTAAGGGTACATCTGCACTGCAAAAAAAACCAAACCCTTGCGGCACCAAGTCTCGGAGCCTGGATCAACTGACTTGGGCTCGCAGGGCTTGTGCTATAGAGTGAAAAGTGGCAGTGCAGACACGCCCACTTGGGCTGGAACCCAGGCTCTAAAACCCGGCGAGAGAGAGGGGTCTCAGAGCCCCAGGGGGAATGTCTGCAGGCACTGCTAGGTTTAGCCCCATTGCGTGTGTGAGTCTCAGTCAGTTTATCCAGGCTGTGAGACTGGCTGCTGCATGGGTCTGGGTTTTTTACAGTGTAGATGTACCCTCAGTGACTTGCCCAGGGTCTGAACCAGCCTTTGAACTCAGGGGATCTGGATCCCTTTGTTGTGATCGGGCCATGATTGGACTGTCTGTCTCGCAACAGATTTTATTTACTTCCAGCTCTGCCTTTCTGCTCTCTCCAGCAACAGGATGGGGAGCAGATCCCGTTTCTCTTTCCCTCCTCAGTGTTAAATCTGTGCTAATCTTTCCCTCCTATTCCTGAATGATTCCAGACTGTAATGTTGCAAAGAGATCCTTGCACGAGGGAGTTAAGCTATTCAATTTGGCTTCTGCGTTTTTAAAGGCAGTTCATTTAGGAACTGAGTCACAGAGGGCAGGCTGCTGTCTGAGAACAGAGGAAGTCTCCAGCTCCGTGACTGATTCGCACACTCACTAGGGGCATCTGCTTAAAGCCTGTGTTCATTGGCCTTGCTAAATATGGGCTGTTGCTAAGAGCATGACTCAGTTGAGGCAGGGTTGGCAGTGGATATCTGCATTGCAACAGGCTCGTTAGTGTGGGGCTGTTATTATTTGCTTCTGCCAGGTGTCCTAGTTGCAAATCAAACTGTGAAAACAAACTTTATTATACTTCCTGGTTCAGAAGGCTGTGGTAAGATACAGCCACCAGCAGAACCGGCTGGCTGCTAACACTTTCTAGAGACCGGAAGCCCTTTCACTGCCTTCAACACACTGACCCACATTCTCCTTCTTTGCCTGAAACACCCCATCCATGTTCACATGTATTAAATTAAGGGCCCTGCTCTAGTAGAGAGGTGACGAGGGAGCAGCCGGGGTCTTGCTCTATTGGTGACAGAGCAGCAGCCAGAGCCTTGCTTTCATTGCTGCAGGGCTGGGCAGCATGGCCCTCCGTCTATAGGCGGGAGCGGTTTTCTCTTTGATGTGTCTGTCTCTGAAGCAAGATTAAAGCTGCCTACTTGCTTGTCTCGGTGAATAAGAAACAATGTAAAGGGAGACACTAACTCACCCAGGCTGCCTGTGACTTATTGGGTAGCACTTGTCTCTGGTCCAGCATCCCACCACCCCAGGGTGTAGGTGGCTCACGCCCATGTTGACAGTACAGGGCAGTACTGGGAAGCTGGGGGTTACCTGGCTATTTCTATTGTTTATCATTTGTACTCGTGTGATCCTCCCTGAGTACACTCTGTCCAAAGGGATACAAAGACACTGTCCCTGCCTCAAAGAATTTAGTGTTGTCACCCGGTTGGTCGCAGGATATTAGAGAGACCAGGTGGGTGAGGTAATATCTTGTATTGGATAATTTCCTCCTTGGTGAGAGTGAAGCTTTCGCAAAGCTGCTCTTCGGGTCCAGAGCAAGAAGCTCCCATACAACACCCCCTGGAAGAGTGAATGCTCCCCTCGTTAGCTTGCACTGGACTTCAGTTACGCAGAATCACCAGGGAGCTGAGCAAATCTTTGGGCACTGGTGGCCATAGGAACAGTCCTATCCGTTTGAATTGCATGGTGCCTCCTTCCTAACCTGCTAGCTGAAATGTTAACAGACAAAAGTATAATTCAGGAAAGCACCAAAATAATATAGACTAGAGTAGCGGGATTTTCTGCAACACCGGACATTCCAGGGATCTCAAAGCCCTGGACAGGACGGGCAGTTACACGCTGTCAGTGCAAGGGCTGCAGCGGCAAACAGAGCAGTCACCAGGTACTCAGGAGTAACTCACGCAGCTTGAGACGTCCGGGCCATCCCCTGCTCTTAAGAACGTTGCCAGGCAGATCAGCCACATGCCATTGTAGGCAGTCCCTTCGTACCCTCCCCTCCATAACTTTATCAAGCTCCAGCTCCAAGACAGTTCAGGTTTTTGCCCCCACTGCTCCCCTTGGGAGCCTGTTCCAGAACTTGACTCCTGCAATGGTTAGAAACCTTCACGTAATTTCAAGCCTAAACTCCTTGATGGCCAGTTCATATCCATTTGTGCATTGCAGGTGGCTCAGAAGCAATTGACTTGCAGCCAAACTAATGCCTACTCATTATTGTTTGTGCAGTTCCCAGGGCACTTTGGCACACTGTGGTTCTGGGGCTTTGGAAATTGTTTCTATGGCTGTGCAATGTACAGTGTTAGTGCTGTGTGGGCAAGAAGACTCGGCGATGGAGACAGCTTTTGATTCTGGGAAAGTTTGGCTCTTCCTGAGAACCCCTCTGGAATTGGTTCCAAAGAGCTCGTCTGACTTGCTCTTGTTGTTTGATTTCCTCCAAGTTGGCAGGCTGTGGCCAGATGGATGGAAATCATTAGCCAATCTCGGTATTGGGTAATGGACCCAGCCTTCGGTTTTGTTTACTGCTTGGCTCCGTGTCTAATTTCAGACACAAACACTAGGGAAGGAGTTTTAAACTCCCACTTACTAAACCCAGGGACGTGTATAAACAACTGAGGAAACTGCAGCATTTCCACTGTTGTTTACAGTCCTGATTCTAAACTGATGGGGGAAGGACCCATTTGGCTGCCCCTCCCATAATCTGTGGGCAGAGAGGCAGTGAAACCGCAGAGCTGATCTCTCTCTCTCTCTCTTGCAGCATGTAAGGAAGCCTGGCTTCCTTGGCTCAGAAGTCAGACTGTGTGTGTGTGTTATGTGAGGAAGCTAGAACCAGTTTGTGCTGGCAGAGACAGGCTAGGAGATTCCAGATACACAGAGCAATTTCCCAGAGTAGACCAGAATAATTCAGAGCGAGCAAACAGTGTCTCTCTTCGAAATCTTCCCCTACAGGGCCCTTTTACTGAGAAACTTGTAACTGGAATCCTTCAGATGTGAAAATCCAATGTTTAATAACATTGCAGTGTCACTATCATCCGATTGGGTAGCTCTGGAGTAGCCCAAACTCACTGCATTCTTCCTTCACTGACTGAAGAACAGAATTGATGCATTTTTGGCTCATTGCTAGGGCCATTAGTAACCATATGTCTCCTTTTTTTAAAAAAAAAAAAAAAAAAAGGAAAGGAGTACTTGTGGCACCTTAGAGACTGACAAATTTATTAGAGCATAAGCTTTTGTGAGCTACAGCTCACTTCATCAGATGCATGCAGTGATTTTCCACTGAATGCATCCGATGAAGTGAGCTGTAGCTCACGAAAGCTTATGCTCTAATAAATTTGTCAGTCTCTAAGGTGCCACAAGTACTCCTTTTCTTTTAACGGATACAGACTAACACGGCTGCTACTCTGACGTCTGTCTCTTGGGTTTTTGACCCTTGTGCTCCCATATGAGGGCATAGAGGGTGGAGTGGTCATGACCCTTGCTCAGTTCCAGGCAATGGAACCCAGCACATGTCCGGCCCTCGACTCCAATTGAGCTTCACGCTCTTCCTTTTTCCAAGGAATTTGTGAAGAAGTCTGTCTTTTACCCTCCTCATTCGTTAGTTCTTTAATTTGGATGCCCCTCCAAAAAAGGTTAAAGATACTCTCCTGTACAGAGGGGAAAGGTGCCTTGCACCTGCTTCTACGGGACTTTTCAGCTTGGAAGAGATGACTAAGGGAGGATATGACAGAGGTCTATAAAATCATGAATGGTACAGAGAAAGTAAATAAGGAAGTGTTATTTACTCCTCCTCATAATACAAGAACAAGGGGCCACCAAATGAAATTAATAGGTAGCAGATTTAAAACAAACGCAAGAAAGTATTTTTTCACGGAACACACTGTCAACCTCTGGAACTTCTTGCCAGAGGGGGTTGTGAAGGTCAATATTATAATGGGGTTCAAAAGGGAGCTGGATAGGTCCATCCATGGCTATTAGCCAGGATAGGCAGGAATGGTGTCCCTAGCCTCTGTTTTCCAGAAGCTGGGATTGGGTGACAGGGCATGGATCACTTGATGATAACGGTCTGTTCATTCCCTTTGGGGCATTACTACCCCCAAAACAGCTTTTTCTTGGTGAGAAATGATGAAATTCGTTTCCCTTTGGGAAAGGTTGTGAAGTTGCCCAACAGAAGATTCATCGTATGGACCTCATTGGGCTGCCCACACCAAAAACTTTTACATTTGGAAGAATATGTTCTTCTGATGGAGTGGCCATTGGCCAGTGTCAGAGGACAGGATACTGGGCTTGATGGACCTTTGGTCTGACCCAGTATGGCCGTTCTTATGTTCTTATGGCAGACTCAAAATCCTGTGGTTTTAAACACTGCCCCAGCCTGCAACGGACTCATCCGCATGGTCAATGGGCCTGGTTGATGAAAAAGGGAAAGAGAAGTTAAAATTGCTGAATGGCACGTGCTAGGACAGGAACCCCTTCTTGGACACAAAGCCTACTCATCTGCTTTGCTGCCATTCTGAGTGGCAAACTGTCAGGCACTGTTTGTAGAGTATAACTTCCTAGCATAGGAAAGGGTGACCCTTGGTGTTCTGTAGCATTCTTTACAGAAAGGGGAAGAGCTAAGGGAGATCATCACAGAAGGCCAAATGGTTGCTAGAAAAGGCCTGGAGGCAGCCGTGGGTGCCACCAACACAGCCTGGATTTGGAAGCTGGAGTCACTGGAACAGGGGGATGCCAAAAGTCCTTCCTCTCCAAGGAGTCAGCAACAGCTTAGCAGAATTCCTGAGCGGATAATCAGTGACCCACCATGAATAGTCCCTGCACAGATCATCACAGAAGTGATATTCTGTCAGCGGGATTCCTCCCCAGGATAGAGTTATTGGCCACCAAGGACAATGCTAAATGCCAGAACTTTTGCATGAGAGGAGGCCTGAATCCAGGGTCACTACTCAACGCCTTTCCCCTGCAGCAGAAGAGAGGTTTGCTGTACGCATTCCCACCAGTTCTCCGATTCTAAGAGTGACTGCCAAGATCAAAAGGGACATGGTCATGATCATTCTGGTGGCTCTGTATTGGCTGAGGCAGTTCTGGCTGATGGATCTACTACAAATGGCCATTCAGCTTCCAAACCAGCTCCCGGACCACCTGGATCTGATCTCACAGCACGATGGCCAGATACTCCATCCAGACCCACCACCCCTGAGTGCACAGCTCTTGGGTGCTGAGCACCATGGACAGGGGACTGTGTCAGGATTTCCAGGATCTGTTGGGAGCAAAGAAGGATAACATCCATCAGAAGAACATATTCTTCCAAATGTAAAAGTTCTTGGTGTGGGCAGCCCAATGAGGTCCATACGATGAATTTTCTGTTGGGCAACTTCACAGTCTTTCCCAAAGGGAAACGAATTTCATCATTTCTCGCCAAGAAAAAGCTGTTTTGGGGGTAGTAATGTCTGTCTGTCCTTCCCCACCAGTTCCCTCTCTGTTTTTGCTTGTGTCTCAGGTTTGTGTGTGTGTGTGCCTGAACCATTGTGTGTGTGGCAGAGCGGGTTCATCAGAGAAGAGAGAAAACACAAACTAAGTCATCTGGTCAGTCCGCTATTGGGTGTATGCGTGGGTGTTTCATTGCAGTTCTAGCACTTTGGCTAGTCCTTTTTTTTTTTTTTTTTTTTTTTAAGTGTATCTAATGAAGAGGTTCCTATGTCTTCCCTTGGGAGACTCTTCCATAGCTTAATTCCTGATTTCCCTGTTCTTAATTTCACTCAGTGCTCCTAGTGTTATAGCCTTTGGGAGAACCTTACATAATTTGTCTCCCTCCTTGGAGATCAGCCTCTTCACATATTTGTAGACTTACCAAGTCCCCTTGCTCAGCTGTTGCAAAGACAATTTATACATACTTATCTCTCTTTACTGATTGATAGTCTCTCTAGCTCCCTAATTATTCTTATTGACTACATGGAATTTAATTCAGAGATGTGAGACGTCTTTTGATGATGATATTCTGAAAGCTAAACACAGTATTTCAGGTGCATTTATCAGAGCTACTACTGGTCACACAGACAGCTACTTGCCTCTCTCGTGATGTTATGTGCTTTGATATGACATTCTTCAGTCTATGGTAGGCACCAAATGAACACATTCCTCCTGCCAAGTATAAGCTGAGCTCCCCCGGCTCTCTGCTACTTTTGGGTGGCTCTCAAATGAATCTTTTAGACCAGTGCACAAAGATTCAGAATGGGGCTGCTCCTGACTGGGGGAAGCAAGCAGGCTCGGGTCAATGGTCCGTCGCGATAACAGCTGCACAATAGCCTTTGTTTGCTTCTTGTGCTGGGCTCCTTTTTGTGTTTGGCCTGTCAGCGGGCAGGCCAGGGAATGAATGTTTGTCTTGCAGTGGGATTTGTAAATCATTTTCATCTGCAACCAAATGCCATGTACAGTTACCTTGCTATATATAACTCGGTAATTTCAGGAGCCGTTTCAGTGCCATTCTCCCCACGCAGAAATGCCAGACAGTCCAGTCGAAGTGAGGTCAAGGGAGGACTTGCCCTTGCACTAAGCTGCGAATTGCTTTACTTGCTTCAGCAGACTCCTGTGTCATCAAGTCAGAGCTGTTCATGGGAGTTTCATCTGGGAAATATTTCTATGAAAAGCGAAGCCCTGAACCATCTATTTGCATTATTTTGCAGGCTGAATTACAGGGCAGCCTAATTAGATTGTTACTGCATGGGCTTGTGAGGTATTCCCTACTCAGAGCACGTAATTCAGGAAACAATTGGAAGCTCATAGGGACAGTGCATGCTACCAGCAGAGATCAAGTCAGGCACCCGATGTGGGTGAAAAAGGCATGTTTTGTAAATGTCAGAGCCCCATGTCTTAAGGTTTGAACAATTCTGGATTTGTGTTTTGTGTGAAAATACTGTTTGGCGCATTTGCTGTGGGGTGTAGGAAGCTCTTAAACCTGTGTACTTAATTTTTCGTGATTGTTCAGAAGCACCAATCAAGACTTTGTATGCGGTGCCTGCAGGGTCGAGCCCATGGCTGTGATGCAATGGGGCAGAAACCCTCTACGTTTTGGATTGTCAAGCCATGCCGGAAGGAAGACAGGAGGGAATGAATGTGGTTTGGTTAGCTCGCTGGCAGGTCTATTTACTTAAAATATCTGGGAATACCCAGGAATAAATTGTGCATTGCAGGTCATTATCACTGCCTTAAGAATTTCCACATAATCCTACACCTTGGTCCCAGCCATCCCATTGTTGGGACCCTGCCACCCTTCCCTTGAATGAGGTAAAAGGGGGCTATAAAAGGACTGGGATCAGCGCCCTGTATTTCAGTCATAGAAACCCCATATTCTTCTTCCTCAGCTCCCTTAAGGGGGGTTAGAAAAAAGAGGGCAGGGTCTCCCTGCTGTTCCCATCATAGGAGCACCAAACCCCCCCTTACTTAGTTACCCTAAGGGATGCTTTCCTTCCCATCTGTGTTATCCAATAACTATCCCTTCCATAATGAGTACACGCCCTGGATGTCTGCCACAAGTTTTACTTACTCGGTTATGATTGTGACATTATAACCTAGCCTCCCTATCCCACTGGGTCCCAGACCTGCTGTGGTGAAGGCAAAAAACCCCACCCCACTTGGGCAATCTGACAGTGAGGGGAAAATTCTTTCCCAGTCCCCAAGGAAACCTGGTCCTTTTGCAAATAGCGTGGGTGGGTGGGCGCTCTTGCCTGATCCAGGTAATAGCAGGCTTCTCCAGTACTGCATGGGGTATAAATATCACCCCCCTTCCAGTCAGCAGGAAGAGCACCTGGCCCAAGTGCTTCCTTCTCGGGCCCTGTAAGCCTTTCCCTCCAGTACCTGTTGTCATGTGGAGGGCACTGTTAAAAAGGCAAGAACTCCCTTTTCCTCCGACAAGCCACACAAGGACCCTCCACAATAGAAGCTGCAGTGAGCACAATATCCTGTCTTTGGGATGTTTGCCTCTTCAGCCCCAGTATACCACTGATGCTAGATGTGCATTTAAAGATACAGTGCTGCACTAATCAGAATTCAGCCAGAACCCTTCTAACTTGTTCTGTTTTTATAAGGCCCCCTGTATGCTTAGGCACACAACATTGTGAGCCACAGTTATCCAATTTCTGGATCCTTATATAACACTAGCATGGAGTATGCAGGCCATCAGTCTGGCTGAACTGAAGTTGCCAGATCCTGAGGCTGTTAGCAGCATGAGAGAGAGGTTATATAAGTTCTTTTGCTGGCTGTCTCTTCCCTTATGTGACAGCTGCCTCTGGGTCAGAAAAACATCATCAAGAGCTGTCTGATACATTTGACTCAAAACTCAATAGTTGTCAAATTTGGTCTCGGTTTGAATTCGATCTGTGTGTGAAATAGCAGTGATTCATTAGAACTTTGTGTGTGTGTGTGTGTGTCCACAAATGATCTGTCAGAGTCTGCCTCCATCTAGATCTCTAAGAAAGTACTGGGGCTGCTGTTCCCTGGGAAATTGTAAGTTCGCTTTGTTTGATGGAGTACGTTGCATAGCATCTTCCTATAGGAGTACTACTTCCACTTCTGGTAATAACATATTTGCCTATGTAATGGCAATGGAAATGGTAAAATTGTTAATGATAATGATGCAGAAAAGGCAGAAGTGAACAATAAATATTCGTTTCGCGTTTGGAAAGAAGCATGATGATGTACTTGTATTATACGACAATGATGAAGTACTTTCCAATCCATTAATAACTAAGAAGGATGTTAAACAATGTCTACTAGCATTAACATTTTTAAATCCGCATACTCTTATAACTTGTACCAAGAGTCCTAAAGGAATTGGCTAAGGAGCCCTCTAGCCCCTTGATAATTTTTAATGAATCTTGGAATACTGAGGAAATTCCAGAAGACTGAAAGAGTGCTAATGTCATGACAACATTAAAAAGGAGCAACCAGGATGACCCAAGGAACTGTAGGCCAGTTAGCCTGACATCCTGGGGAAAATAATGGGAAAGATTATGCAGAATTCAATTGATAAACAGTTAAAGGATATGCATATAATTAATGCCAGTCAACATGGTTTTATGGAAAACCTGTTTTGTCAAACAAATCTGAGTTCGTTCATTGATGAGATTACAAATCTGGTTGATAATGGTAACTGCATAGATGTAATAGAGTTTTGTAAGGAATTTGACTTAGTACTGCATGACATTCTGATTAAAAACTACACTATGCAATATTGGTGAAGCACATGATAAATGGATTAAGAACTGGCTAACTGATAGATCTCAAAAAGTAGTTGTCATGTTCCTAGTGGGATTCTGCAGGGTTTGGTACTAGGCCCAACGCTATTCAATATTTTCATCAATGATCTGGAAGTAAATATAAAATCACTGCTGATAAAATTTGTGGATGACACAAAGATCAGCAGAGTGATAAATACTGATGAGGACAGGGCAGTCATACAGAGCAATTTGGATTGTTTGGTAAACGGGGCCCATTTAAACAAATGCCTTACAGTGAGAGACTGAAAGAGCTCGGTTGGTTTATCTCCTCAAACAGACTGAGAGGTGACGTGACTACAGTCCCATCTGGCCTTAAACTCTATGAATTAGTGAAAAGCAACCACAGAGGGACTGGGGTCAGTCAAACCCAGATACTTTTGAAGTTCAGGGTCTACAAACCGATTTGCACACACAAAATGGTGAATTCATTTTGAGCAGAAGGTACCAAGGTTTGAGCCTGGCAGCTTTTAATTCAGTTGCAAATTGGCTGAATCATCATAAATCCTCCCATAACATGCTTCGCAGTAAGGGTCTCTTCCAGTTCCCTGGAGTAACTGCAGGATTGCTTTTGAAATCCAGCCAGAGATGCTCTGCTACACTTTTGTTAATGAGTTGCCTAATCAGCCATGGACTTGACTTTCTCCCTTTCAAAATCCCTTTCTCTTGTGGGAAGGGGGTTCTTTCACTTAGAACAGCTTTGTAGCAGATACTCTGGGTTCATCATTTCAGAGTCACTGTGCATTTCCCCAAGAGTAACCAGCCACTGATCTTACTAGAACAGAGACTGCTGTCCTCAGCAGGACAAGCCAGAACACATCAGCCTCTGGCCAAAGGATATTCTGAGCTGCTTGTGACTGGAGTATCATCTCTGCTTGACACTTTCTGTTTCCCAGCTGCCTGCTGAGTCATGGCTCCAGGAATGTGTTTATCTCTAGTCTAGGCTCTCCCCAGGTGACCAAACTCGGCTGGAGATGCCCGGCTCTGAGCACCAGCTAGTAGTAAAATCCAGTAAGACTGTGGAGTTGCCATGTCAAACAGGTTTCAGAGTAGCAGCCGTGTTAGTCTGTATTCACAAAAAGAAAAGGAGGACTTGTGGCACCTTAGAGACTAACCAATTTATTTGAGCATAAGCTTTCGTGAGCTACAGCTCACTTCATCGGATGCAAACAGGCGAGGGTGGGCTTATGCCTCCCCACAAAGGGATGTACCCCAATGCCTGAGATGCCTCTCTGCTCCTTCCCTGGGCTTCTCTCTGCCATCTGAAAAAGCCTGGCACCAAATACATGTCTTGGTTTTCTTTTTAAATAAGAAAAATAATCCCTTCCCATACTAGAGCTGTCCAGTGACTCATAACTGTCATCATTGTGGCCTGGCTGGCCTCCTTGCCCTCCACTCTGTGTCGTGGGTACAGCATCTGCTCCCAGGGACATCCCCAGAACTCCTGAGTCCTGGTATCCTAAGAAATCCGTGCAAAGCCTGAGATGGAGCCGTCCCGGTGCAGGGTCAGGGCGAGGTACGTACAGGGGCTGCTCTGGGTGAAGTAAAGGGTGTCTCCTTGAATCCCCCCCATGTGACCCAGCTGCTCAGACGCCCCTTTCCTGATGAGTTTGTGTTTTGTTCAACAGCAGGTGCTCGGGTTGGAGCCGGCAGCCTGCCTCAGGGAATGCTGAGGCTTTGCGGTTTTAAGCCTAGAAAGCGCAGTGTGAGACTGGGCCCTGCCGGCTCCTCCCCTAATTACAGAGTTTAGGAGGCTGTAATCGGAAACTGACTGCCACAGTTTGTGTGTAAACGCCTAATTACAGTGGTGGGTGTGTGCCACTGGGGCCTTTGTGCAGCCTGAGCAGCGAGCCAGGTTGGTCAGACACGGGGAGCGGGAGCAGGGAAACCTCGGCCCGCTGCCTCGCCTCAGAGATTACATTACCTCAGGCAGCCCAGCCCAGCGGCTCCCTGGCAGGGAGGAGGGAAAAGACCAATTTTACCTCAGGCTGTGGGGGTTTGTGGCCCGGATCTCTCCGGGGGGGCTTGACCCTTGATCCCACTAGGGGACCATGATACATCCCAGCTTGCCCACCCTCCAGACCCTGGGCTTTCCTGGGCCTCTCACTGACAGTCAAGGTGGAAGGGGGACCCTGTCCACCATGGGGAATGTAGCTGCCACCTCTCAGCGAGTCAAAGTAGGGACAATGACATTGCTCCTAATGCACTGAGCCTGTCGGTTCTCAGCTCCCCCCGCTGTGTGGGTGTGCCATGAGCCGGGGGCACAACAGAGTCCTGGAGGGCTCCTCAGTGCTACAGTAATACAAATAATTGACATTAATAATACAAGCAGGATGCAAGTGCGGCCCACCAGGTGGGAACATGGACTCCAACAGCTCAGACCCATGTCTGAGAATCTTCTAGTGAGTGAACTAGTCCCACTCCAGATATTCAATCTGTCGAGCCTTTCCAGTTCTAGTTTGTTCAAAGTATTACTGAACACTTAAACCAGCAACAGTGCAGCAGAACCAGCTCTAGAATAGCAAAGAAAATCCAGTGAGTGAGCAGAGGCATCCTGGAGCCAGGATGATGCCATTATTGTCATGCAGGACTTGGGCCAGAGCGGCCTCTGTGGTCTCATCGTCATGGGGCTGCGCGGCCTCCAGATTCTCTCTGCGAGATCATGGGCAGATTATGTCACAACACTGAGTTATTTGGGTTCATGCAGATGCTGTAAACTTGTCTCCGATGAATGAATGTGGAATGACCGCTTGGTGGGTGTCACTGCAGGTTGAACCCGGGACCTTCAGGGCTAAGGGTATGAGCCCCTGGAGGCTGAGCTCAGCATTACCCATGTGCAGCCTTTTCTTGCTCCAGCAGATTGTGACATGACTGGAAAAGCCCTCTGCGGCCACCAGCGACTTCCAGCAAATTTCTGGGAGCTTCAGTGCTTGTGCTGGTTTGATTTGATTGTGGATGTGTTCTGTTGTGTGCTTCAAAGTGCACCAAAAGGAAAAGAGCCTTGTTAGATGACTGTCCTAAAACTAGGAGAAAGCCCCAGATCATAGTTTGCTGCACATGGGAATAGTGCAGCGTTCTCTCAGCACCTCTTCAGTTACCATATCTGCACCCAGAAGTAGTTCTAAGTAGTCTCATGTGTGTGCGGTGTGAGGCACATTCAGCAATGATAATATCACAGGGACACCTCCTAAAAGAGACGACGTATCCCCTCCCAAGGAACAAGAAAGTGAACTGAAAGGCAGCAGCTTTCCTGGGCAGAGAGATCCACAACTCCTCTTTGCAACCCTGACTGTTAATGGTGTCAAATGTACAGACAAACACTTCCAGTTCAGTGACAGCTGTTAGAGCAGGAAGGAATGGTACAGGGTGGGTGGGGTACTTGCTGACTTGCTGTCCTGTTCTGGGAATTCGTGGTGTTATAAACAAGATGATGACGCTATATTCTAGATAAAATTAAGGTCCTGACCCTTTGTCGTTAAAGATTCCAGGGTGCTTGTCACGAGTGTGGGATGTTAACCTGGTGTCCTGCCCAGATTCCAGTATGGGCAGTCCTGTTCGGCTTCCCTGAATTCCCCATGCCACCCCCAGAAGTACCATTTGGACCCAGTGTTCTTCACTTCCTCCTCCTAATGCATGCAGGGTTGCTGTGCAGTTTAAACACACACACCCCCTCCCCCCGGAGGGAGCTGCTCTGCAATGGGGAGTCAGATGGTCTTGTTAAGCACTTTGGGACCTTTCAGAGTGAGGGGCAATGGGGAAATCTCATGGGCTAGTACTGAGCTGCCAGCTGGCTCCCAGGTAACAACATAGGGTTTATATGGAGCTGGGGGAGTGGTCCCCTCCTCCCCTCACTGCCCTCAGGACTGGAGGTTCATGGGAACTCTGGACGCACAACTCAGCTGAATCAGTGGGAAGATCCCCTGGGGAATTTAACATGCAGAGCCTGCCTGCTGCAGTAGGCACAGTGTTCAGAATGCCCCCCCCCACACACACATTACAAAAGGGGTTTCAAACTTGTTTTGCTTTCTACAACTTTTGACTTCTCGCTTTAACTGTGCGACAGGCCTGGCTGTCTTCCTAACAGATCGGCCTCAGCTGATCTCCCAGTTGCCAGGAGCCGTCCCCTCTCTGCACCACCATGGGCTTGCTGAGCAAGCAAGATTCATTTACTTCCTGGCTCCTCAATCGTCAAGGCTCAGTTCTAGTTCCCATTTGCCCAGTTATTCAGCGGCTCATCACTTAGCCCAGCATATTCCTGCAGGCTGGAGCCTGAGGAAAACATGAAGCCGAATTCAGTCCCATGTAACTCCACTGAGCTGGGATGAATTTGGCCCACTTGTGTCAGTGTGCTTTCCAGGAAAGAGGTTGTGTTGAGGGAAGGGGCTAGGCTCCAGCTTTCATGGTACAATGTGCTTTTGCTGCTACCCTGTGGCCTGCGGTAGGCATGTTATGGTATTTCCAGATCACTTTCATTGCTGTCCTTGTGTGGGTGTGTAAAATTAGCCCCTCAATCCCTTGCTCTTATTCTGGAAGAGAAAGCAACAGTCCTACTGTGTGGTGCATGCTGGGCATCTTGGGGCACGCCATTCTCCCCTTTGAGACTTGGTCGTTCACAGTTTCCCTCCTGATTTTACTGACGTGTAGGCTAGTGGCCTGACCACAGCGCTGGGGGCCAAGAACTCAAGACTTGGCTTAACACTGACTCCCTCTGTGGGCTTGGTTGTGTCATTTCATCTCTGCTTCTGCTCCCCCACCTAAAAACCAGGGCAATAGTACTGACTGTACCTGTCTCACAGGGACATCGAGAGGATCAGGTGCTGAATGCTTGAGGAGCACCAAGAAGCTTAAAAAAACCACAATGTTTTATTTTCACTGGTACACTAGTGGTGACAGTCTGTTAAATTAAAGCTAAGAAGGTGGAAATTAATAAGGGACTCATGCTCTCTGTTGCCAGCTGATGTTGTGAATGTTACACTAGGGGTGGTGACATCCAGCTCTCAATCACTGGAGATGCTGGAGCAACAGAGAATGGATCCTGCTCCATAGAAAACCCATTCAAGAACAGCTTTGATGAGCGGATTTCCCTGGACTGACGTGGGGATGTTGCTGGGCAGTATTCAAGACATTGTCAGGACTGTGAGGATGTTGGTTAATCTGTAAAGAGAGGAATCTGGTCTTGGATGCCATCATCTCGATTCTCCATATTTCTGTACGTGCCTTCCAACGTCACGTAGCAGGATGTGCCCTCTGCCACCAGGTGGCAGGACAGGACACGTTTCATGCTAGAATTATCCCTAAGCGCTTCAAGTAATGAGCGAGACACTAGCAGCATAAAAGCTGTGTGGTCAGTGCAGAGGCCTCTCTGGATGCAGCAGCCTTTGTATTCTGCACTAAGAAATAGCCCATCTACGGCTTGGAATATTAGAGCCTCTTACTGAGAGAGAATTGAGGTGTAAAATACTGGCTCAAACCCACCCCCTGGCCACATCTCTCTTTCACACTCCCCTCACCAGTTTGAAAAGTGCCCTGGAAATCATGTAGGAATGTAAGATTCACAGCCAGATCTAGTCAGGTGTCCTGTTCCTGCAGTGACCTGAGGCTTTAGGGTGAAGTGGGGGGGGGGGGGGGGGAAGGGATAAAAAAACACCAACCCAACCACAAACACAAATGTGCAACCTTACTTGTGAGAGGAGGACTTGTGGCACCTTAAAGACTAACCAATTTATTCGATGAAGTGAGCTGTAGCTCACGAAAGCTTATGCTCAAATAAATTGGTTCGTGTCTAAGGTGCCACAAGTACTCCTTTTCTTTTTGCGAATACAGAATAACATGGCTGTTACTCTGAAACTTGTGAGAGGAGGAATCACTAGATGACCTCCTGTGGTCCCTTCCAACCCTGATATTCTATGAATCTTTCCTGACTCCTCTGGCAATCTGCTTATACACTGAAGCATGAGGTTGGATTGCCCTGGTGTGAGCATGTTCAAATTCATCCCTGGTACAGACCAAAGGGGAGTTTTGTGGTCAAAATACCCATGTTTTCCATTGACCAAATGGCAGTAGCCAGCATGTAGAAGGACAGCCTTGTGGGTAAGGCACTGGACTAGGACTCAGGAGATCTGTGTTCCATTCCCAGCTTTACCACGGTCTCCCTGTGTGATGCTGGGCTAGCTGCTTACCCTCTCTGTGCTTCAGTTCCCATCTGTCAAACAGGGATAATTCTCCTCCTCCTCCAGCCTTGTGTATGTCCTGTCTCTTTAGATTATAAGATTTTAGGAATAGGGACCTCTAAGTGCTACCATAACACAAATAGAACCTGTCTAGATGGAAATTCATCCGTATGTGCAGGGCAGCAATTGATTTTACCTGTTTTGTAAAACGCTTAGAGCTACTGATGGAAAGCGCTCTGCAAGAGCGAGGTGGTGGTATTGTTGCAGAGCACTGACTGCCCCCATAACACCAGACAAATGGAGGCTATAATCATAAGAAAATATAGCAGGTTCCAGGGTCTCCAGCTCCCAAGCTCAGCTCCCCTTCCCTAGCACAGATGCTTGGGAAAAGGGCAACAGGGGTTGCTGCTTTGGAAAAGTTGACCTCAGCCAGCATCCCAGATCCAGGCTGAATACAGGCTGGGGAATGCTCCGCTTATTCCTTCTTGCTTGTGTTGACTTATTCTGATTCCTTGTTGCAAACTGTTCGGGATGGGGAAGACCTTGCTGACTGCAGCTTTGTTTGGTATTTTTTATGCAAAGTCCTTCCATCAGCTTAAAGAGGGTTATTGAAAGAAGTTATAAGTTCATGAGAAGGATGAAGACCTACAGCTCCAGCCTTCACAGAACAAATAGAATATAAAGATGTTTTAAAATGCTGGGCCAGATTCTCAGCTGGTTCAGCATAGTTCCATTCATGTAAGTGCTAACTTGCACCAGCTGAGGACCTGGTTCTCAAAGAATGTAATCCAGGGGAAGGAGCTACCAATTACACAGAAGCTAATACTGAAAACACACTTCAAAACCAGACTATAATCAGGTTGCAAAGACCTGCAGTGGAAGCAAGATGAGAATCAGCCTTAGGTGCGTGGGGTAGATATTCTGCAGGTTGGTTTAGCTGAGACTCACTTATTTATTTTTATTCGTGTTGCGGTTCACTCATGTCAGCGATGCTTGATGTTTATCTCTTCATTAACATCAGTGATGTTTGGTTTCAATAGATTGCACAATCAGTACATATCACAGCATCTTCTCCAAATCCCTTAAGAGCTCTCCTATGCAGCCTCTCTCCTTGACTGTGAGTGGGAATCTTCCCTGGAATGTCTGTTCCAGCCCTCAGTTGAAAGGACCAGCCCACTTCTAAGGCAGAAGGGGGGATTTGATTCCAGACCCAAATTATTCACTCCTTCACCTCTGCTGAGACTACCACCCAAGGGGGCCCATTAGTGGTAAGCTGGTCAGTGACACACCAACATGTTTCACCCAGGCCACCAACCACTGTCAGATGTGGCTTCTGCAGCTGTGCAGAACTCAGGCTACCGGAGACTAGACTCAAGGAGAGTCCTTAGCAGCATCTTGTGCTCGGACCCTGTCAGGTCCAACATTGCTGCGTGAGGATGGCCGGTACTCTGAAAAGAGACATACAACTAATGCCCAGGTACTGCAGGAAGGGGTGATGGTTCCTTCCCTCTCAATTAGAATGAAAGAAGTGCCCCAGCATGGGGTTAGGAGACACTCTCCAACTAGAGAAAGAAAGATAAAGCTGGTCCTGCCCAGTGTGCATATTAAAAATCTCATGGCACTTTTCACAAGCGTGAATCCTGTTAATCCTGGTGCCTTTGCCAAATTCCAGCTCTGATCATTGCATTCCAGCTCCCTCTGTTTTCCTTGGTGTTTCAGTTGGATTGAATATTCACTTCATGCTCTAAACACTTGTACGCCGTAGCTGAGTGTTGTGAAGCAGCTGTCGTGTTTTGTTCTGAAGTGGCGACATTTCGATGCTGGATGAAGTGATCCATGTGCCTCGTCTGTAAAGCACTTTGTCCTCACTCAGGATGAAAGGGGCTCCCAGTCTCTAAATAGCAGAGATTTGATTGCTGTACAACTTGGAATAGAAAAAAAAACCAGGGCAGGTGACTATTGATGATGAGGTCAGTGTCTAAAGTCCATGGAAAAGCAACAAGCAAGTGAGCAGAAGAGCTAGATGTCGCATCAGGAAGTGAGAGGATGATGCAGAGTGCTGATAGGTTTCTTAACTGGCCGCTACAGTTTCAGTGTTGGTGACTGGGTGAAGAACAGACTTACTTTCCATTGCCTGGTCTAAGTGGAAAGAGTTCTCCAGTTACTTTCAAGAAGCTCTGATGTAATGCTGTCTCCCCTAGTTGAGAGTATGCCCCCATCAGGTCACAACAGCCCAGGTAAGCCAGAGGCCAGGGCGTGACTGTGATAAACGATTATAAAGACTGAGGATGAAATTCTGGCTTTGTGGGAGCCAATGGCAAAAGTCCCATCTCACCCTAAGTATAACTTGGCTAAATGATGCCTGCACTCAGAACCCCACCCCTCTTGGCTTGGGGAGTGCGACAAAGCGGGGGGTAAATTCATGCTGCCAGCAAGGTGGGAGTATTTTTTACTTCCACCTCTCTCTCTCTCTCTCTCTCTCGGCTAAAAAGCTTCGCCTGACAATGTAGCGACTGCACGCCTCCCAGCCACTGTTGTCACTGTTGGATGAAACAGACCAACCAAGATCTGGCAAGCGTTATCCTTGGGGCTGTTCCTGATCTGGGCTTGTCTCCAAGGGAATTTGTGAGCAATGACTGTCGCCTGGATTGTAATGTTCTTACATCTGCAGAGATCTCACCCTGAGGATTAGTTCTCCCTCCACCCCAGGAAAACCGTTCTGCTCTGTGCCTACAATCTCCTGGTTCTTTCTAGCAAAGTCCTTGTTTATGGGAATTCCGATGAGATTGGAGCAAAGCCACACTTGCGCTCACAGCACCCCGTGGACTCCAGGCAGTGCTAGGGACTGCTGGGATCACACATGGATTCTCAGGACACAATCCCATTCCTAACACGTTTGCTTGTTGTTTGTCTGTATTCCGGTAGCACCCAGAGGCCCAGTCGAGATCAGAGCACTACACAAACCTAGAGTAGGAGACAGTCCCTGCCCAGAACAGTTTTCCATCTAACTAGACAGAGCAAGTGGGGGAGAAAGGGATGCAACATGCAAGCAGAATGATTGTTTGCACACTATGTTAGTACCACAATATTTGTTGTAGTTGGATTTTGTTGTTTTTTGGGGGGAGCTATCTATTTTACTCTGTGTGGGGTGTTAAATGTAATCTATGGCAGGAGTGAATGAGGAAGATAGGCAAAAAGAGATTCGCTAAAATCTGGCTCATTAATTATTTATTAATAATAAATTCACCCTACAAATTCCGATCACTTTGGAGTGCAGTGATGATTGGTACCGTAGGAGCTGAGCAGCGCTGCACGTGCATTAACCAGTGGCATTGGGACCAGATTCACCTTTTTAGGCAGCTGGTATCTTTGCAGGGTGAGGGACAAGGCAGCCCCGCAACTGTGTCTCAGGTGGCCGTGTGCCCACTGAGCCTGATTCATACGCCGCTGACGGTTTTGTGCAAAGAAGGTCGCTGAGCATCAGGTTTTCCCTGTACTTTCCCGAGCTGCTAAATGTGTTTGAACATTCAGCATGCACTGAGACTGTCTCCGAGAAATGTATCATGTAGGCCAAACCACAAGTTAACCCTCAATGCTGATTCAACCTTGCCTTAAATAGGACACGAATTACCTGCAACAGCCTAAACTTGAAACATGAAAGCTAATCTCTGAGCTGCATCCACAGAATAAGCTCCGAGTCGAGGATTTGCTTGTGATTACTGTGTGTGGCATACAGATGCCCTCCATGCTTCCTCCTATACAAACAACTGCTGTGTAGTATTAAACATGCAGGGTTCATTGGCACAGCAGTTGAGTGAACTAGCCTCCGTTCAAAGCCTTGGCTTCAAACCCGAGAACAAGTCTGAAAGGAAGATACGTTTGTTAGTCTCTCGCTGATCCTAGTCTTCTGTGCTTAGTGGGTGAACAGAGACTTGGATCTATAACCAGCTTGTCAGTTTTAGCGACCAAAGTCTTTATCCAGGAATGATTTTGTTCAGCATTCCGTAAGGAAACTCCTGCCTGCAAAACCACGACCACCTGTTATTGCCACCGTACGGAATCTCAAACAAGGAAGTGGGCTCTGGAATAATAGGAGACCGTGGCTGGACTGTGGGACCTTTTCTTGCACATCAAAATGTAGAGGACGTTCGAACAGTTCATTCTTCCTATTCACTATTTCATTGTGGGACTGGGACATGTATAATAAAAGACGGTCCCTGCCGCAAAGAGTTCACACACAAAATCTGAAAGAAGACCTAACAGTGCTGCAAGGCTGAGGTCGGAAGTCTCTCAGGAGACCTGCTGAGGCTCCTGTGTCCTGCACCATGGGATCTCTGCCCAGATGGGCCTGAGCACACGGTGCCTTGTCACTGCAACGCTCTGTCTTCCCAGGCTGTCCCAAGCTGAACCCTCATGACAAGGCTCACTTATCATGTAAAAGGTCAAAGCTGCCCCCATTCTTTATTATGACGGGCTTGTCTGAGAGCAGCAAGGAGAGCTGCACCAGAGGCCGAGAGAGCCCTGTCGGCTCCATGGCAGCACCCTCCTCTGGGTGGGGCTGAGAAGGGCCTGTGCCTGCTTCAGCAAGGTTATTCTGACCACAAACACTAGCAAATTCTCTGAAATCATCTTCTTCCTGTTCCTCTTCCGCTGGGGTCAGAAGCACCTGCCTTCTATACTCAAATGGCAGGTCATTCTCAGAGCCTGCCTGCCCCTCCTTGGCCTGTAACATCCCTGCCGTTTCTTCAGTCTGGGTGTAGAGATGCAGCGAGTGAGTCTCTGTGTTCAGGTCAGGCTCCCCTTTGTCTGACATGAATTCGGTCACTAACGGTTCTGTTCCGCTGACTTTCTCTGACGGCTCCACAAAGCCTGGCCGCGGCTTCACCTGAAAAGGACAAAGCATGTATTCAGTGCAAAACAGCCTGATATGGGGCATGTGTGTGTCAGTCATCTGTGTGCTGAGTACAAACCATCGTGTCGACATGCTGAAGGCAGAACAGACCCTGGTGCATTTCAGGCAAGAAGCTACACTATTCCAAGCTCTCAGACCCTTCCTGGGCCTGCCACCAGGCTGGGAGCCTGGTGCTGCTGGGACACAGGTCACATGTGTAGCACACTGGATGAGGGCCTACGATTGGATTCCCTCTAGCTACTGGCCACAGTGGCTCTAGGAGCCTGCTACTTGTAGAGCGCTTCCTGAACTTAGATGGGAAGAAACCTGTGTTTCTGGGGCTGAGAGACCCAGTTTCAAATCCTGCTGCTGACTGTGGGTCTGTATATCTATGGCACCTGGTCCAGACCTTTTCCTCCCTCCGTATTAGCCCTTTTGGGGCAGGGTTTGGGGGTCAGGTGTGCTCAAATTAATATTTTATTGGCACATTTTGCAGCAATTACATGAGCTGCAAAGCCTGATTTGATCGCAGCTCCCCATGCAGCTTTGCTCTCCCTCAGACAATGTTCTGACTTGTATCCCATGAGTTATCTCCTTCCCCCAGCAGACCTCCTGGCCTGTAGCTTCTTCCCAGGGGTGAGAGTTCGGGGTCAGAGACTCACCTGGCTCATCTCCTCAGCTGGGAACTTGATTGCTTCGCTGTCCATGGGGTTGGGCAGAGGCGGGAACAGCACTTTCTTGGCCCTGGAGGATGTTGGCAGAGATTGGTTAATGTGCAGGAGAGCGAAAGGGCAGGGAGAACGGGAGTGATGGGAGGGCAAAGTCAGACATTCACCTCTTTTTGCTGAAGTGGCAAAACGCAGACAGGATAGGGACGCCTAGGAAAATACTGAGGTACCTGAGGTTGAGCTTCCACTCTGCAGGGTTGGGACCTAGGAAGAAACACAGCTCTGTCTTAGAGCCCCCTGGAACCGGCATCACAAGGGACAGGGAGAACCTGCGGGCTCTGTACCAGTGACCATCCCCACCCTGCCCCGGTCCCAGTGTCCGCGGGCAGCACTTGACTTTCGTTCCCAGCCAAGAAGGCAGGGATCATAGAATCTCAGAGTGGGAAGGGACCTCAGGAGGTATCTAGTCCAACCCCCTGCTCAAAGCAGGACCAACCCCAATGTACCACAGTGAAGGGACTAGGCTTGAGCCTCGAGGTGGCCACACTGTGGCCATGAACGTGGGTAGTCTCCTTCCCCCAGCACAATCCCTGGATGTCCTGGTTGCTTTCCTTGGCATGCCACCCTTCCCAATAGAGGCGTGTGTTGGTGTCCTGTGATTGTCCCTTATTTCTGCTGGTAATGGCACCTATGTTTGAGGGAGCTAGTTAGGGAATGTCTACACTGCAGTTGGAAGTGAGCAGCCCCGGGGGAGAGAGTGGGGCTAGCAGGGGCTCGAGCTGGCCAACTACAAATAGCAGGGTGGACATGGCAGCTCGGATCTCAGGCTGGGCGGGGGTCAGCCCGAGTGCCAGCAGCACACGCCCAAGGAGTGCCAAGGCCGCGGGTTCCTTTCCCGAGGGGTGACTTGTTTCTATGGGGGCTGGGTGTCAGCAGGTCTTTTACTAACACAGGGTTTGGCCTCTGTCTAGCTGTTCCTGTGGTGTGTAATGGCAGATTCCAGTCAGGGAGGCTGTGGGGAGGCCAAGCCAGGCCAGGGGACAGGGTTGGGGCTTCAGCCATTCCAGGAAAGATGGTTTTGTGGTTCAGGCAGCAGGCTGGGCCTCAGGGGGCTGGGGTTCAATTCCTGGCTGTGCCACAGACTCACTGCGTGACCTTGGATAGATCGCTTAATACCATTGCGCCTCAGCTCCCATCAGTAAAAGGGGGATCATAATCCTCCCTTCCTGCCTTACCTATTTAGACTGTAAGGTCTTTCCCTGCTTGCTGGTACAGAGTCTAAGACAGCAGGCCCTGAGCTCTGCTGGGGCCTCTGGGAGCTGCCAAAATACAAATAGAAGTACACCTTTCCCATTGATCGTTGGACCCCTGGGGGAAGCCCAGACTTTTCGGTTTTTCCTGGTTTTCCTTTTGTGAGCATCTTTGCCCTCGGCTTCTACAAAAGCTGCATCACTCTGCTTTCAGGAGAGAGAGAGAGATGCCGGTCCCCAGGAGAAGAGAAACTCCCGCGGGCAGAGAGAGCCTCTTCCGAGAATCTGAGCCTCCAAGCAGCTTGTGCAACATGGTCACGTCAGTCCCCTCCCTGGGCCAAGCAACATGGGGGGAAGGATCCAGTGGCTGTTACCGAGCTTCGTGGTCTTAAACAGGAGCTGGGGGCTGCAGGACCCATCTCTGTCTGCTGTGGCTGTCTGAATCCCAACTCTGTAGGAGGTGCCAGGCTGCAGGTCCTGTAGGGTGTAGTGGGTCGCTGAGGAATTCGCTTCCTGGTCTGATTAGATGATGATGGATTAGTTGAGCTATCAGCAGCATGGAAACCCCTCCCAATTCTGCTTTCTTTCTGAAACCGCTTGTCCCAGCTTTAGCTCTTAAACTGCTTACCACACCCTCCGCCTGCAGAACAGGGGCCCATCAGCCCCGTTCCTTCCTCCCATCTCTCTCTCTCTCTCCCCGCTCTGCCCAGCTTCTCTCTGCTCCTCTGCCAAGCCCTCCTGCACTCCTGTCCCTAAATCTATTTGGCACATGGACTCACTGGCCATTCTAGAGGCAGCGGGAGCAGGAGACCAAAGAATCAGGTGCGCTCACTAGCTGATTTCTGCCCCGCTCAGTCATGTGGACTGCCTGCCTGTGAGCCTGGACATGCTGCAGCCCATTGGGGTCGGTAACGCGTTGGAAGGGAGAAAGGCAAAGTCAAGTGTTTCATACTCACATGCCGTTCTGTTGTCCTGCTCACTTGTGTAGCAGATAATGTATTTCTTCAGAATGCCGGGGCATTGGGAGAGCGGTGACGGCTTCCACAGCAGGAAAGCAGAGTTTGCTGTGGTGTTCTTGATGTGAATGGGCCCATCAAAAGAAGCTGTGAAAGGAGAGGTAGGAAAGAAAAGCAATAATTGGCTGCGTGCACATGGATTCACAGCAAGAAAACAGACCAGGAACCCATGGATCTTCTCGCCCCGGCTTATTTCGTCGGCCCATAACCTGCTACCTTCAGTTCACTGGATCACTAGTGATGAACTAAGTATTTTAGGGAAAATAAGAACTGACAACATGAGTCTTCAGCCTTTGCTTGAACACAAACCGAATCCTTAGAGGGCTGCCCCTAAAGAATTCCTGCCTCTGCAGAGTGAGGATTATACAGGCATCTTGCTTTCCCACAAATACAGACCAGTGCTCTGAAAAGCCACTCTGCAAGCAATGCGGGTTTGGGAAAGGCCCCTTATGTAAGGCTGGAGAGGACTTCCCCTTGCATCTGTTCTTGTCATGCACTTATTGCGTGACGTAAAACTGAGATGGTCCGTTCTGCAGGGCAGGGACTGTGGCTTTGCTTGTTTCTCTGAGGGGCCTAGCACATTTCACACAGGGCCATGGTGAATAATTTCTTGCTCCCTGGGTGAGGGCAGAAGGTTGCATGGAGGGAGGGGTGTTTCAGCTCTGGGAGGGGTTATTACTACGTGCAACTGGCCAATTTTTAGAACATGAGAAAAGAATCCCTCCCTACAACAACGTATTTAAAAAGAAATCATTCCACTATCGGCCCCCTCTTCTGAGATCACACGCCCTGCCTATTCCAGGTCATCTGTGAGTCACACTCTGCCCAGCACTTGTGTGATAAAAGCAAGTTTAGTGGGTCTTGCCCTTCCCCAGTGGAAACACACCATATGCAGACTTACTGTTGGTAGCAAAGAGGTACATGGAACCGAACGTCCAGTGCTTCTCTGGCCCCCCTCCGTGAATGGCAATTCTGTAACACTTCCTGGGTTTCACTGTCCCTGGAGCATAAAATCAGGAGACGTCATCAAACGTCCCCACACGCCTCCTCAGATAAGGGGATGAGAGAGACCTTTCTGTCCCCACTGCCTGGTCCCAAGGTGAGGGCCTGGCTGCGCCACGGTGTGACTAGGGCTGGGTGAGCCAAGTTGCGTGAGTTTCCAGCATAAGTAAAGGAACCTTGTGACAGGCCAAAACATGCACAGGTCCCAAATGACAGCTGGACTCATCTGTAAATTGAACTTAGAAAGCATGGATGGCTTTGGCACCAGATGGTACCATGCACTTGCCTCACACTGACTCTTCCTGACTTTGGGCCATTGAAATTGATGCAGAGATTCATGCTGGCTGCAGTGGGTTTGAATAAAGCCAGCTGTTACCACATGGGCATTTAGTTTCCAAACAACTGGCAGAGGAGGAGGGTCCCAGTAGGGAGGGGTGCTGGGAGAGGGAGGCCGAAGAAAGGTATGTTAAACAGGTGGGTTTTGTCCTTGTTACCTGTATTCACATCGCTGTCCTTTTCAAAGAATTGTTTGTGGATGCATTCCTCTTGGTCCTCCTGGGGCTCTTCCAGGGGTTGCTTCTCAAAGCAGTAGAAGGTCCCATTGGTCTTTGCTGCCCACTGCACTGTCACATTGCTGCCATCCGAGGTGACGTTCAGAAAATTCATTTCTGGGAGGAAATACAAGGAGATATTTCAGCAGAAACATGGCACCAAATTCACGGCATCCGGGGCAGGCAGCACTGGGGCAGGGGCACAGTCTAGTTCTCTGTTCGCCAGTTACCCAAAGCCCTGATCGTGCAGTTGCTCAGAGAGGGAGATGTGGGCTCTTGTCCCCCTTTGCAGAGGCCTTGCAACATTGAGAGCTTTGGGGATGCAGTTTGTAAAAATCCCAAAGAGGGAAATAACCCAGGGAAATGGCCGTGAGTCACTATGCCATGGAACTCAATGCTCTGTCTTCAGTCCCTGTCTGAGGCCACGGCAGCAGGGCCAGCAGTGGATGGGTCTGGTTCTTTCAGGAGGCTCATTAGGGTAGCGGCTGTTTGGAAGGACCGCGGGTCTGAGGCATGGAGGGGAAGCTGAGGTCTCTGTACCTGTGCGATGATCTGGAGGAATGCGATACGTCTGCACAGGACCTCTCCCTGCTGGGTTAGATGCACTCACAGAAACGTGATACTCTGCCCCAGAGAGAGCCAAGATCAGCGTTGTCTCGTCCTTTTCAGGGACCTCCTTCTTCAGCACTGTGCACCTGCACGCTGGCATGTAGACAGCTAGCGTGTAATTGACTTTCCACTGCTCCTCATGGGCTTCCTGACAGGGGGTTGGAAGGGTGACACTAAGTGACAAGATCCTGGCTCCCCTGAAGCTGTGTGTGTGTGTGTATATAACTTGGGCAGAATTAAGGAGCCTTGCGTAAATGGTCATGCAGTCTGGGCTTGTTGACAGACCTCATGCAGTGGCCAGGAAGCTGCTGTCGCAGCTGCTGTATTACTGCGGCCGTAACCACCACCAGATTGAACACATCACAGACCCGTCTGGGCTCTGAATTAGGGAGGATGTTGGCCCTACAGCTTGCATCCTGATTGGACAAGAGGGTTCAGAGCTAGCCCTGTCACAGGAGAGTTGAGACCCCATGCACGCTGCGCCCTGGAACTACATTGTGACAGGGTCCCTGGAACTGATGGCGTGTGTCTGGTGGTGGAGCTGCACCCCATCCACACACTGCATTACCTGCCAATGGAACGTCACGTTTCTCTGCCCGTTCCTCCCGAGTCTCCCCACCGTGTAAGTCACCTCTGGAATTTCTGGAACGACAGCAGGGAATTCTGGCCACCTGTCTGTTTCTCTCTGCAAAGTCCTGCCCTCTAGCTTTCCTCCCCTCAGATGCCACTTAGAATCATAGAATCTCAGGGTTGGAAGGGACCTCAGGAGGTCATCTAGTCCAACCCCCTGCTCAAAGCAGGACCAATCCCCAATTTTTGCCCCAGATCCCTAAATGGCCCCCTCAAGGATTGAACTCACAACCCTGGGTTTAGCAGGCCAATGCTCAAACCCTTGAGCTATCCCTCCCCTGACTTCACTTTCCTCCCCTCCCCCAAGTCAGCCTCTCTTCTAAGCCATTCCGCCCAGAGTGAACCGTGTGGAATCTCGCACCCCCAGGAACAAAGATGGATTTGCTCCAGTCGCTCCAGTAGCTGCTCCAGTGGACCGTTCTGTGACGAATCTGGACTTCACAGGCTCTTGTTGTTTCCAAGCTGCATATCACTAAAGCAAACCGAGACACCGGGGACTGAGTGACAGAATCCAGCAGGAGTTTTCAGCTTCATCTGGGCACCATGCCCTTCTGGCTAGCTGGAGTCAGTTTCAGGGAGCCGGGGCCTGCGGGGTCAGAGGGGCTTGGGTCCCCTGAGCATCAGAACAGAATTCATGGGACACTACTCTTACTTGGTGCTACCGGAGCTTGAGGCCACATTCCTGTCAGATGAGAAATTACCTCCCAGCAAGAGAGTTAAGGAGCAGGTGGGTGTTTGAGTGACTGGCAGTGCATGGATTTGATCAGCAGCTGTAATTCTGAGTGCCTGGAAAGGAGCAGAGGGTGGAGAGAGGAGGCAACCTGGCACTCCCCCAGCTGCAGTGTGTTTCACAGAACAGAGGTTTTGCCATCGCTTTCCTCAAGCAACACCCACTCCCAGTTTCTCTACCTTCGAGGCAGCACAGGCCTGTGTATCCATTCCCCGGGCGCTTCCGAGGGGGTCTTTGTGGGATGTGGGGACTCAGCGCAAGGGTTTATAGGCTGTGAGCAGCCGTACAAATCTGGTTCATACATAAACCAGAGCTGGGCAATAGGGGTGTTGACTCGAGCCCTCTCAGCCTCCCTCTCCTAGGAACGTGCAGTGATATTGAGAGGAACTCTTGGGCAGAAGGTGCAGGGAGGGTCCCCAGGCCTTCCCGGCAGGTGTTTTTTCACTGTGCTGGGATCAAGAGCTTCAAATGGCATTGGCTGTATCTGTGAGGGTACAGTATAATAAGCTGACCTGTTATGTTGTTACGCTTGTATTCACCTCGTGTCTGACATTCCACCTAAAAGCAAACCGGACAAGGCTTATAAAAGGCAGTATTTCTTCACACAGCACCCAGTCACCCTGTGGAACTCATTGCCAGGGATGTTGTGAAGGCCAAAAATATAACTGGGTTCAAAAAAGAATTAGATGAATTCATGGAGGACAGGTCCAGCAATGGCTATTAGCCAAGATAATCAGGGACACCACCCCTTGATCTGGGTGTCCCTAAACCTCTGACTGCCAGATGCTGGGACTGGGCGACAGGGGATGGATACTCGATAACTGCCCTGTTCTGTTCACTCCCTCTGACACATCTGGCACTGGCCACTGTTGGAGGACAGGACACTGGGCTAGGCAGACCATTGGTCTGACCCAGTGTGGCCATTCACGTGTTCTTGTAAAGCGCTTTGGTGGTGGGGAGTCCACCTCTTATGATCCTCATGCCAGGAGTTTTCTGCAAAACAAATACAGCAGGAGAGAGAGAGCCTGAGACCATCAGGGGCAAAGCTGGCACTTTCTCAGCAGGAGCAACTCCTGCAGCTTCATTGCTCTGTGAGAAGGCTCGAGGCACCTGCTCCATCCCAGAACAGTGTGGATTGCAGTGCTAAAAAATGAGAACTTGGGAGTAAGCATCCAAGTTCTGTCCCTCTGGCCTGGTCACTGTTTAATCCACCTCTTCCGGGGTTACAAAGTCCAACAGGACAACTCTCCAATGCTATCTCCAGATGGCGTTCAGCCCCAGCTCAGGGCTCTATGCCATGACACCAGTGGCTGGCAGGGGAACCCGGGCCCACCCTCTACATTGGTTCAAACCCAGGGACCCCGCAACCAGCGATCAGGGCTGCTCAGTCCCAGTCCTTGCTGCTGTTTCCCTGGGCTCCTTCCTGCCCAGCCTTTCTCTCTCCTTGCCTGCTTCTGGGTTTGCCATTGGAGCTTCCTCTACTCCCTGTTGCTACCTCACCCCTGCCATGCCTCTTGCCAGAGTCCTTACTCCAGGGCAGGATCTCTGGGCTTACTCTGCCCTTGGAGTCTCTCCTTGTTCCTGACATTTCCCTCATCCCAGGGATCGTCTGCAGCCTCCTTCCCCAGCAGCCCCTTTCTGCTCTCAGCTGCTTGGCTCTCCAGTGCTGGGTTTCACTCTGTTAACCCTGGCCCTCCTGCTCAGGTGAGGCCGGGAGACTAACTGGCCTCTCAGGCCCTCACTAACCCCACCCGCCTAGCTCTGGTATGGGGTGCTGGGGCCTGGGTGCTGTTGGCCGGTGCAACGAAGGGGCAATTTGTATCACATCTTTGAAGTGTCTGAGAACGACTTCACTGGAAACAAACTGCAGGATTTTATTATTATTATCTGGGTTTTTCCTCCTATCTAATCCCTGCAAACAAGCCCCAGATCCTGTCAAGGGAGACAGCATAATCCATCCCTGGTAAAGAAGGGGAGACTTTATTATACAATGAAACAGATGGAAGGAGCAGCTGGGCTGCGGGAAATACGTCACTAGGGCACTGAGCTGCTCGGGCAGTGGGTGCACGAGACGTGCTTACAATGGTAACGACGATTAACGATCATCAGCTTCCACAACCAGCGTCCTCGCTGTGGGATTACTGGGAGGAGAAGTAGTGAGCCTGAGCAGGGCTGGGGTCACCCACCTTAGCATCCCTGCCCCTTGGGCCTTCACTTTTCTGAGTGCTGGTCACTGTGTCTGTTCAACCCACCTGTGTCCATTCGGTGCCATTCCTCTGTCTGTAGCGAGCTTCCCTTCGTAACGGCTCGTATCTGACCGTCCAGGTATCTAGCTGCTGCAGTGCCAGCGTCAGGGTACCGCTGGATTTAGAGAATGTGATTCGATGAGGCAGTGGCGGATCCAATTTGACTGGAATGACAATGTGACAGTAGGCGTCATTGGGGCTTGTAACAGGTGGGGCAGATGGGTAGAGGTGGTGTGTGATTTCAACAGGGCCAAGGGAACCTCAGAAACCAATCGTGTGTGCGCACAACACAAACACGGTGGTGTCCACATCACACAAAATACCAGCACAGGTGCCCCCGGCTGCCATGTTGGCAGACCCAGCAGAAAGGCCCAGGGATGAACGGCTATGGAAACTGAGCTCCACTCTTCTGCTAGCCCCATCTGGGGCAGAGCTGGGACACACGGGGGAGGAAGGGGGGGGTAACATGTGGAGCCTCCCCTGCCACTGTCGTCCTGGGGGCAGGACGAGGATGCAGGTTCCAGGCCTGTCAGTCCAGCTGCTTTCACAAGCTGTAGATTTTGCATCACAGGAAAGCAGCTGTTTGCTTCCTAAGGAGGCTCATGCAGCCCCCTGCTAACCCAGCTGCAGCAGCAAGGGAGCTGGCGTTAGCCCCCGCCCCAGCAAGGGCCAGTGCTACGAAGAAAGCACACTTCAGAGGGCTGCTTACTGGCATTCTCCAGTTGCAAAGTGATGTTCTGGGTCCTCTCAACTCTGCCTCCACTGTGGGATTCCACCCAGGCGGTGAGGTTCTGTAGGACCCGCAGTGTCCGATAAGAAAAGCTGCAGTGAGTGGAGGACTCCGTCTTGAATTCCTTGCAGGGATAGGTGCTGTGATAACTGTGGAAGGAAGAAACCTGGTTGCTGCTGTGCCAGGGTGTCCCCATTATTGACTGTAGTGCGTCCGTGATGCCGCTGTTGCCCATCCGCCCCCGGCCCACCCATTGTTACACAGGCCTTGTGTTGCTCTAGCCAGCCTTGCCCAGGGACCATGACTGAGAGGAAAGCTGGAACCCCCTGCTCTTGGCAAGGCTCATTTGCTGCTGAATCTACAGAGGATGCCTTACTCTAACCAGGCTAGATCCTGAGTGTGTCTGAGCGAGGCCTGCGCCGGCTGAGCCAGGAACAGCTCAGGGCAATATGGCCAGCAGCGATGGAAGAAAGCGAGCCAATCTTCTTCCCTACTGCTTTTGCCTTGCCTACTTGCTCTTCCTGCTGCTGGCACCAGAGGGCCTAACGCGCACACTCTGCAGCCCCAGAGCTGAGTCTTATTCCTTTGGCTGCGTGCTCAGGCCGCCTGGAATTCAAATATCTTCACCATCCACATGTACAAACTGTCTGCAGGGTTCTGCGCAGGAACTCTCGCTTGTTTCTAATGCCTTTGTATGGGGTCCTGGCTGAGAATTTAGGGAGATGGATGAATGCTAAGTTCCCCACCTCCCTGTCCAGATTCTACCCCCCACCCCATCACCTTCACTAGCATTCGACTTACCCTCCCCTCCAGTGGATTTCTGTCTTTCCATCCCCTGTCACCTTCCCTGCCTTCTATCCATCATCCTTCTCCCCAGCATCTTTGTGCATACATTACCTGACATCCCAAAAACGTACTAGTGAGTTAGTTTTGTGTGCTTTGAGATGTGCCATGAATCCTTCTCCATCACCACCACCCACTCCCTGGTGCATGATGCAGGTGGGTTTTTATTCGCTTGATCTACCTATCCATCTCTATTGTTCCCGTCACCACAGTAGGCAGACAATGCCATCACAGCACGATCCCACCCACTCACTTGGTCCCACTGTTGGGGCTTCCGACTCACCAAAACTTAAGAGTATAGGTGACATTTCCTGATGTGGGCTTAGCTCTCCAAGTGCAGATGAAATTGCATTGGGTGCAGTTCCTGTAGCAAACCAAATCAGGATCCTCAGCAGAGCCTGCGGCACACAAAGAAGCAGTTGGAGTTGTTCTTTCCTGTTCGATTTGCTTAGCAGAGGTGCAGTGTGTGTAGGGAGTAGCAGGAGGCTGGTGCCAGTGTCTGTACAGAGCCACTTAGGCTACAGAAACTCAGGGGTTTGCCACAGGGTTGTTTTCCTTTCCAGCTGCCCACACAATGGGCTACAGGTTTTCACTCCCTGCCCAGTGACCCTGCCCTCTGGAGCTGGATTCAAGGTCCAGGGCAAAACGTTACCAGGATCCATAGGAACTGCCCCACACTGCAATGGGCTGTGCCTATGTCAAAGAGAGAGCACAATCCTGGCACCTTTCCAGGCCTGGCCTGTGGTTCTAGCCATGGGCTGCCTGATCATGGTAATGGGCTAAACCCTAGCACAGGGCTGAGCATCTGCAGCATGCCTTCTTCCTCTGCTCGCAGCCCATGCTGCAGTGGCCCCCGAGGCCAGCACTTACCTCCACTTCTTTGTCTGTCTTCTGGGTTTTCAAGCCTTAAGAGATACGTTCCCCCCCCCCCCACCCCAAGTGCAAGAAAGACTATGGGATCATCTGGGGCTCTGTGGGAAGCCTGCTCCTTACCCCATCTAACCCCATCAGCCACAGGCTGAAATGAAGCGAGCCCCCCAGGGCCACAGCAGATCTGCCCTTCTCTGCAGGAAGGGAAAGAAGGGTTTGATGCTTCCAAACTGTGGGTGTGTCTGTCTGTGCGGGGGTATGTCCAAGGGTGTATGCGGGAGAGAGAGAGAGAGTGTGTGTGTGTGAGGGACTGTGACTGGTGCGTCTGTGTGCGCTAAAGAACACGTGCGGGCAGTGTATGAGTGCATGAGTGGATGAGTTTGTATGGGGCAGAGGGAGAGATTGGGGAGGTGAGAGAGAGATTCTGTTTGCATGTGGAGTAAGAGATAAGGTCTATGTGGCATTTGTGTTTGCATGAGGTGTGTGGGAGGGGGGAAGAATGTGTGTGGTTTACACGGCTCGGCTCGCTTGCAAGGCTTCTATTTCCTTCTGCTCAAAGTGTTGGTGAGTGCATCAGATCCCCAGAGGAAAATCACCTCTGGCTGAAAGGCACTAAGTAGCTACAGCCCCTATGACTTACGGGGCCACAACTCCCCAGGTGTCTCATTGGGATAGCCTGGGTGGAGGGATAATTTTCATTTGTAACATACAATGCAGTTTTGTTTGTTCTTATTGCTTTTGTAACATTATCAGGCAGGTTGTGTAAAAAAGGCCAGTAGCTGCAGCCTGCGTCCTGCTGATAGCTTTCTTTGAAAGGGTAATAAGCCTTATGAATGGGGTGGAAGCGGTAGATGTGGTATATCTTGACTTTAGTAAGTCTTTTGATACTGTCTCGCATGACCTTCTCATAAACAAACTAGGGAAATACAACCTCAATGGAGCTACTATACAGTGGGTGCATAACTGGCTGGAAAACCGTTCCCAGACAGTGGTTCATAGTCACGCTGGAAGGGCATATTGAGTGAGGTCCGGCAGGGTTCCCAGTTCTGTTCAGTATCTTCATCAATGATTTAGATCAGGGGTTCTCAAACTGGGTGTCGGGACCCCTGATGGGGTCACGAGGTTATTACATGGGGGGTCACGAGCTGTCAACCTCCACCCCAAACCCCACTTTGCCTCCAGCATTTACAATGGTGTTTAAATATATAAAAAAGTGTTCTTAATTTATAAGGCGGGTCGCACTCAGAGGCTTGCTATTTGAAAGGGGTCACCACTAAAAAAGTTTGAGAGCCACTGATTTAGATAATGGCATAGAGAGTACACTGATAAAGTTTGCAAACAATAATAAGCTGGGAGGGTTGCAAGTGCTTTGGAGGACAGGATTAAAATTCAAAATGATCTGGACAAACTGGAGAAATGGTCTGAAATAAATAGGATGAAATTCAATAGGGACAAATGCAAAGTACTCCACTGAGGAAGGAACAATCAGCGCACACGTACAAAATGAGAAATGACTGCCTAGGAAGGAGTACTGGGGTAGAGCAATCTAGGGATCATAGTGGATCACAAACTAAATATGACTCGGTGCTGTAACACTGTTGCAAAAAAAGCAAACATCATTCTGGGATGTATTAGCAGGCGTGTTGTAAGCAAGACATGAGTAATAATTCTTCCACTCTACTCCACGCTGATAAGGGCTCAACTGGAGTATTGTGTCCGGTTCTGGGGGCCACATTTCAGGAAAGATGTGGACAAACTGGAGAAAGTCCAGAGAAGAGCAACAAAAATGATTAAAGGTCTAGAAAACATGACCTATGAGGGAAGATTGAAAAAAAAATGGTTTGTTTAGTGTGGAAAAGAGAAGACTGAGAGGGGACATAACAGTTTTCAAGTACATAAAAGGTTGTTACAAGGAGGAGGGAGGTAAATTGTTCTTATTAACCTCTGAGGATAGGACAAGAAGCAATGGGATTAAATTGCAGCAAGGGAGGTTAAGGTTGGACATTAGGAAAAACTTCTTAACTGTCAGGGTGGTTAAGCACTGGAATAAATTGCTCAGGGAGGTTGTGGAATCTCCATCATTGGAGATTTTTAAGAGCAGGTTAGACAAACACTTGTCACAGATATTTAGTCCTGCCTTGAGGGCAGAAGCTGGACTAGATGACCTCTCGAGGTCCCTTCTAGTCCTACAGTTCTAGGATAAGGGGTGACATAGGATCCAGGCAGCTGGGCATCTCCGACTCAATAAGGCTGGGTGCACTCACAGGCTAGGTGATGAGCAAAGGCCCTTTCCTCCCTCTCCCCCTCTGCCTCTCAGAGGACTGGAAGCTCATTTCTCACTGTAAATGATTGTGAAGAATCGGAGGCTTTCCCCCAGCCAGGAGCCAGGCCTGGCACTGCAGCACCTTTGAGTGTCCCCAGGACACGATGAATGAGACGTCCCTTCGGGGGGCCTATGCCATTGTGGGGAGATTCAGGGCAGATGCCATCGTACTCCGACCCCCCCCCCATTTTCAGCTTGGGAAGCTGGGGGAGAAGGTCCGAGTGGCTCCCTGGAAGCAGTTGGGGGGCCAGTTTCTATGAAAGGAGACTGTTTTGTATTCAGGACTACAAAAAGGAAGGGGGAAAGCAGGGATAGGAGTAAGGCGAGCTAATCGCCTTCAGGAACTGCAGCTCCCCCGACCAGTCACGCTGCCAGCTCAGCTCAGCTCTCTGCACTAGAGACACGCAGCCTAGGAATAACTCGCCCACACATCGCCGCTTCAGGAATTCCGATGCAGGTCCAAACGTAACAGACGTTGGCCAGAAAATACGGGCTCCTGAAAAGGAGGGTTTGTCTCCTACTCGTTCTGGAAAAGCTGCTCTAGAAGGGCTTCTGCCCGTGGCAGAACAGCCGAAACTTCCTGATGGGGAATCTGAACTCGACGTAAAGAGAACCCTGCTCCCTTTTGCCCAGGGCAGGTTCTCAGCACTGAGCCCTTGTAATGGAATCGTGACCCTTTCGCGGTTGCTTTAGAAATAATCCCCAACCCAAAACAGCAACAATTTACTGCCAAAACCCTGGTCTGTGAGAGTGAGAGTCTGTGGAGGGGAAGCCTCATTATCACCCAGCATCGCTTGTCTGATGGTTCTTTTAAAGATATCTCTGATCTCCATACACCACAGAACCACTTACCGCTCAGTGCGAGCGCAGCCAGCAGCAGCAGCCAAGCCATTATCAGTCCAGTTGCTCCTGCACCATAACCGAGGGGAGCAGCACGGAGGGCTCAGCGCTTGGTGACTTTACTCCGGGCACAGTGACTGGCTCTGCAGAGTGACCCTCCCGAGTCTCACAGAGCTCCTGGACCCAGAGCAAATTGCTGACAACTCATCTGGCACTCACGTTTCCGATAAAAGGTGACAAATTTCCCCATGCATACTAAAGGTGCTCACACATTGCAGCAGAAACTGAGGTGTCATTACACGCCTCGCTTTTACCAAAAGCAAAAGAGAAACAAAAAAAAAACTATCCCACTTTGATAGGTGCACCACTCTGTTCTGTCACTTCAGGGAAGCATCACCAAAGCCACAAGATCACACCACACATAGAAAGCGGAGAGAGAAGAGCAAAGTAAGCAAAAGCATTGTGTTCTTATGAACCCCACACCGGAGTCCATCTCTATCACACAGGACTGAATCTGGAGTCTTTCAGACTCCAGTCCCTGTTACAGATGGGCAAATCTGGAGTCATTCCACTGACGTCAGTTTAGTTACTGCAGATTTACACCAGCGTAACTGAGATGAGAATCTGCCTGACACATCCAGGCGGGCATGAGTGTGTGTGTTTGGACTTCTCTTATTTCCAGAGCATGACTCCCTATGTGTGTGCGTGCGCGTGTTTGTAGGGATGTGTGAGTGTGTTTGCCATGCATGAAGAAGCTTTTCTGATGAGGTTTTCCTAGTTTTTCTGATGCTGGCATTTCTGGGCAGGATTTTCCATCCCTGGTTTATTTAGGATTTCTAAGGCAAGGTTATTTCAGAGAAAAACTAATCTCTTTAAAGAGGGGCTTTCATTATGAGGAGAACACGGAGCTACGATTCCTCCTCTGATGAAATTGTTCCATTAAGCCCTAGCTTCCCCTTTGATCGGAACCTGGCATGGGCCCTTGCTTATGATATCACAGCCTGTTGTAGAAATAACTGTGACTGTAATAAATTCAGCACAGCGGCTTCACTGGAGGATCCACAAGAGGAGCAGATGGGCCAGGATAGGAAAACCTTTTTGTTTAAATAAAGAAATAATTAGCAAACTTGCCTGGGGAGAGGGCAAAGCCCTCAGGAAAGTTTACAAGAAGCCAAGTTTTAAGTAAGATGTGTTTGAAATTTTTCCCTCATGCCAATTCCCTGCGTCTAGACTTGAAGTGAGTGGCAGTTACTGCTGTTCACCCTAGAAGACTCTCTCCTGTCTACGCTGCAATCAAACAGACAAACCCCACGACAGCACCTGTCTCAGAGCCCCGGTCAGCTGACTCAAGCTCATGCTACAGGGCTAGAACTTGAAGTGCAGACGTTCCTGTTCGGGCTCCGAAACCCAGCCAGAGGGCTGGGTCTCAGAGGCCGAGCTCCAGCCTGAGCATGAATGTCTACGCTGCTATTTGTAGCCCTGCGAACCCAGAGTCAGTTGACCGGGGCTCTGAGACTCTGTCGCACTGTTGGTTTGTTTTGCAGGGTAGATGTACCCTTAGAGGCACCTTCCAGCCAAGGGCCTCAAGCCCTTTACAAACATCAGGGAATGAAGCCTGCCACACCCTGGCCCAGAGAGGGCCCCGGGCCAAATGAGTGGTGGTGTGACCTGGTGCACAAGGTCACAGACCCACCCAGGTTTGGCCCAGCCACCCCACCTTCCCCAGCATGACGGGGGGGGCCGGGCCAAACCAGAGTGGTGCTGTGACCCCAGGTGCCAGTCACAGTGCTCAGAGCAGAGAGCCGGGTGCAGCCCGTGGGGTAGGAGCCACCATTGAGGGGTGAGTGTGGAGTGGGCCTAGATCGGGGATGGGCCTATTATAGGGTCTGCTGGCTGCCGTGAATATTCCTAAGGGTTCTGCCTCTTTTCCCATAACTAACTTCCTCACCCTAATAATATCGGGGCATCCTTAGCCTATAGGCAAGTACATTAATTATCCCAAACGTGTTAGCACATACAGCAGCTGGTTACTATGGCAATCCTGCAGCTATGCACCTGCAGAGGTTGCTGTCTCAAAATACCCCAAAACCAGTATCAACTGACTTCTCGTGGTTGCCAGTCAGCGTTTTATGCAAGATCACAGCAAAACTGCATATTGCACAATAAGATATTAAGGCATCTTGTGACTTAGGATCACCGCTGGTCAACTTACTTACATTAAGGCTTCTAGGCCTAACTGTCTTATGCTAATATCTGACAGGGTTGGGCCTGTAGGTTCTGTGCATTACTGCTAGAGATGAGATCTTATCTTAAGGTAGGTTAAAATCTAGAATGTACTGCATAAGCTACACCAAAGAGGATGCTAGAAGATAGGTATGATGAAGTGGGACTGTTCTTAATGTTTCCTCTGAATAGTGTGGGGGTGCCTCAGTTTCCCCTATGCAGTTCTTAAGTATCTAGGGGGTGGGATAAGGGTGTATGATCGTTGCAGAGCCCTAGAGGGCAGGTGTGTGCAGGGATCTGGACACAGACAATGGGCGACACCCTGTTTCCTGGCAACTGATGGCCTGGGCCCTTCCCCCCTACAAGGTGAGAGCTAAAGGGTTGAAGAACAAAGGAATCCGGTGGTGACCTGGCAAGGGAAAGGGACGAAGCCCAGAGGAGGGGGGGGCTGGAGGGAGTTTCAGTTTGGGACTGGCTGGGGACATGGAGTGAAGGGCATACGTGCTTGTCTGGCTCACTGCCCCCCAAAATGGACCCAGCTGAGGGGTCCTGTTCTCTGCACCTACAAGCTCTGTGTTAGACCATGTTCCTTTTGTCTAATAAACCTTCTGTTTTACTGGCTGGCTGAGAGTCACGTCTGACTGCGAAGTTGGGGGGCAGGACCTTCTGGTTTCCCAGGAGCCTGCCTGAGCGGACTGGCTGGGGGAAGCGCACGGAGGGGCAGAGGAGGCTGAATGCTCCGAGGTCAGACCCAGGAAGGTGGAAGCCGGGTGAGCTGTGTGTCCTGCAGACAGGCTGCTCCCAGAGAGGAGGCTTCCCCAGAGTCCTGCCTGGCTTCGCAGGGAGCAGTTCCAGAGCATCGCCCTGGGACTCCGGGACAATAGGCCCCAATCCTTTACAGGGCATCAGTTTCAGATCTTGGCCTGGGCCCCCAAACGCTTCCCGTGGGGCCCTGCCAAGGTCACATCGCAGGTCTGTGGCACAGCCAGTGCTAACCCGGTCAAGACTCTTGTCTGCAGCTGCTTGTGTATGCCCCAAACTGTGCCTGGAACGGGCTCTTCCCAGGAAGCCAATGAACTGGGAGCCTCAGGCCTTTTCCCAGCTCTTGTGCTGCGGTAGGAAACCTCCAGCCCTTCTAGGGCAGGCACGCAGTCCTCCTGCCTTCCCGCTGCCTGGCTTGTGCCCAGTGCTACAGGAGCCGCCCTGGAGCGCCCACGGCCAGGGCTACGCTGTCCCCCCAGATCCACTGGCTGCAGGGCACTGTGCACGGGGGGCTCCAAGCCGTCATGGCTGCTCCAGCACCCTGTGTCCACACGGGCCCCGCAGCCATCAGCAGGGTCCGACCCAGGATCTGCAGCAGGAACTGCAGACGTCCCTGCTGCTGGGGCTGGCGGAGTCATTCCCTTAGCCGTGTGTATGTAGCAGGCTGGTGCAGTGGCTGGGACCAGCCACTGCAGGGAGACACTATCCCAGGCCGAGGCAGCGCTTCAGAATTAGGATTAGCAGGTGTTGTTCTGGCTGTAGGGGTTCCTGGCCAGCGCTCGCACTGATAGGGGTGTCTCTGACCAGCAGTGCCCACTTCTCCCTTTGCCAAGGATCCTGATTCCACAGGGAGGGCAGGAAACATGCTGAGACCCCCTGACCCTTCTCAGCAGAGAGTGCTGTGCCTGAATTAACGTCTGAGCCTGGTCGCACACCCAGCTGGACGGGAAGAGATGCTCCAGCCCCTTCAGTCTGCAGCACAGAGCAGAGCGCGCGGGGCCTGACTGCCCAGCGTGCTGCACGTCCCTTATGCTTGGCGGTGTCAGTCACCTGACGGAGACCCTGGAACTCCCTGCGATGCCGCGGCCTTGGGCCTTCCGGCTCTAGCCATGGTCTGAGAGTCCATCCAGCTGGAGAGGAGGAGAGACACGACATGACTGATAACAAACTTGCTGGGGACAAGACCCGACCATGCTGGCAGCTGGAAATAGCTCAGCCCCCCAAATGGAGTGGGGCAGAGGCAGGGCTCCAGCATAGACAGGGCTCAGCAGAGCAGAGGGGGTGGCACCTCCAAGGGCTGGTGGGGCTGCTGCTCCCAGCCCCAAGGGTGAAATTATGGTAGTCTCTCCAGCTGGATTGGCTTGGGCCCTGTTTGAGTATCTCCGGCATCAGTCTCCAGTGGGGGTTGCTAGCTGGAATTAGTGCTTCAGGCTTTGGCAACTGGCTGCAGAAGATGCTAGTCACGTCCTTTCATGCTCTCCTGGAGGGTGCCCTGTTGCTGTTGTAAGATGTAATAAGATGGGCTTCCCTTGCCTCTCTGACATGGGCTGGGGCCATCGTGCTGGGCCCTGGTGCCCCATTGCTGCTTGCCAGTGCTCGTCTTGCAGCGTAGAGCGCTCCCAGCCTTGCACCAGCGGGGCCAGACTCTGTACCGCAGGCACTGGGCTATACAGTGAAACCTCCTCTTCGTAAAACAGCACAGATACCTGCAAAGGGTGGAACCACTGAGCTAGAGGCCAGCAAGAGGGCATGTACTCGGATAAGCCTGTCTCATCCCTCCAGCAGCCCCGGCTTGGCAGGTCCTGGAGCGACTATTTCTGCAAATACTATGGTTCCCTCATCTGGTTTCCTGCGATCACGGGAAGGAGGCTGAGTGAGTTTAACTCAGGGGACAGCAAACATGCACAGCATCTTCCTGAAAGCAGCTTCCCCTTTGATGGCGTCACACAGGGCTGCAAGGCAGATATCCGGGTACTCTGCAATTCTGTCTGAGAATTGTGAGAGAGAACCAGAGCAAGAGGAAATGTCTGCAGAAAACACAGTGACAGAGCTGCCATTCTCTGAGTGACAGAATTCACTTCCTCTCCTCTATCGTTGCGTCTGAGCCAGCAGATTGCTGGAGATTAGAATTGTAGCCCAGTAATAGGCCCAGAAAGCAAACCCCCCTTTTGGAAGGATGAACACCACCTGGCCAAGCAGAGGTGTCCACTCCAAACTAAAGGTCAGATTATACCATGTGACTGTGCTGAGCATGCTACTGGCCAAGGGCAGGCGCTAACAAGAAGAGACTGGAGGTGGCCCATCACAGATGGCTGAGGAAGACGAGAGAAAGAGAGAAGAGAAGAGAGAGAAGAAAGGGCCAGTCTGGAGCCAAAGGGAAGAGCTGCCAAGATCAACATCAGAAGAGGAAGGCAAAGGGGAGTCAGAGAGCAAGCAGATAGGCGCACAGACAAAGGAAAGAAGGAAGAGCAGCCGGTAACTATCCTGCCTGCAGGTGTGGAGGAGCAGATAGCCTGCCCTGCCCTCCACTTAAAGCAGGGAGTGGCCACTTGGCCTCATTGGGCTTTTCAATGTCAATCAGAGTTTGGGATGTGAAGAACTGTGCTGGAAGACGTGTCTCCTCAGTCACCCTGAGTTATCGTTGTGACGTTCTGTACCTCAGGGGATCACCCAGCACCCCCATGTTCATCCTTATAATATGATTGTGTGGTATCCAATGCAAAGTTTGTCATGTCGGGTGTCTTCGGAAGGCTCATGATGCACTGAACATTGTTGTTATAGTGATGTGATAGTAATTGTTGTTACAGTAATGTTATAGGTTGTAATTTCATGTATATAGTTATGAGGCTGAAAATGTGTCTTCATGGCTTAAAACAGACCCAGGCAAAAACTCTCCAGGAACAGAGGGGCAGTTCACACCTCATCAGGGCATGTATGGGACAAACCCAGCCCAGCCTCACAGGAACAAAGGACGCTGGCCTAGGCAGCAACAAAAGGATCTGTTGGACTCTCGAGTGAGTCACCCCCACTTCCACTGATCAGCTTGGCACAGCGATGAGGTAATGCTCACCTGACTCTGAAGGGGGTGGGCAAAGCCAAGAGGGAAGAAAGGACATGATAAAAGGGAGAGACTTTGCCATGCTCTTCCTCTCTCTTCCACCTCCATCTACAGATACCACCACCCAGCGACTGAAACGCTGATCAAAGGGGAGAGCCTAGCTGAAAGGCAACCAGCCAGCCTGTGTGAGAAGCGTCTACGTTTGTAAGGGCACTGAAAGTGTTAAGATCAGCTTAGAATGCATTTTGCTTTTATTTCATTTGACCAAATCCGATTTGTTATGCTTTGATTTATAATCACTTAAAATTTATCTTTGTAGTTAATAAATCTGTTTATTCTACCTGAAGCAGTGCGTTTGGTTTGAAGCATGACAGAGACTCCCCTTGAGATAACAAGCCTGGTACATATCAATTTCTTTGTTAAATTGATGAACTCATATAAGCTGGCAGCGTCCAGCAGGCAGAACTGGACACTGCAAGACGGAGTTCCTAGGGTTGTGTCTGGGACCGGAGATATTGGCTAGTGTCATTGGGTTGCACAATCCAAGGAGCAGCTTACATGCCACAGGCTGTGCGTGAACAGCCCAGGAGTGGGGGTTCTCACAGCAGAGCAGGGTCAGGCTGGCTCCCAGAGTCAAGGATTGGAGTGACCTAGCAGATCACCAGTCCGGATAACACCAGAGAGGAACGTCACAATCGTTAATGGGGCATTCACCGTTATATCCACATGCCTTGCTGTGCTCCCTGCTTTCGTGGCCAGCTGCCCACGGTGGGAGTGTTAGTGTATACAGACTCTGGTGCCTGGTGGCACTTTGCCATCTTGTCTAGCTGCACTGGGAGCAGAGGGGGGTGAAAGTGACTGGCTGCTGCTGCCCACGGTGTGGCACCAGTAACAATGGTGGGAACCATTAAGAACACAGCTATGGCTAGTGGGGCAGCATGTAAGCCCCTGGCATTTCCTTCCTGTCTCTATTGGCCCTGCGAAGCGCGGGGTCTGCTGGAGCCATGTGGACCACACAACAGCACGGGCGGGGAAGCGGGCGTTGGGTGGGATCTGTTACTCAGCTCCCGCAGATGGGCAGAGGCTGTGAACGTTTGGTGTGGCAGTCGCTGGGGCCTGGTATGGAGCAGTGTCTGGGAGCGGGCATCACGCACCGGAGATGGCTCCTGGGGCCGTTTGACATTTCAGGGACATTTCACAATGACTCATGGACACCGACCAGCCTGGCTAAGGCTGTGCCGGCACTCAGTTCGGAGCCAACAGCGCAGCCTGCCTGAATCCACCCTGGGCAGAAGAGGGGTGAGGCCAATCCAGGGCAGGGAGCGGGAGAGGCAGCCTCCCTCGCTCTCCCATGATGCTCCATTCTCCCAGGGATAAACAACTGGTTCCAGGGAGGTAGCAATGGGTGTTTGTTTCCTGGGGAGGAGATGAGGCCCCCCTGCGGGTGAGGATGGATTCCTGAGATCCCAAACAGACACAATGTCCCCGCCCGCTGCGCTGAACAAAAGCCCCAGTGAGCGCCACTGCCCGGAAGCCAGCGGCACAAGGGCTGCCTCTGAATGCAAAGCATTTGTCACAAGCCTCCCGTGTCACTGGGAGCCTGGCGATGGGGCCGGCGCCGCCACATGAGCAAACAGATGACTTAAGGCAAACAGATACGGGTGGCACCGTGGCTTGGCACAGAGTCCCCATTGTCCAGGCAAAAAGCATCCCTTTCACCGGGATCAGCCCGGGAGGGAAGGCGGCACAGATGAGAGGGCCCTGGCCAGCCCCTGCCCCTGAAATGAAGGCTGCAGGGCTTCCTTGACATGCTAAAGTGATGAATCCCCCATCACTCCCCCAGCCCCTCTGCCCAGTGAGCAGAGCCCAGCAGACACTGTCATTACCCACTGCCGGTTCTCCTGCCTCCTCCCATTATCCAGTCTCCCTCCTGACCTGGGAGTATCCCCCATTTTGTGTTGTCCCTTTGAAGCCACAGGGACAATGCAGGCCCCATGGGAGCTTCTCCCCTGTACGGAGCCCCCTGCCAATGTGGGAGCTGGGTCCCTTGTTGTGAGCACTGCACCTGCTCCGAGCCCTTCTGGGGGGCCCAGGATTCACCAGCTTCTTTGGATGCTGGGCATCATCAACCCACCTGTTCTGTTTCTCTCTCATGAACACCCACACACCAGGTGTCTCTGCTCCAGCAGCTACTCGCAGCATTTCACATCGATTCATAGATATTAAGGTCAGAAGGGACCATTATGATCATCTAGTCTGACCTCCTGCACAATGCAGGCCACAGAATCTTCAACCAGTGGGTCCTAGCCCTTGAAAGGCAAAGGATCCACCTTTCTCCCCTCTCTCTGGGGGCACTCCCCACTCAGCCCCAGCTCTAGACAGCTGTGCAGGTGAGCACCCCATGGTCATTTGGGCCAGGCAGTCGTTTCAAGGCTGGGTTATGTTTACTGTCAAATGGAAGTCGATGAGTCTCTCGAGTGGGGCTGGGTCTCTGGAAGGACTCTTCAATCGATACTCTGTTCTTCCATGCACAGGGAACTCAGCTGGGCTCGGTGAAGAGCCATGTTTGGGTTGAAGCAGGCAAAAGGCAGATTGATGGGTTTGAGGCCAAGTCACAGCGCTGAGAGACAGGAGGCAGCAGAGAAGGAAAAGTCGCAGCAGGCCAGTCAGCCAGCCCCACTCCTGATCTCAGGATAAGATTTGTTTCTGGCCGTGGAGGCTACATCCTCCTGCAGGGACCACTAACACACACAGTCAGGAAGTGGAGAGCTGAGGCTGCCCATCTGCCCAGGAGCGGTTCCAACAGAGCAGCCCATTCAGAGCAGAAGAACGACCGTGTGGGGTCGGACCTATAGTCCATCTAGCCCAGTGTCCTGTCTTCCCACTGTGGTCAGTGCCAGGTGCTTCCGAGGGAATGAACAGAACAGGGCAGTTATCTAGTGACCCATCCTCTGTTGTCCAGTCCCAGGTTCTGGCAGTCAAAAGCTTAGGGACACCCGGAGCATGGGGTTACGTCCCTGACAATCCTGGCTAATAGCCATTGCTGGACCTGTCCTCCATGAACTGATCTAATTCTTCTTTGAACCCAGTTATACTTTTGGCCTTCACAACATCCCCTGGCAACGAGTTCCCCAGGGTGATGGCGCGTCTGTTTGTTTTAAACCTGCTGCCTGGTCATTTCACTGGGTGACCCCTGATTCGTGTGCTAGGGGAAGAGGTAAATAACATGTCCCAAGTCGCTTTCTCCCCCCCCAGACAGGGATTTATAGACTTGCATCATCTCCCCCCTTAGTCGCCTCTTTTCTAAGATGCACAGTTCCAGTCTGTTTACTCTCTCCTCCCCTGGAAGCTGTTCCATCCCCTTGTCATTGTTGTTGCCCTCCTCCGAACCTTTCCCGATTCCAATAGACCTTTTTTGGAGATGGGGAGACCAGAACTGTCCACAGTATTCAAGTTGTGGGCGTGCCATGGATTTATATAATAGCGTTATATTTTCTGTCTTATTATCCATCCCTTTCTTAACATTTTCTCAGCCTGTTTGACGGCTGCTGCACAGTGAGTGGATGTTTTCAGAGAATGATCCATCATGACTCCAAGATCTCTTTCTGAGGTGGTAACAGCTAATTTAGACCCCATCATTTTGTATGTATAGTTGGGATTATGTTTTCCAATGTGCATGACTTCGCATTTATCAACACTGAATTTCATCTGCCATTTTTGTTGCCAATCACCCAGTTTTGTGAGATCCCTTCGTAGCTCTTCGGAGTCAGCTTTGGACTTAACGCTCTTGAGTAATTTAGTCTCGTCCGCAAACTTTCCCACCTCACAGTTTACCCCTTTTTTCCCAGATCATTTAGGAATATGTTGAACAGCACTGGTCCCAGTAGAGATTCCCCCCTTGGGGTACCCTGCAATTTACCTCTCTCTACTGTGAAAACTGGCCATTTATTCTTTTGGTCCACCTGGATCCCCTGCTGTACTGCCTCAGACTGTTGGTCCAGCAGGCCCCCCTCCTCTGGTGTAGGTTCAGACCATGGATCCAGCTATCTGATTCCTATACTGGCAGTGCTTAATTTGGGCCGAGGCTTGCCAGGCCTGAGCCCCTGGGCCTGGCAGTTCATAGCCCCAGCACCTCTGGGCTTGCTGCATCAGTTCTGAATGGAAAAAATGCTTGAGCCCCTGTACGTCTTTCGTTACAAATTAAGCACTGCCTACTGGCACCGGATGGGTCCATGCAGCTTTGGGATTCGTACCCCATTAGGGCACGTGGCCTCAGTTGTCAGTGCTTGGTCTCCACAGGGCACGTGAGGATGCTCTATATAAGGCAGCAAATGTGGATTACTTCTCTCCTTGTCTAATTCAGGTAGGCCCAGCAAACATTCCCTGCAGCGACTAACATGGCAAGAGCTGCTAAGGAACCCCAGCAACTAACATGGCAAGAGCTGCTAAGGAACCCTACTCAGTTAATTGATTTTAGGGACCATTCTGATCATCTAGCCCAGAGTTTCTCGGGGGGGGGGGTCATCACCCCCAGGGGGTTGTCCACGTTCATGACGTCTCAGCTGGATGACAGCAATGCAACGTACCTGGGCACGAAACAGAGCTTTCTAGGGGCCACCCCAGACTGTGGATTGAACTTCCCCAGGAACAGACTGTCCCAAACCTCTCCACCTTCCACCCCAAGTGCCAGGAGCATTGCTTGGTCCTGTCTTCTCTCACATAAATGCAGAGCAAGATGTTCCCCCCCTGCAGCAAGGCTGAGAGGACAAACGACAGGTTCCAGAAGTCAGTCGCTGCCTAATGCACTGCTGGAAGTAGGGCTCAGAGACTGACGCTGCAGGCGTGTGCCAGACAAACCCCATGCTGGCCAAGAAAGCGTTAAGGAGCCCCTGTGGGCTCAGTCAGCCCTGTCCCGCCCGCCCTGCCTGCAAGTCTTGGAGGGATGGGCTAAAAGCGTGGAGGGCCCCACTCAGGTCAGTGGGGCTGAACAGCTGATCTGCTGATGGCCAGGCCCGTGGGACTGGCCTTGGCTGACTTTGCGGGTGGTGTCTTGCCTGGGTTTCAGAGGCCGGCGCTGGCCTGCCTGAGGGGGGAGGCCGTCAAGCAACAGCCCAGATTCCTTGCGGCTGAGCTGCGGTTTGTCCTGAGCCCAGCACGGCCGCGGGGCGCTGGGCCGCCCCCTCTCGCACACCAGGGAGCCAGGCCGGGCCAGGTGCTGACAATTTCGCTGCAACCGAAAAGCAAAAGCAGAACTTGCTGCCCCGCCCCCGTTCTCCGCTGCCCTCTTCCCCCCCCCCCCATGTTCAATGGGGGGTCGCTGCGCAGGGGGGCTCCCCAAAGGCTGGGAACCAGGGCGGGGGGCGCAGGGAGGCCACCCAGGGGACCTGCTCCCCGGGACCCGCCCCTAGCTGCGCTGGCCGGACCGAGGGGCCGGTGCCCCGGCCGCCTCGCCCCAGCCCCCGGCGCTGCAGGGCGCGGGATCAGCTGACGGGCGCGGCGCAGCGCGGAGGGGCGGGCGCGGCGGCGCAGGTTGCGCGCAGCGCGGGGCCGGGAGCGCGGCATGGACGAGCCCGGCCTGCTGCGGCGGCGCGGGCTGCAGGTGAGCGCGGCGCCCCCGGCCCCGGAGCGCCCGGCTGGGGCCGCCCCGGGGGGTCGCTTCACCTGGCCGGGTCCCGGCTCCTGTCTCGGGCGCTGCGGCCGGGGGGTTCCCGGGCTGAGCGGGGTGTCCCAGGGTGTGACGGGCGGGGCTGTGTGGGGGTGAGGGATGTGATGGGGCGGTGAGGCTGTCGTAGTGAGGGGTTTGATGGGGGGCTGTGTCTGGGTGAGGGGTTTGATGGGGGGCTGTGTCTGGGTGAGGGGTTTGATGGGGGGCTGTGTCTGGGTGAGGGGTTTGATGGGGGGCTGTGTGGGGGTGATGGGGCGGTGAGGCTGTCATGGTGAGGGGTGTGACAGGTGTGTGTGGGTTTGATGGGGGGGCTGTGTCTGGGGGAGGGGTTTGATGGGGGGCTGTGTCTGCGTAAGAGGTTTGATGGGGGGCTGTGTCTGGGTGAGGGGTGTGATGGGGGGCTGTGTGGGGGTGATGGGGCGGTGAGGTTGTCGTGGTGAGGGGTGTGACACGTGTGTGTGAGTTTGATGGGGGGCTGTGTCTGGGTCAGGGGTTTGATGGGGGGCTGTGTCTGGGTGAGGGGTGTGATGGGGGGCTGTGTGGGGGTGATGGGGCGGTGAGGCTGTCGTGGTGAGGGGTGTGACGGGTGTGTGGGTTTGATGGGGGGGCTGTGTCTGGGTGAGGGGTTTGATGGGGGGCTGTGTCTGGGTGAGGGGTTTGACGGGTGTGTGTGGGTTTGATGGGGGCTGTGTCTGGGTGAGGGGTGTGATGGGGGGCTGTGTGGGGGTGATGGGGCGGTGAGGTTGTCGTGGTGAGGGGTGTGACAGGTGTGTGTGGGTTTGATGGGGGGCTGTGTCTGGGTGAGGGGTGATGGAACAATGTGTATAGTGGGGGTGCTGGGAGCCATTGAACCAAACTGTAAACTCTGCATATGATACCTTAGAGACTAACCAATTTATTTGAGCATAAGCTTTCGTGAGCTACAGCTCACTTCATCGGATACATACTGTGGAATGCATCCGATGAAGTGAGCTGTAGCTCACGAAAGCTTATGCTCAAATAAATTGGTTAGTCTCTAAGGTGCCACAAGTCCTCCTTTTCTTTTTGCGAATACAGACTAACACGGCTGTTACTCTGAAATCTGCATATGATGGAAACCAGTTCAAGCCAGGGGGTGCGGCAGCCCCCCCCAGCACCCCTAGTTCCAGCACCGATGGTGTAAAATAGGGTGCCACATGTGTACGATGGGTGTGACGGGGCTGCAAGTGTTTGGGGGGATGCACGTGTGGCAGTGGGGGGGGGTACTGGCCTGTGCATGATGGGGAACTGAGGAGCTGTGCAGAGCCAGTGTCTGCATGTGATGGGGGTGGGGGGTGCTGAGAGGCTGCATAGCACCGCAGGTGTGTCATGGGGGAGGGTTTGGGTCTGAGAGGCTGCATAGCACCCTGTGTATGTGATGGGTGGAGGGGTGGGGACAGAGGGATGCACAGAGCCAGTGTTGGCCTCTCTTGAGGGGGGGGGGCAGCAGAAAAGGCCTCTAAGCATGAGAGTGGTTCTACCCTGGCCCTGGGCGGCTTGTTCCCATGTACCATGCTGGAGTCATTTTGCTCCCCAGTCTGTGCTCTTTGCACACAGTGATCCAGGCTGGCATGCTGGGGGCCAGGGTGGCGTGTGGCATTGAGATGGAACGTGGGATGAGTCAGGCCACAAGCCATCGCCCGCAATGCCGGGGGTACCCATGCGTCCTATGCAGGGGCAGCCCCATGGCTGCTCTGAGATTGGCGTTCTGCCTGGCATCACCTGTAGCCCGTGGCTGGCTGCATACAGCTCCTGGCCTGGTGTCTTTGGCACCAGGGAGTCCAGCAGAGGGTGGGCTTGGTCCCCTGACAACTGTCTGCCCCCAGTCCATCCTCTTGGCCCTCATGCTCCAGAGGGGCGAGGGGTCAAGGTAGAGACTGGGACTGGGCGCCCAGGGTTTGCCTGCAGAGTGATGCTCTGCATGATGCAGAGGTGGGTGGCTGCAGCACCTGCAGGTGCTCAGCACAGTGCCCTGGAGGGGAAAGGCCGTTTACCCTGGGTTACGCTGGTGAATTCAGAGCCCCACGGATGGGAGGCAGAACCTGGCCCAGTAGTGAGGGCAGGGAGAGAAGGGCCATGCCCTGAGCTGCAGCGGCACCGGTCTGTGTGAGCACAGAACTCCAGTAACTTCTGCTGCAACACTGAGCAATTGTGTCCTGGCTGCTCCAGCCAAAGGAAGCCTCCTGCTGTGTGTCTATCCATTCTCCACTCAGACTCCCAGTCCGGCCGGTCGGTCCACTCCTGTCCCTTCCCCGGCTAATGTTAGGCAGTACCACTCAGAAACCTGTGTGAGCATCCCCCCTAGTGCTGTGCCTATGGCCTCTGCCTGTATGTACACCCTCCCTGCGATTGCCTGCCCCAGGCCTGCTGCAGGGGATCAGCTGGCTGTTTAGTGAGCAAGGTGTTTAGAGGAGATGAAGGCTGGGTTCTGCACATCCAGGGAACGCAGAACTTGCTGGTCAGACCCGGTGCCCCAGTATGGCTGTGGAGTGGGCAGGCTCCTGTCAAAACTAGCTTGGAAATTCCTTGGGGCAGGGACAGTCTCTTCATTTCTTCTTTAAGTGCCCCATAACGGTGGCTCTCGTTTGCTGTAGGCGGTATAAGACGAGACTGGGGTTACAAGCTACAGGCGTGACACACGCGGGAGCGAGCGCGCGACAAACAGCAGCGTTGCATGGGCAGTGGCAAGAGGAGGGAGGGGTTAGCCACCCCACACACTGCCACCCCCCCCGGGCCCCACGGAGATGTTCTCAGGGCAGTCAGGCTGGGCCACCACTTGCTGCTTCCTATGCTGCTGTTGCTGCCTTACTTTTAGCACGTTACCTCCGTGAAAGCTAGGGAGACTCTGTCTCCGTGGTCTGAGAATCCCACCCCCAGGGCAGTTTTATTTGAGAGTCAGGACTCTGGGGCTCTGTTCCCAACTCTGGTTTGCTATGTGACTTTGGGCAAGTCATGTTGTCTCTCTGTGCCTCGGTTTCCCCATCTGCAAAAGGAGCTTGTGATGACAAACCCCCGTCAGGGCTGGTCTAGGTGTACGTGGTCCTGCCTCAGCATAGGGGGCTGGGCTGGTGGTCCCTTCCAGCCCTACGGTTCTGTGCTGCTAGGGGCTTGTGAGGTGCAATCGCTGAATGTCAGCGAAACTCTCTGGGCTGTTGCACAAGGGCATGGTGTTACTGTTATTTAGTCTGGCAGCTCCCGGAGCAGGCATGCTCTGCTGTCTGCCTTGTGTTCATCTTTCTCCATTGGAATACAGCAAGTGAAATCATCCGTAAACACCCTGCAGCATGGGGGTGGGATGTGTGGGGTTGGGGTGCATAGGGAGGTGGGGTGTACAACGGCCCTCCCCCAGAGACAAATCCTTCATCAGCACAATTGCTACTCAAAGTCCTAAAATACTCTTGCCAAAACCGATTCCTTCCTTGAGTGCGTGTGACTGTGCAGGGAGGCAGGTGACCGTGTGGGGTGCTGCGCCATGGAGTGTCTGTGGGGGCATGCACGGGAGGGAGTGTTGTGCAGGGGTGCGGGACATGCAGTCTGCGAGGGCTGCGACTGTTGGGGGGCTGCTTGCTCTGTAGGAACCTGGACAGGAGCTGTTCCAGCTGTCAGCCCCCTGCAGCGTGAAGTGGCTCCCGGTTTCCTGCACTCTCTCCAATGCTGAGGTTGGGGCACGCGGCCCTTGGATCTAATCCCAAAGCGTTGAGCGTCATGGCCATCCCGATAACAAATGTTTAATCTCTAATCCCTGGCTCCGTCCCCACCACAGGGCTCGGGGCTCAACGGCTCCTCCAGGGAACCTGCACAGGGGTTGTCTCCAGCCATCCACTCCTGAGCATGACACACGGCCTCCCGTAGGCAACCTGGGGAACCGGCACCAGCCACGCAGCCCTCGGGATGGCTCCGTGCTGGCCTGTCATCTTGCAGGACGAGGGCTGCCCAGCCAGGACCCTCTGATTCATAAAAACGCTGCACGAATGTTCCCTGATTGGCCTGTGCACACAATAGACTTGTTTTCTAAACCAATCAGACTGCACCTGGTCACTAACAAACAGGATAGGGAGCATCCTGTAGGAATGATTGGGGGTGGAGGGTAATCGGGGAGGAGATAATCTGAGTAATAGGGGGGTTTATTGGGGGAGGGGATAACTGGAGTAATCGTGTCACAAACAATTTTACTTGTTTTTTTATGCGCTATCTCCAAATTTTGCTAAATTAAAACCCTTCCTTCCTGCCCCACAGCATCCCTGACTCTTCCATGCCCTGCCCTACAGCATCCCTGATCCTGCCCTGCCCCACAGCATTCCTGATTCTTCTATGCCCTGCCCTTGCCTTGCCTTGCCCCACTCTGCCTGCATCCTTTTGCTGCCTTACTGTTGGCCTTTGGGAGGCAGCGTGGTTGAGTGGGTGGAGCAGGGAGCTGGTATTGATGCGTGTATCAGAACATCTGCTGTCTGTTCCCAGCTCTGCTGCTATCCCCCTTCATGTCTCTGTGCCTCCTTCCCTACCTGTGAAAGGGGACACGACACGCAGTCCACCCCCCCGCCCCCCGCCAGCAGCCGTGTGGATTACTTAGCACTGTGGAAGACATGGGTGCTGAGCCCCGCTGGCGGGCTGAGGCCTGGCACATGCGGGCCGCAGGGGGTGGACAGAGGTTGCAGCTCCCAGAGCTCAGGATTCTGTGCACAATTCCAGCTGCCCCTGCTCTCACGAGGCAGCGACTTCTCCCCGCCCCTGCCATCCCCGGAGAATCCCTGGCGCTCCTGGTGCATCGCTGCACTGTGACATCAGTGGTTGCCATGGCAAATGCCTGCCTGCCTCTTGGCATCCCAGCTTTGATCTGGGAAGAGAGAAGCCTGAATGAAAAGCAAAGCCAGGGAACCCCCTTAGCCCCTGGGCTCCTGGAAAGGGCCTGGTGGGGCCGCAAAGGACTAAATGAGGCTGGAGAGCAGAGGATGGGGGTTGGTGCTGCTCTGACACAACGGCATGTTCTTCTGGTGCATGGAGGGTTGCAGTGCTGCTCAGGCCCGGCTTCTGTACCAGATGTGGAGCGGCTACAAAGCTCCTTCTGAGTGCAATACGCACCAGATGTGATCAGTGTAAGATCCTCTAATGCTCTGCTAGGTGGGGCTAAGGTTAGTCTAAACAAGGTAAAAAGAAAAGGAGGACTTGTGGCACCTTAGAGACGAACCAATTTATTTGAGCTTAAGCTTTCATCGGATGTAGCTCACGAAAGCTTATGCTCAAATAAATTGGTTCGTCTCTAAGGTGCCACAAGTCCTCTTTTTCTTTTTGCGGATACAGACTAACAGGGCTGCTACTCTGAAACCTGCCTAAATAAGGTGTTACACACAGCGCCACCTAGTAGCCGACCAGTGTAATAATTTAGCATAATATTCCATCTTCCCCTTTGCCTTCTACATTTCTACCACTGACAAAATTTACATTATCATCACACTGTCTTTGAGGTTCAGCAAGGATCAGTCTGTTACGTGTCTCTGAATTGTACTGGTTTTCTAATGACACAAATGGAACATATAACAACTTGGCCATCTGCCTGCACATTAGTTGTCACGACTGGCTGTGGTGGGTTTGGAATCCTTACGTCATCTTTTCTGCATGCGCCATCCATAGCATTTGCTCTGTTGATTGTTCTTTCTGAGGAACAAACTGTAGATGTTGATGGTTTCTGTTGAACTCCCCACTGCCAATCTCAATTGCATATTAGCCCTGAATTCTTTTTCTATGTGACAGCTGGAGTTGTCCGTCCTTTTTCTCCATCCAGGTTGACACAAACATGATCACCAGTTTCTAGACTCGGCAGTTCTCTGAGTCACATCTGTTATAAAAGTGTTCATAATCTCTTTTTGCTTTTCTATCCGATTTGGCTAGTCTCTTACTGTCTGGCCACTTTGGAGATAGATTCTTTTCCAAAGTTGGAATGGTAGTTCTGAGTTGTTTTCTAATCACCTGTTGTGCTGGACTATATCCAGGAGCTATTGTAGGTGTTGATCTGTAGCTCAGAAGAGCAAGGAAAGGATCTTCCTGCTGTAGCATTTTCATGGCTGTCTGTACATCTATCTCAGCCTCTCCATTTGCTTGTGGGTAGTATGTGCTGCTGATAATACGATCAAAATCGTATTTCATTCAGAATGACTTAAATTCTGCTGCAGTGAATTGTGTGGCCTGTTGTCCATCAATAGTTCTTCTGGAATACCAAAGTGAGCAAAAATGCTTGTCAATTGTTCAATAACACTGTGTCCCAGTTCTGTCCTTCAAATACATTATTTCTATATGCATGGAAAAATAGTCCACTATGACCAGATGATGTCCACTGAATTGCCATAAATCTGTAGCTAGTCTCCTCCATGGTCTCTGGTGTTTGTACACTGTAGAGTTCAGCATCGTCTCTTAAGCTGATTTGTAGGGGATCCCCTTTTAAAAGTCCAGTATCATCAAATAATCCATTGAGTCCTTTCTCACTTGGCCCCTCATGGCTGCCAGCCTGCATCTGAGAAGGTCTGTTTTTAATTGTAGCTGCTGTGAAAGGTTATCTGTTAACCCAATAAACAGCCTGTCCCTAATATTTTCATGTTTTGCCGTCCCCAAACCAAGTTTGCAGTGAATGCATGGAGAGCTCTTAGAAAACAGTCAACATTTTCTCTTGTTTCTTGAATTCTCTGGTGAAATAAAATGTGCTCTTTCATAAACCACATTTCTCTGAGGTGTAAAGTATACATCAAATGTAACCAGGACCCTTTCCTAGTCACCTCTATGACTGGCATCAGTAAAGGGAAAAGATTTAAAGATATACTCTGCTTGCTTCACCGGAGCATCGATTAAAGAAGATACCTGAATATCATCCATTTCCTGGTGGAGCTTGGAAGCAATGCAAAGTCTTGCTTCCAGGCTGTTCACGCTGAAGGTTTGTCACAGCTGACGTTCTCCGGGGCCCACTGGAGAGGGAGAGGTTGGAGAGATCCTGCAACCATTGGTGCTTTGTTCCTTGTTGTTTCTGTTCTCTGGCCCTAGTTTACTTTTGACACCAGGGCGTGCCCCTGGGCCAGATGTAGAGGGGCTACAGAGCTTCCTTCTGGGAGAGAGACACCCCAGTCTTTTGTGTTCTGCCCGGTGTGGCTGAGGTTATCTTAAATAAGGTGTGTCACACACAGCTCCACCTTGCGGCTGGACTGTGTAATACAGTTTAGCATTCCATTACTGTACCATGGGTGGGGGTTTCCCCATTCTGAGATGGGGCGAGACAGGCTGTCCAGGAAAGAGGTGTGCGGGCACACATGCGTGTGCATGGACGGCAGGGGTATATGTGGTGGGGTTGTGCTTATGTGTGGATGTGTCTGAGTACATGTAGGGAGCACACATGCGTGGGCATGTGTCAGTGGCCATGTTGTTGGGGGTGTGTGTCTGGGGGAGCAGATGTGAGTGTGTGCGAAGGCCCTAGAGTCGTGCCAGTAACTCTGTGTAATTTCACATCTGTGTCTAAGCTGCTTACAGGGGCTGGGCAGGGCTGGGGCAGGGGCGCTGGAGAGGTGCGTTTGTTAGCTTGTCGCTGGAGAGCGTGGGAATCTGCAGGTGTGGGGCTCAGGGTGTTAGGCCTCCGGCTGCTGGCAGGGCAGTGGAAGAAGCACCAGCCTGGGCAGGGGAATGTTCCTCCACTTCAGTGCGTGCACAGGCAGCCCCACGTACAATGACACACACACAGAACCTACCGTTTGTGCACGCACCGTGCACCCCACCGAACTCACTGAGTGGCGCCTGCGTCTGCGCCCCCAGATGCAGTTGTTCCCAGCACCACCCTCTGATATTCCCAGGGGCCTCCGAAGAACTGACCTTTGTCCCCTCATGCCACACGCCAGCAAACCGCTCTTGCAAAAATGTGCCCGAGGGGAAAAGTCAACAGGGCTCTCATTGCTGCTTGCGGGCTGCTCCACACATGCTCTGGGCTCACGCTGGGCAGGTGCCAGGCCTCCAAGCAAAGCATCATGGGATGGGCAGCCTTTCGCCCCCAGCCCAGGGGCTGAAATGCAGCTTTGCCAGCTGCTGTACGTCTCTGTTTTGCTTCCCTCCCCCAGGTGTCTGTCTCCCTCCTGCATGCTGGGGTTAGGGGTCTTTGCAGGGAAATGCCACTCACTGTGCCCGACCTGGGTAAGGGAGGGGATCCGCCAGGGCTCTGCGATTTGTTAGACGTTTGCGGGGGGGGGTGGGGAGTTTACAACCGTGGGAGAAGCTGAGCATGCTGCTCCCACAAGACTCAGAACACGAGACAGGGTCATGGGGTGCTGATGTTCGACGTGGCTAGGGTCGCTTTCAGGGCAGCGTCTGTGTAAGCGGTGCCTCGGGGAGAACCCAGACGTGGGGAGCCCAGACACCCATCCATGCCCAGGCCACGGCGCCGACAGCAGTCTGACCCCGAGGAGAGGTGACGGACCTGAGACGCAGGAAGAGGCTCAGCAGGGCTGCAGCTTGCCAGGATACGTGAGAGCAGAGCTGTGGGACACTGCAGGGGGGAGTGTGCTCAGCCGGCCTGCCCTGGGCTCCCTACTCAGAGCATGGCGTTCTCAGCCTCCCCTGCTAGGCCGAGGGCTGGCTCCCCCAGACGAGGCGCACGCCTCTCCATGTGGGTCTCAAAGACCTTCAGAAACCTCAGCCAGCGAGGCCGTGCACGCCCCCAAAGAGAGAACTGTCCCAGACGTGCCCAAGGACCCGCACTGTGCCAGCCTGGGAGCGAGAAAGAGAACCCAGGAGTCCTGCCCCTCGTCCTGTTGTTAGCAGCCAGAACTAGCGCCCAGCGGCGAGGCTCACGTGGTGGCAGGGCTGGTTGGGAGCTGGAGGAGGCTGAGCTGCAGCCATTTGTCTCCTCCCAGCTGGCAGAGGGGGCAGGGGCAGAGCCTGTGGCGGGCTGTGGGGTCTGATGCGCTGGCTGGGCACCGTGCCTGCCTGAAATCCCCCCGGCTGCTCTGGGGCTGCAGCAGGCACGGTGCTGGCAGCAGCTGCCATGGCACGGCCGGGGGGGCGGCTGGCTGACCCCTCTCTTCTCTGCCCTCTCATTGCAGAAGGAGCTGAGCCTGCCCCGCAGAGGAAACATGTAAGTACGAGCGACGGACGCCTGCCCAGCCCTGCTTTTCAGCGTGAGCTTTAAGGTCCAACTGGCCAGAACCTCTGGGACGGGATTTCTCCCGGGAGAGAGTTCTGGCCCTTCCCTTGTGCTGCGGGCCCCAGCTGGGACTGGATGGCACCGTGGTCCCTGCTGGAGTCGGGGGAGGGGGGTGCCTTTTTAAGGGTGTCATTTTTCTTTGCTCAAATCATTTCCCTGCTGGAACGGGCCCCCGGGGTGTGGAGCTCCAGCGATATGCCTCAGTCGCAGCCAGCCCTGGGGCTACCCGTGGCAGGGCAAGGCCGGGGGGTTGGGTGCAGCAGGGGCTGTTTTGAAGGGCTTGGTGGCGGTTTGCTGTCTCCCTCCGGGCGGCTCCGTGCTCAGGGCGGCTCCGGGCCAGGCAGGCTCCGGCCCAGGCAGCACTGGAGGCTCTGGCCTGAGTCTCTCACTGGTACGCTGGGGAGGGACTGACGTTGGAGCTGCCCACTCGCCCCGGGGCGCTTTGCTCTGAGCTGGGGGAGGCCGGGCACCGAGACAAATCCCTCCTGGCATTATGCCAGTGGGGTCGAACCAGGGATGGGTTCGGTCCTGTGTCTACAGTGGCACCTCAGGGCCGTGCCGAGGCCTCTGCCAGGAGGCAGGGAGCCTGCGGGGCCTGGACTGTGGGTGGGTTTGGCCCATTTTCCTCTGATGCAGTGTGGAAACCCAAGTGAACCTGAAGGCCAAGCTCAGTTGCCTTCCCAGGCTCAACCGCCCTGCGGGCTCCAGGGTGGTGCCCAGTAGGGGCTGGGGAACACAGGTTAACCCTTTGCCTGCTGATCTGTGCACGTGCTTGGGCCGTGCAGCACACGGGGGTTGGGGGAAGTTTTCGTGGCTGTGCCAAGGGCTCGCCCAGTGACGCCAGGACTAGCCGCCAGACAGACCTGCGATGCGAAGGCCCGTCCTGGTGGAGGGTTTGCGTCTGACCCCTGCACTGACTCCCGTCTGGACCAGGGCCTGTGGATGAGACCCGCAGTGGGCTGGCAGCCAGGGCCTGGGAGTAGCCCGGCCTCCCGGAGGGGGGCAGATCGCCGTGGGGCTGAAGGTTGCCCGGACTCCGGGCAAAGGGCTGAGAGCTGGTGTCACGTCTGATGCAGCTCCAGGAAGGGAGCCCAGACTCAAGACTCAGTTAGCCGAGGCCAGCGCCGGCTCACGGGCCTGTACTTGGCCCAGGCCCTACGGGAGAGCGCGGGGGGGGCGGGCTCCTGGCGGGGGCGGGGGGCACCTGGACCTTGCACAGCCCGGGGCTCCCCTCGGATCTGCAGGGGCCCCTGCCACCTCGTGCCCCTGGCTCCAAGGGGTGGGTGCTGGGTCTGGGACCGTCCCCTGCAGCGCCCCGGCGGGTCGGGCCAAGGGGGGGTGGCGGCCCCGGTGCGCCGGGAGGGGCCCCGCGCTGCGCCCGGCCGTGCTGGGGGCGGGGAGGGGGCACGGAGCCAGCCCCGCAGAGCGCGTCGTCCCTGCGCCGGGGCGGGGGCCGCCTCCCCCTGCGGGAGCCGCAGCCCCTGAGCGGCGGGCGGGGGCGGCCGGTGCCCAGATCGCTCCAGCGAGGCTGGCGCCTGGTGCCGGCCGCTGCGCTGCTGGGAGCCGGGCCGGGCCGGGCCGGGCCGGGCCGGGCGGGGCGGCCGCCCCCCCCCCAGCCATGAAATCGCGGAGGGACCGGCTGAAAATCCCGTCTCTGACCTTGGAGTGAGTCCGGGGCGCGCAGGGTGCGGGGCTGCGCTGCGGGGGGGCTGCGCGGTCCCAGGGGTCCCCGGGCTGCCCCCTGCGCGGCGGGACCGTCTGTTCCCGGCCGGGAGAGCGCAGGGTCCGCGGACCCTTCCCCAGGGAGAGCCGGCGGCGGGGCGCGCTTCTCTGCGCGGGTCCGCCGGGGCCTGGCTGGAGCCCGGCGCGGGGAGGGGGACCCGTTCCGGTGCCCCTCACTCCCGACCCGCAGCCCCTGCCTCCCCAGCCCTGGGCTCCCCCCACCCCGCTCTGCCCGTGCCCCTCACTCCCGACCTGCAGCCCCTGCCTCCCCAGCCCTGGGCTCCCCCCACCCCGCTCTGCCCGTGCCCCTCACTCCCGACCCGCAGCCCCTGCCTCCCCAGCCCTGGGCTCCCCCCACCCCGCTCTGCCGGAGCCCCTCACTCCCGACCCGCAGCCCCTGCCTCCCCAGCCCTGGGCTCCCCCCACCCCGCTCTGCCCGTGCCCCTCACTCCCGACCTGCAGCCCCTGCCTCCCCAGCCCTGGGCTCCCCCCACCCCGCTCTGCCCGTGCCCCTCACTCCCGACCCGCAGCCCCTGCCTCCCCAGCCCTGGGCTCCCCCCACCCCGCTCTGCCGGAGCCCCTCACTCCCGACCCGCAGCCCCCTGCTTCCCCAGCCCTGGGCTCCCCCCACCCCGCTCTGCCGGAGCCCCTCACTCCCGACCCGCAGCCCCCTGCCTCCCCAGCCCTGGGCTCCCCCCACCTCGCTCTGCCGGAGCCCCTCACTCCCGACCCGCAGCCCCTGCCTCCCCAGCCCTGGGCTCCCCCCACCCCGCTCTGCCGGAGCCCCTCACTCCCGACCCGCAGCCCCTGCTTCCGCAGCCCCTGCTTCCCCAGCCCTGGGCTCCCCCCACCCCGCTCTGCCGGAGCCCCTCACTCCCGACCTGCAGCCCCTGCTTCCCCAGCCCTGGGCTCCCCCCACCCCGCTCTGCCGGAGCCCCTCACTCGCGACCCGCAGCCCCCTGCTTCCCCAGCCCTGGGCTCCCCCCACCCCGCTCTGCCGGTGCCCCTCACTCCCGACCTGCAGCCCCTGCTTCCCCAGCCCTGGGCTCCCCCCACCCCGCTCTGCCCGTGCCCCTCACTCCCGACCTGCAGCCCCTGCTTCCCCAGCCCTGGGCTCCCCCCACCCCGCTCTGCCCGTGCCCCTCACTCCCGACCTGCAGCCCCTGCTTCCCCAGCCCTGGGCTCCCCCCACCCCACTCTGCCGGAGCCCCTCACTCGCGACCCGCAGCCCCTGCTTCCCCAGCCCTGGGCTCCCCCCACCCCGCTCTGCCGGAGCCCCTCACTCCCGACCCGCAGCCCCTGCCTCCCCAGCCCTGGGCTCCCCCCACCCCGCTCTGCCGGAGCCCCTCACTCCCGACCCGCAGCCCCCTGCTTCCCCAGCCCTGGGCTCCCCCCACCCCGCTCTGCCGGAGCCCCTCACTCCCGACCCGCAGCCCCCTGCCTCCCCAGCCCTGGGCTCCCCCCACCTCGCTCTGCCGGAGCCCCTCACTCCCGACCCGCAGCCCCTGCCTCCCCAGCCCTGGGCTCCCCCCACCCCGCTCTGCCGGAGCCCCTCACTCCCGACCCGCAGCCCCTGCTTCCGCAGCCCCTGCTTCCCCAGCCCTGGGCTCCCCCCACCCCGCTCTGCCGGAGCCCCTCACTCCCGACCTGCAGCCCCTGCTTCCCCAGCCCTGGGCTCCCCCCACCCCGCTCTGCCGGAGCCCCTCACTCGCGACCCGCAGCCCCCTGCTTCCCCAGCCCTGGGCTCCCCCCACCCCGCTCTGCCGGAGCCCCTCACTCCCGACCTGCAGCCCCTGCTTCCCCAGCCCTGGGCTCCCCCCACCCCACTCTGCCCGTGCCCCTCACTCCCGACCTGCAGCCCCTGCTTCCCCAGCCCTGGGCTCCCCCCACCCCGCTCTGCCCGTGCCCCTCACTCCCGACCTGCAGCCCCTGCTTCCCCAGCCCTGGGCTCCCCCCACCCCACTCTGCCGGAGCCCCTCACTCGCGACCCGCAGCCCCTGCTTCCCCAGCCCTGGGCTCCCCCCACCCCGCTCTGCCGGAGCCCCTCACTCCCGACCCGCAGCCCCTGCCTCCCCAGCCCTGGGCTCCCCCCACCCCGCTCTGCCGGAGCCCCTCACTCCCGACCCGCAGCCCCTGCTTCCCCAGCCCTGGGCTCCCCCCACCCCGCTCTGCCGGAGCCCCTCACTCCCGACCCGCAGCCCCTGCTTCCCCAGCCCTGGGCTCCCCCCACCCCGCTCTGCCGGAGCCCCTCACTCCCCACCCGCAGCCCCTGCTTCCCCAGCCCTGGGCTCCCCCCACCCCGCTCTGCCGGAGCCCCTCACTCCCGACCCGCAGCCCCTGCTTCCCCAGCCCTGGGCTCCCCCCACCCTGCTCTGCCGGAGCCCCTCACTCCCGACCCGCAGCCCCTGCTTCCCCAGCCCTGGGCTCCCCCCACCCCGCTCTGCCCGTGCCCCTCACTCCCGACCCGCAGCCCCTGCTTCCCCAGCCCTGGGCTCCCCCAACTCGCTCTGCCGGAGCCCCTCACTCCCGACCCGCAGCCCCTGCCTCCCCAGCACTGGGCTCCCCCCACCTCGCTCTGCCCGTGGCCCTCACTCCCGACCCGCAACCCCTGCCTCCCCAGCCCTGGGCTCCCCGCACCCCGCTCTGCCGGAGCCCCTCACTCCCGACCCGCAGCCCCTGCCTCCCCAGCCCTGGGCTCCCCCCACCCCGCTCTGCCCGTGCCCCTCACTCCCGACCCGCAGCCACTGCCTCCCTAGCCCTGGGCTCCCCCCACCTCGCTCTGCCCGTGCCCCTCACTCCCGGCCCGCAGCCCCCTGCAATTCCAGTTCTGGACTCCCCCCACCCCGCTCTGCCCGTGCCCCTCACTCCCGGCCCGCAGCCCCCTGCAATTCCAGTTCTGGGCTCCTTGCACATAAACAGCTGTGCTGGTGCTCCTCTCTCCTTAGCTTCCTGGTAGTCCAGCCCCACCCCCCAAGGGGCCTCTCAATCCTGACCCTCAAGACACCCCATAGAAGCCCCACTGGAGGGTCTGTGCAGCCTGGAGGAGTGTGGCCTTGAGTCGCTGCTGGCCAGCGCTAGGGTGCATGAGGCGCTGGAGGGGGTGGGCATTTGAATTCACACTGGTCTGGTGCATCTTGCTTTACAGTTTGTCTCCAAGTAGCCAGAGCCCGACCCTGCTCAGCCCCTGCAGTCCCTGCAGCCCCTGCAGCCCGTTACTAACCCTGCATCCCTGGAGGTAAGACCCTGCGGTCCCCTAGCACCACCCAGCACAGCTGGGGCTGGGACAGAGCTGTCAGGGAGGACGGAAAAAGGGACCAGCCCTGGGGGCGCCCTGGGGGATGCAGCAGGCTGTAAACCCTCTGGTCGCAGTTCTGAGTGGGAGCCCCTGGTGGCAGCGGCCCGGCCCTTTGCACGGGGCAGCATGGTGCAGATCGACACCCTCCTGGGCAGGACAGGCAAGGGAGGTTCCTGCTGCAGCGCTGAACGCACCTGCTGCCCTGCTCTAGGGCCAGGCGCGTCTGAGTGCTGCCGTGGGCTGTGCTCTGCCACGCAACATCCCTTGTACCGGCGGGGGACACGTTCCAGCCTCGCCAGGACAGCCGGGGGAAAGCGCCCATCCCTCCTCTGCACTTGGGCCCCCAAAGGGGCCTGAACCTTCTGGCTGAGACTGCCCGTGAATGGCCCCGGGGGGGTGGGGGAGAGTGAGTCAAGGGGGTCCAGCCAAGAAACCCACTGTGTCATACCCGGGATCGTCTGGTCAGTGCGGGGCTCAGTGCCCTGCTGCACCCCACTGTCGCTGTGCAATTAAACTGCCCCCTCCCCTCAAACAGCTGGACGGGCGGTGACAGCGAGGGGGGATGGGGAGGGTGGCTTGGAAGCCTGCAGCTGGAGTCGTGATCCAGTGTGTGGCCCATGCTCCTCCTGCCGGATAACGTGTGGAGCTGCAGGAGTTTCCTAGCACTGCCTGTCAGGACCGGACACCGCAGGGCTCGGGTGCGAGGGGCCCTCGTCTGGACTGGGTGCCACCCGCGCTTGTGGCAGGTGACCTTGTTTCTCTTGGTATGAAACGGGGCCAGTGCCCGAGTGCCAGCACCTTTAACCCCAAGCTGGCAGCCTCCCAGCCCATTCTCTGCATCTCTGTCATGGGGGACAGGCTGCACGGCTGCCTTCTCCAGCCATTCCCGCTTGTCAGTGACCCCCGCTCTGAGCACTCCTGTCTCTGACGCTCTGCGAGTCGGGCTGGGGGTCCTGAGTGGGCTGGCTCTGCTCATGGCTGTGTGGGTCGGGTCTCTCCAGGCTGGGGGTGGGGGTATCTCTGTGGGGGGGTTGGCTCTTGGCTGTGTGGGTTGGCCCAGGCTGGGAGGGGCTGGCCCTGTGGGTCAGACTGGGGGGCCTCACTCTCGGCTGTGTGGATTGGATTGGGCTGGGGGGGGGGCAGCTGTGTGCATCGGGCTGGCGCAGGGTCTCAGCATTACGGGCTATTAGTTCACCTCTTCCCCTTGTCTCTGGTTCCAGCAGGGAGCGACCGTTAATGGGGCACTGGGAAGGGTTTTGTCTGACAGGTTAATTCCCACCCGGCTCCTGCTCCATCTGCAATGGGGCATTAATGCTGGACTCCAGCTGGAGGGGCAGGTCCTGCCTGCCCCACACACATCCAAGCAGATCCAGAGCCAAGCTCCTTCTGGCCGCGTGGCTGTGCCCTGGAGAGAGACCAGCTGGATCTGAGAGCAGTCGGACCCTGTCTGCCATTAGCCGGACAGACACGTATGTGACAGCTGGGAATTGTACCCTCTGTGTGTCTCTGTAACTGTGCCCATGGCTCCCTGGGGTGCTGCTCCCAAAGCGTGCCCAGCAGCACAGGGGGTGAGGGCAGTTCTGGTGGCAGGGACTCAGGGAGCAGGGTGTGGGGAGACGCTAGGCAGCTCCTCTCGATGCCAACGTGTCTGTTTGCCCCGCAGGACGCAGCCTTGTGTGGAGAGGGCGGAACGTGTCCTGGGTATTGCAGAGCTGTCATGGCAGCAGGGAGGATGCACCCAGGACTTGGGCAGTTTCCCAGCTGTTTGCTTTCTCTGGCTTGGCTGGAGGAGGCTGGCGCTGCTCAGTGGGGGGCAGCACGGGTGGGCCCCGTGGTTCCCAGTGGTTTTCAGGCACTCCAGGGCCCCACTGCACCAGGCGAAGGGCCTGTGGCTGAGCCAGTGGCGTCGTGCTCGCCCCCAGGCTGCAGGGGGCGTTTTCTGGAGCCGAGTTCCCTTCCCAGTAGCCCTGTGCCCCTGGGGAGGGCTGGGGGTTCGCGCTGTCTGGCGGCAGCTCCTTCTTCTGACCCTGCAGGGGCTCCGGGGGAGTTGGGAACGTGTCAGTGCCCGTTGTGTCTCGCGCCCGCCCCCCCCCAGCTCACAGCCCCCCAGGGAGGGGCTAGGGTTGCCAATTCTCTAATCACACAAAACCGAACACCCTAGCCCCGCCCCTTGCCTGAGGCCCCGCCCCTTGCCTGAGGCCCCACCCACTGCATTCCCCCTCCCTTGCTGTCTTGCTCTCCCCCACCTTCACTCACTTTCACGGGGCTGGGGTAGGGGTGCAGGAGCGTGTGAGGGCTCCGGCTGGGGGTGCCAGCTCTGGGGTGGGGCCAGAAATTAGGAGTTCAGGGTGCGGGAGAGGGCTCTGGGCTGAGGTAGTGGTTTGGGATGCGGGAGGGGGTAAGGGCTCTGGGGTGGGGTTGGGGAGGAGGGGCTTGGGGTGCAGGAGGGGGCTCCAGGCTGGGGCCGAAGAATTTGGAGTGTGGGAGGGGGCAGCAGGTTGTGGCAGGGGGTGAGGGCTCTGAGGTGGGGCTGGGGAGGAGGGATTCAGGGTGTGGGAGGAGGTTCTGCGCTGGGGCAGGGGGTTGGGGTGAGGGCTGTGGGGTAGGGCTGGGGATGAGAGGTTTGGGGGGGCTCAGAGCTGGGGCAGGGGGTTGGGGTGCAGGGGGGTGTGAGGGCTCTGGCCTGAGGGTGTGGGCTCTGGGGTGGGGCCGGGGATGAGGGTTTTGGGGTGCAGGAGGGGGCTCTGGCTCAGGGCAGGGGCTTGGGCGTGGGCTTACCTCCAGCGGCTCCCAGTCAGCGGCGCGGCGGAGGGGCTGAGGCAGCATGCCATAATGTCGGCATGGCCAACTCGGGCGAACCTGAGACTGAGCCTCTGGCCATGGGCTGCCCTGCCCTCAGGTCCCTGTTTTCTGGGATTGAAAGTTCAGGGTGGCCAAAAAGGGCGGAGAAGCAGGTGGCCAGTGGCGGGAAGGGGACCCCTCAGCACAGGGAGCCTGCAGGCTCAGGGCTTGAGAGGCTGCGTTTTTCCTTTGCAGTCTCATAAAGAGGCACTTTCCTCACTGAGCATCAGGCTGGGAATGAGAAGGACGGCTTCCTGGGCAGGCCGAAGATCCATGTTTCTCATGAGGTCCGATCTGGTGGCAGCAGAGACGAGGGTCTCAAAACCTTACAGCTGCACTGGGTACTTGCTTACAGCTAACGGGAACACGGTGTGCGTGAGCACGCTCTGCTCTGTGCGTGCGTGTGACTTTATTCTGTGCATCCTGGTGTACACACTCTATCCCAAAGTGCTTTGCTGAATTGATGCGTTTACCGAGTCTGACTAAGGACAGGTGGGGAAGAGGGAGAGAGGTTTGGGGCAGGGCCAGAGAGAATGGGGCTGTGTTCAGCTGAGATCTGCTGGGGGTCAGAGATGTAGGAAGGCTGATCCAGATGAAGCCTGCTCCTGCCCCAGTGATGGTGATTGTTGAGTGAACAGAGTGAGGGAGGAGAGGCACAAGATCCAGCTGTAGCTGTGGTGGTGAGGTGGGTAGGACCCTGGATCCTGCACACACTGGAGTGTGGGTCGCTGGCACAGGGCAGGCCTTAGTGAATGGCTGGTCTGCACCAGGAAGCTGCATGTGTGTATCTGTTACACTTGGTGTTATCCTTTTCCAGACAAACCTACTGTGATCCCCAAATCTGGATTCTCTGAGATCAGCCCAAGGGCCTAGTTCACTGCCTTGGCATTAGCGGTGCAGGATCAGGGCTCTGAAGCCCCTCCCAAAAGGCGTCTCTCCTACATTACACGTGCAGGTACCTGGTGCTGGTGGCACTAACCTGCTAAGAGGGTCTGAGTGACACAAGCCATGTCACAAGGGCATCAGCCGAACGGCTCATGTTTCGTCTCACCAGGATGTTAGCCCGGTTCTGGAACCCTTTGATTCCTTCCTCTCGCATTAATTAGACTTGAGTGCATATTGAACGCAGTCAGTTTGCTCTGTGTGTTTATTTGTGCTTGTGTGTGTGTGGCTGTGCAGACTCCACATATGCGCCCAACCAGCCCAGCATATGTTGCTGATAAACCAGAGGCTAGAGACCTTTTTTGGTTGGGTGCATTTTTACATGCGCAAAGGTGGGGGGTCCATAATGCTTTGCTCTCTCATGGTCCAGCAGAGGCAGTTCTGCTGGCTTGCGCCACCCAGCATCTGTCTGGGGAGCTGGGAATTGACTTGCCATTTTCCTCCTGGAGGAGTCTCCCAACCTGTAAATCCAACCCCCCAGCTGTGGGACTGACACTCCTCTTGAGAAGAGCAGGTCCGGGAGTGCAGGGAGCCCTCGGAACATCCTAAGAAAGAAAAATTCGAAACCTTCCCCAAGCTGAACCCAGGAGAGACCCTGGGGTGCTGGTGGCTGGTCGACTGACTGTGAGCTTCTCAGTGGTTTGTGTTTCTCCATTAGTAAGCTGGCAGTAGGGGCACCAAGGTCTAAAGGGATGAGCTGCCATATTACAGAGAAGGAATTCATTGAAGTAACTGCACAGAAACTAAGAATCACCTCTTCTCTGTGGAGCTTAATTAACCTGCTAGAGAGTTTGATTCTGCTTCATTATGGCCCAGAATTATGCAGGTTCTTTCTCCAGTAGTTATTCTTCTTTCCAGAGGGGAAAAGATGCACTAAACCAAACCACACTGGGGAGATGCTGCAGTGCCACAAAGCTCATTCCAGATGTCGGTCGCAGTTGGGGACAGATGTGTGCATTCAATATCTCTCCAATTTCAGAATACACTGCAGGGAGGTGGGGACTCACAGACTTTACGGTCAGAGGGGACCATCGTGATCGGCTAGTCTGACCCCCCCACATTGCAGCCACGGAACCTCACTCACCCACCCACCCCTGCAGTAGACCCCTAACCCCTGCCCGAGTTCCTGAAGTCCTCAAATCATGGTTAAAGACTTGAAGTTACGGAAAATCCACCATTTACACTAGTTCAAACCTGCAAGTGACCTATTCCCTACGCTGCTGAAGAAGGCAAAAAGTGTCACTTTCCTGAGTGAAACTTCTATAGGAATAGAATCCTGGGGTGGCAGGTGCTTGTTTTTGAGGATTTTGTTGCTGATGTTTAGTTCTTAGGCCTGTTTGGTTTCATTCTTATACAGGTAGGATTATGGGACCAAATTATCTTAAATCAGTGGGGTTGCACCTGTTTACTCAGGCAGAAAATTTGGCCTAGGTAATCTGCAAGCAAGATAGTAGTTCCAGAATGATTCTTCAGTGTTTCAGGCCACGAGCCTGACCTTTCATGGCCAGAGAGAACTCCCTTTAAAGTCTCTGCCCTGCTCTACACTACAGAGTTAGGTAGATGCAAGGCAGCTTATGTCGACCTAACTCTGTAAATGACCAAAATTTCTCTCCCACCAACAAAACTTGCCTGCTACATTGACTTAAGAACTCCACCTCCATGAGAGGTGTCGAGTCAATGTCGATGTAGTTAGGGCAACATGGTGAGAATGTAGACACTGCATTGCTTACATCCACTGTTGCTGGCTTTCAGAAGCCGTCCCACAATGCCCCGCACCGACT